>NC_057862.1:438900668-439215668 GCF_019393635.1 Dromiciops gliroides
AGAATTTCCTGCTTCTCTTGAGTTATGAGATGAAATTTGGAATGTAGTCTTTGGGTGCCATCTAGTGTCTTTATGGGAGATGAACCAGCACCAAATTATGTGAGAAGTATGTCCAGGCCAGACAACAGAGTCCAGGCAGAGTTTATTTTAACAAGAAAAAAATATAATTCAATAAATATTTCTTATCTGTCTGTTATGTATTAAGCACTGGGCTGAGTTGGAGGACATGCACATTTATGAAATGGTTGATGCCTTCACGGAGCTTATAGTCTAAAAGAGGATAAGATACCAATAATAAACTATTATATCATAAGAATTTTAGAGAAAGTGTGAAGTCAGAGAGTGCTGTCTTGGGAAGCTTTATTTCCCCTTTTCTAGTGAATCATGCCCACTTTAGGGGAATAATAATTTTAATCCTAATAACAATGGTAATCCAGTTGAATGTAAATGCCCTAAAGACAGGGACTGTTTAATTTTTTGTCTACTTGTCTCCCAAATGTGTCTTGTATATTATTCCCAGGGTAGCTCTTATTCATTTTTCTTGTTCAGAATCTCCTCACTTTTCTTTTTTTGTGGTAAACTTAATAATCATCATCAAACAAAAAAATGTTTTAATAAAGGAAGACCAAGAAAATAGGACTATATTTGAAACTGAGGACTTCTGTTACATGCAGTTATATATATATATATATATATATATATATATATATATATATATATATAAATTTAACAAGGTAGTAACAAAATCAAAATTTGTATCCCTTTATGAACTTCTTTTCATTTTCTTTTATGTATTTTAAAATGTTTTATTGATACTTTCTTCTTTCTTTTCTTTTTCTTTCTTTTCCTTCCTTCTTCCTTCCTTCCTCTCTCTTCTTTCTTTCTTTCTCCCTCCCTTTTCCCTCCTTTTCTTCCTTTGCATTTCTTTCACAACCCACTTACTCATAACCCCCCAGTAGAAGTTCTCTTTCATAACAAAAATGTATGGCTAAGCAAAATACATTAACAAATTGTTTTCCTTCTCTGTATCTCTAATCCCACCTATCCTTTAAGACCAAGGTCAAGTCCTACCCCCTTCATGAAAGTTTGCCTGACCACTGCAGCCCACATTTTCATTAGAGAATAATAAGATCAAGAGCTGGAAGGGACCTTAGAAATCATTACTTAGCTCCCATAATACTGATTTTTCTGTATCACCCATTTGGCACAAATACTACACAAAAGTCAAAAAGTGAATCCTCATCCCTTTCATGGGTCAATATGGAATTCATAAATCCTACTGAGTTACAGAATACCAGAAGGGACCTCAGAAAGCCCTAGTCCACTCTATAACCAAGCTGGAAATCCCTCCACAACAGTCATCATCATCATCATCATCATCATTGTTGTGACCATCCAGTCTCCACTTAAAAATCTCTAGTGATGGAACACTCCCTCCCTCCTGAGATAAGTCCATTCCACATGTGGACAGTTCCAATTACAGTTATCCCTTCCACAGTGACATTTTACCCATCATAGTTTTGATATATCATGGGGTTAGCATAAGAAATTAAATGGGATTTTTGGGGGAAGTTTCGCAGAAGCCACAGACAATATGCAAAGGTAATAGAGTGACACAGAAGTTTAGAAATTCAGAAATGCATAAAATATATGTATATTATTGTATAATATCAACACATTTTATCTTTTAATACCATACTAATTCAGACTTCTTCTCTGGTAAGAAGGGAGGGCCGGGGCAGCTAGGTTGCACAGCAGATAAAGCACCAGCCCTGGATTCAGGAGGACCTGAGTTCAAATCCACCCTCAGACACTTGAAACTTACTAGCTGTGTGACTCTGGGCAAGTCACTTAACCCTCATTGCCCTGCAAAAATAAAAAAAAAAACAAACAAAGAAGGGAGGGCCAAAAAACTTTTTTTTTTTAAGTGAGGCAATTGGGGTTAAGTGACTTGCCCAGGGTCACACAGCTAGTAAGTGTTAAGTGTCTGAGGCCAGATTTGAACTCAGGTACTCCTGACTCCAGGGCCAGTGCTCTATCCACTGCTCCATCTAGCTGCCCCCAAAAAACTTTTATGTGGATTTTCCAGATTCTTGGGGGGGGAAAGGGGGGGGAATAACATGCCCCTAACCCGCATGATGTGGAAGGGATAATTGTGCTAGGAGGATTCTTTTTATATTAAACCAAAACCTGTAACTCTCTACAACCCTCCACAACTTTCATCTATTGCTTTCAGTTGTATCCTCTTGGTCTAAGCAGAATGGTTTAATCTCTCTCTCTCATATGACAGTTCTTCAACCATTTGAAGGCAAATATCTTGTTCCACTTAGGTATCCTTCTTTAGGTTAAAAATTCCAGCTTCTCTCAATTGATTCTTGTATGGCATGGTCTCTAAATCCCTTTCCATCCTAATATCTTTCCCCTGCATGTACTGCAGTTTGCCACTGCTCTTCCTAACACATAGTTTTCAGAACTGAATATAATACTCTAGATGTGGTCTGTCAAAGCAGAGCACAGCTGAACTATTTATCACCATCTTCATTCTGCTTCTATTAATGCTTCCTGAATTAGGACTACTTTTTGCCACTATATCTTATAGATGTCTCATGCTGAACATGCAGTGCACTAAAATCTTCAATCTCTTTAACATCAAACTGTTAGGTCTCCACCCTATTTCCATTTCATCTCCAAACCATGTCTCCTCCATTGCATTCTTATGAATTTGGTTTTCTGGATTCACATATGGAACTTTACACTATGCTTGTGAAATTTCATCTTAGATTCAGTTCATCATTCTATCCTAGAGAGATCTCTTGCATCCTGACTCAGTCATCTCATGCTTTAGCTGCCACTATAAACCTTGTGTCATCTGTAAAAGCATGCCATCTGAAAGGACTCACATATACAAATATATAGAGAATGGCACTTTTTGTTGTAGTGAAGAACTGGAAACAAAGTGGATACCCATCAATTTGGGAATGGCTGAAGAACTCAGGTTGTGTTAATGTACTGGAATATTCTTGTATTTTAATATCTGATAAATATGAAAGATTCAGAGAAATGTGAGAAGATTTATATGAACTGATGCAGAATCAAATGAGCAGAATCACAAGAACAATTTGATCACCATTTGTCAGAAGGAAAACATCTCTGAAAGGTCTCAGTATTCTAATTGAGTACAGTGACCAATATTATTCCTTCAGAAGACTAATGATGAAACAGACCTTTTGCCTCCTGGCAGGCAAGTCAATTAACAGTTATTATGCATCTATTAAATGCCAGGCACTGTGCTAATCATTAAGGATACAAAGAAAGGCAAAAAAGAGAGATTATGGATTAGAGGTGCAGAATGAAACATAAATTTCAAGACCTGACCAGTGTGTTAATTTGTATTGCTTGGCTATGCTTTTCTCCAGGATAAGGTGACTATTGGGTCAGCTTGGTGGTGATGTGGGAACTGTTAGAGATGAAAAAAAACATCAACATAATATTTATAAATATACAAAAGAAAACAAAAAGTAGGTCAGAAAGGGCTATAAGCAAGAACATTTTGTTATTACCTTGTTAAAATGAAAATACATTGGGACATATAGATGGTGCAGTGGATAAAGCACCAGCTCTGAATTCAGGAGGACCTGAGTTCAAATCCAGCCTCAGACACTTGACACTTACTAGCTGTGTGACCCTGGGTAAATCATTTAACCCTCATTGCCCCGTGCCCCCAAAAAGATTAGTATACATAAAACTGACCAAACTGGACATTGGTGGTTTTTTTTTTTAATTTTGCAACAAACATTTATTTTATTTTTTTCCAGTTACATGTAAGGGTAGTTTCCAACATTCATTTTCATAAGATTTAGAATTCCAAATTTTTCTCCCTTCCTCCCTTCCTTTTCTCCCCCCTCCACAAGATCTCAACCAGGTTATATATGTACAATCCACAAGTGTTCTTTTTATCAGTTCTTTCTATAGGGGTGCATAGTAACCTTTCTCATTAGTTCCTTGGGATTTTCTTGGATCATTGCATTGCTGAGAGTAGTTAAGTCATTCTCAATTGCTCACTGAACAATACTGCTGTCACTATGTACACTGTCCTCCCAGCTCTGCTCACTTCACAATACATCGATGTTCATTAGTCTTTCCAAGTTTTTCAGGGATCATCCTGTTTGTCATTTCCTGCAGCACAAGACCATTCCACTATAATCATATAGCACAGTTTTTTCCATCATTCCTCAATTGATGGACATTCCCTTGATTCTTAATTCTTAGCCTCCACCAAGAGTTGCTATAAATATTTTTTGTACAATTCTCCCCCTTTCTCTTTTTCACGATTACTATTTTTAACTGTTTCCCTTCCATTCTATTCCCTTCCCCATGATATTTATTCTATTATCCATCTTCTTTCATCCTATCACTCTTCAAAAGGGATTTGCTTCTGTCTGTCCCCTCCCTGACTCTGCCCCTCCTTCTTTTGCCCCTCTCTCTTCATCCCCTTCCCCTCCTATTTTCCTACAGGTTTAGAGAGATTACTCCACCCAATTGAGTGTGTACATTATTCCCTCCTTGAGCCAATTCTAATGAGATTGAGGTCTTTGAGCCAATTCTGATGAGTGTTAGGTTTATTTACTGCCCAGATTAGATAGATTACTCCACCCAGTTGGGTGTGTGTTAGTCCCTCCTTGAGGCAGCTCTGATGAGTTTAAGGTCTTTGAGCCTTTTCTGATGAGTGTAAAATTCATTTACTGCCCTGCTCCTCTCCCATCTCTTCCCCTACTCCATAGGCCTTTTCCTGTTTCTTTCATGTAGGATTTCACCTCTGCCCTCCCCCTCCCCCAGTACATTCCCTTCACCCCTCAATTTAACCCTAAAGATGTCATCACCTAGCTAGGTGACACAGTGGACAAAGCATCATTCCTGGACCCAGGGGTATCTCAGCCAAAACCCAGCCTCAGACATAAGACAGTCACCCACTGTACCACCCCAGGTATGTCCCCCAGCTCCAATTTTTTATAGTTTTCTAGGTTCTTGTATTTGAAAGTCAGATTTGCCATTCAGTTCAGGTCTTTTCATCACAAATATCTGAAAGTCTTCATTTTCATTAAAGTCCCATTTTTTCTGCTGAAAGATTATGCTGAGTTTTTCTGGGTAGGTGATTCTTGGTTGTAATCCCATTTCCTTTGCCCTCTGGAATATCATATTCCATGCCCTCTGGTCCTGACTGGGGCTCCACAGTACTTGAATTCTTTCTTTTTGGCCACTTGCAATATTTTCTCCTTGACCTGAGAGCTCTGGAATTTGGCTATAATATTCCTAGGAGTTTTCCTTTTGGGATCTCTTTCTGGAGGTGATCGGTGGATTCTTTGAATTTCTATTTTAGCTTCTTCTAGAATTTCAGGGCAATTTTCCTTGAGAATATCTTGGAAGATGGTGTCTAAGCTCTTTTCTTGATCAGGTTTTCAGGTAGACCAATAATTTTCGAATTATCTCTCCTGGACCTATTTTCCAGGTTAGTAGTTTTTCCCAAAAGATATTTCACATTGCCCTCTATTTTTTTATTCATTTGGATTTACTTTATTGTGTCTTGGTTTCTCATAAAGTCACTGGATTCCATTTGTTCAGTCCTCATTCTTAGGCAATTATTTTCATCAGAGAGCTTTTGTACCTCCTTTTCCATTTGGCCAATCTGGCTTTTCAAGCTGTTGACTTTTTTCTCATGTCTTTCCTGCATCACCCTCATTTCTCTTTCTATTTTTTCCTCTACCTCTCTAACTTTATCTTCAAAGTCCTTTTTGAGTACCTCTATGGCCTGAGACCAATTCATATTTTTCTTGGAAGCTTTAGATATAGGGGCCCTGATGTTGACATCTTCCTCTGAGGGTGCACCTTGGTCTTCCTTGTTACTGAAGAAACATTCTATGGTCCTCACCTTTCTCTGTCGGCTCATCTTGCCTTTCTTTTACTTGACTTTTAGCTCCTTAAAGTGGGGCACTGTTTCCAGGCTGCAGTATCCCAAGCTTCAGACGTCCCAGGTGATATGATTTAAGGAGGATGAGGTTCTTCACTTGCCTGGCCTGTTCCCTGGTCTGTAGATGACCACAAGCCAATTTGCTGATCAACCAGCTTTGTGTGTTGTGGTTGTTAGCTCTGACAAGCCTGTGCCCCTCCCCCACCTGGGCCACTGCTACTCAAGCCTGCCTCCTGGTTCTCAGCAGGGGTGAAAAATCCAAGTTCTGCCTCAGCACCAGCATAGACCCCTGTAGTCTCCCCCCTGCCCAGGGCTCAGCCCTCTCACCAGACTGTGAGCTTGGTTCCAGATGACACTGGCGCTTCCCAAAGTGGAATAGGCTCCCTGGAGAAATAATGGTTTCCCCCTCCTTGGAGGTCTTTGAGCAGAGGCTGAATGGAACCTTGTTAGGTAGATTATGGTGGGGGTTCTTTTTATATATGGGTTGGACTAAATGTCTGAGTTCCCTTCCATCTCTCAAATTCTGTGATTCTGTGTATTTTCCTTCTGGGTCAAAGGAAATCACTGAGGAAGTAGGAATGCTTTTTAGGGGGAGGGTCAATGCGGGTTAAGTGACTTGCCCAGGGTCACACAGCTAGTAAGTGTCAAGTGCCTGAGGCAAGATTCGAACTCAGGTCCTCCTCAATCCAGGGCTGGTGCTTTATCCATTGTGCCACCTAGCTGCCCCCCCCCCCAGGTAAGAATTTTAATGGGAAATGGGATACAAGTTCTATTTTGAGATCTTCCCAGATCTCTTAGTAGGAGAAAACTGACCAATTTTGATTAATTTATAAAATATTACATGAGAATGATTTTGCATTTTAACTCCTATCATTAGATTGAGTCAAGAGGACCTTGTGCCAAAGCACTAGGAGGTAGGGCTCCTGGGCATTGATGCCCAACTACTTGCTTTTCCTCCTCCTGTATCCAGGGAGAGGGTGAGTGTTTCAGTATAGGGTGGTGCCCCCCATGGAAAGGTTAACTGTATCAGCTTAACAGCCCCTTTTCATGTGGGTAGTATCAGTCTTAACTCCATCTACATGTTGGACTTCTACTTATTCAGTCATCTTGCTCCTGTCTTTCTCTTATCCATAGTGTTAACCTTAAAAGACTTTGTGATGGAGCTTCTATTCCCTTGCTCTACCAGTAATTTAGTAATACTTTCAAAAAAGGAAAAGAGTCTAGCTTGAAATGAAACAGCCCTGATGTATCCATGCTGACCCTTAGTCAGTCAGCCAATAAGCATTTAAGTGCCTACCATGAACCAGTCAGTTATTCATTGTGTTAGTCTCTGAAGATACATAAACAGAAGTCCCAGCCCTCCAAGAACTCACATTCTATAGATGGGGATGCAACATCCACAAACATAGGCATTTATGAAATATATACAAAATAAGCACAAGAACTATTGGGGGGGGGATTAGGAAATCTCTAGTGTAGAAGGTGATCCTTGAACTGAACCTTAGAGAAAACTAGGGATTTTTAGAGACAGGTGTGAGGGAGAAGTACATTCTAGTCATGAGTATTGGGCATGAGGAACAGTAAGAAATCCAGTTTGACTGGATTATAAAGTGTATGAATGGAGTGAACATATAATAATAAGGCTGAAAAAGTATATTGGGGCCAGATTGTGAAGTGCTTAAAATTTTTTTTTTAAGTGAGGCAATTGGGGTTAAGTGACTTGCCCAGGGTCACACAGCTAGTAAGTGTTAAGTGTCTGAGGCTGGATTTGAACTCAAGTACTCCTGACTCCAGGGCTGGTGCTCTATCCACTGTGCCACCTAGCTGCCCCAGAAAGCTTGAACTTTGCTATCAGTAACAAAAAGGCTATAGGGAGGGAGGGAAGGTGACAGGACTGGTCTGAACAGACTAGCAAGAAGAGTAGGTATGTATCTTGTTCCAGAGAAAGAGGGCAAGACTTGGATGGTGGCTGTGGGAGTGAGTGAAGGTAGACTTATCACACTGTGAGCAGTGATTCTCCTATCTTTTGACTCATTGTCTACCTTCCCCTGGTCACTGACCAGATTTTAGTGAAGCTTCAGAGATGACTTAACATGAGTCACTGAAAATGACTGTCCTCCAAGTGCCATCCTCTATGGTGCCCAGATAAGAGGAGCTTAAGGAGGCATGCAACAAGTTCATTGCTTTGAGGTTGTTGTCCTCTGAAGCAACATGCTTTCCCTACTGCCTTGGTTTTTTTGTTTGTTTGTTTGTTTGTTTTTAGTGAGGCAATTGGGGTTAAGTGGCTTGCCCAGGGTCACACAGCTAGTAAGTGTGTGTTAAGTGTCTGAGGCCGGATTTGAACTCAGGTACTCCTGACTCCAGGGCCAGTGCTCTATCCACTGCGCCACCTAGCTGCCCGCTGCCTTGGTTTTTTTTGTTTGGTTTTTTTGGTGGTTTTTATTGTTGTTGTTGTTTTGTGAGGCAATTGTGGTTAAGTGACTTGACCAGGGTCACACAGCTAGTAAGTGTCAAGGGTCTGAGGCTGGATTTGAACTCAGGTCCTCCTGAATCCAGGGCCAGTGCTCTATCTACTACTGCCTTGTTTTTTAAAAAATTTGTTTTATTTTTAATTTATGGAATAAAACAAATATTTCCATAACATAGTATAATAAAAAAGATAATTGCACAGGAAACTACAAATCTTTTGTGTACACCTTGCTATTCCTTTTGTAAAAAAATATTAACTCTAATCTGTAAAAAAATATTAGCTCTGTCTTCTCCACTGAGCCAATCTGTAAGCTTTTAAATTAATATGGGAAGAGCCAATTGGGAGGCTCCCCCTCCCCCACTGCCTCTCCCAGACTGATAAAAAAAAAGATTAAGAAGCCTCTTTCAATATAACTCAAACACAGGGTTTATTTATGAGAATAAACTTAAAGATAAGGATAAAGCAAGAAATACAACCTGTGAACTTTGGTACCCGGACTCTGCTGCTGCCTTTCTCCCTGCGAGTCTCTCTCCTGCCACCCTGAACTCTCAGTTGCTCCCTCTCCGTGGGTGTGGTAGCCGTCTGCCGCCTGCGCTCTCCTTCACTCTAGATCTCACTGCACTTCTTCTTGTCTCCTTTCTCAGTCCCCTACCAACCCCCTTTCTCAGTCTTCCTTCTCACTGTCCACCGCCCCGCAACT
The DNA here is from genome assembly GCF_019393635.1 of Dromiciops gliroides. Taxonomy (NCBI): domain Eukaryota; kingdom Metazoa; phylum Chordata; class Mammalia; order Microbiotheria; family Microbiotheriidae; genus Dromiciops; species Dromiciops gliroides. The sequence continues at coordinate 438,909,804 of NC_057862.1, forward strand.
TTCTCAGTCCTCCTTTCACTGCTCTTCTCCTCTTACCGGCCGCTTTCACTACCAACTGACCTCCTTTCCTACGTCTTCACTATGTCCTTTCACTCTTCCTCCTGACTGACCTTCGAGTGTCTCTATGCCCCAGCCTATATATCCCTTCTTTCTCCTCAAACCTAGGGCCAGGCCACACCCATGCGCACCAAGATAATTCGTTGGCTCCCCCAGGCCTGGAGGAGCCCCATGCCGGGCACTCCTGGAGCTGGGGGCTGGGCAGAGGAAGCTCCGGCATTTCTGAGGCCCTTCATGCACATCCCTGCTGAGCAGGGTGTGGTTCGAGGCTTGCATGCCTGGGACAGTTTCAGGGAGCCCGTCACGCTGGGGGAGGGGTGGCCCATTTGGGGCACCTGAGGCCAATTTTAGCCGCCTACACTTTTAAATATATAATAAAGTTATCATATAGATTTCTTTTTTTCCCTTTCTCCCCCACCCCTTTACTAGAAATGGCTACCATTAGACAAATAGGTATGCCTGTATATGTGTCTAAGTAAAATTATTCTACACGTACTTCTATTGATCAGCTTTTCTTCTGGATGCAGATAACATCTTTCTTCATATGTCCTCTCTAGTTCACTTGGGTGTCCTATTGCCTTGTTGATTGGTCCTTCATTTGCTTGTTACTTTTCTTAATCCCTTGTTTTCCTTTTTTATCCCTGATGTTATCCCTTAACCATTTAGAAGTGACTTTAGCAGAAAGAGAAGAAAAAACATCAATCTAATTATATTATTAATTGGATTAATTAATAATTAGTTGTTAATTAGATTATCCATATCCCAAATATGGATTTGTCCCTTTTGGGTCCATCTATGCATAAAGTCGTAAGGTCAGGGAGTGGTGTGAGTGAGTGGGAAGAGCTGTTGAGTTCTGGCTCAGAGTTCGTATGTTTTACAGGGACCTTAATGACAAGGCAATAATCTAGTTGGGGTTCTGCTATTGTCATGTATCAGCAGGGGAGTGGCTCACAGGGCAGGTTGCCACTGAAGTCAGAAGGAAGTGGTGCAGCTTTTGTGGGAAGAGCCCATCAAGTTGGTGGCAATCACTTACACGTAGTTGAGTTCTGTCAGGGTGAGGCCCCGAGATCAGCTGGACCAAGTCTCTGATGCCAAAATACTTAAAGTTCCCAGGGGATGTGAAATGTGTTCTGAGTGACACTTTCCTTTGAGAAAGGAGGATTCCAGAGGTTGGATCCGGAAGCTCCTCTCAACATGGATTCAGGAAATCTTTTGCATTTGGGTCCCAAATACCTCTACGTTAGTCTCTGGGCCTTTGAGGCGAGGACAGAGGATGAATTGAGCTTTCAGGCTGGAGACCTTTTTCATGTAATAGAGAAGAAGGAAGATTGGTGGAGGGCCACAAAGCTTGATGCTGCTGGAAGGAGCCTGGGGGAAGGCTATGTCCCTCACAATTACCTGGCTGAACAACAGACAGTGGAGACAGAACCGTAAGTAAGACCCAGCAGAGAGCAGAAGCCCAGGGTTATTCAAATCTTGGATTGTCACATTTGTTGCTTGTGGATCCCATTCAGGGGGAGTAGCTTCCAGTGGGGTCTCAGTTGGTCCTTTAGCATTGGCAAAGGGGCAGTGCTTGAAGGGCCAGTTTATAGATCAGGGAGGTCCAAGGTCACACAGTTAGTAAACATCAGGGGAAGGGTTTGAATTCAGTCCCTCTAATTCCAGAGCTAGTGCTCTGTTTCCTCTACTACCAATCCCAGAGAAGGGGACTGGATCCCACTGAAAACCCAGGAGCTTCTTAAAGGAAAAAGCCAGAGAAAATCTGAAAGCAGTTTATTGTAGTGACCTTCAGCCCCTTCCTTGGAACTTAGAGAGGAGGGCTTTTTGAAGGTGGTGGGTGTACTTCAAGTGGGAAAGGGTTCAGGTGTTCCAGGATCTGTTAGTTTGTTATTCTTGGTTAATTTCTGTCATCCCAAGGAATGAACAACACTTGTCAGTACCTCAAAGAGCTGTGATTTCACTAGCCTGGATGTTCCTTCACCAGTATAGATTATGACTCCTCCATGCCTCAGTGGAGAGCTTCAACAATTATAGTGGCCAAACATATTGATCAGTGCTATTGCTGTAGTATTTTTACTGAGTAGTCTGCAGCCCAGTCCTCTTTGGCATAAATAGGAATGAAGGTTTAAAAAAAAGTCCGAATGTCTTTTTTACAAGAGGCAATGTGGTATACTAAATGATGGATCTGGAACTAGGAAGAGCTGCGTTCAAATCCTACCTCTGATATTTACTAAGTGTGTGACCATAGATAAATCACTTAACCTCTCTGAACCAAAGACAAGGCTTTATGTTAATGTCATCTATTTCACAGTATAAAGTAGGGGAAGGTCTGATTCTTTTAGGGTTTGATCAATTGCTTAGAGTTTTGTATTTGGGGCTGGGAGGAAATAGGGATACTAGTTTTGACTGGGATACTAGCTTGTTCAGAGAAGAGTGTGGGGGGGCCACTAGCCCAACTCTATTGTCATTCAGCTATGGTGGCCCAGGCTTCCTGGGGACCAGTTGATGTTATTTTCTGAGTGGATAAATAGGGGAAGCTTGGTGTAGAGAGAAATCCTTCATTGACTTTTCAAAGTTCAGAGAAGGAAGAACATGGCAGGACTCACTTTCAAAACAACCACAAACTGGAATCACAACCTAGTTAGTGGGGGAGGGAAATAGTGTTGCAACACCTTCCAGCTCTGTAGGGTGGAGGAGCTGGTGGAGAAGGCTGTGTTGCCAAACACAGACAGCTGTGCGAGTGGGTGTCCACTCCTGGATTTTCCCCTCCTACATGGCTTCTGAGGAACCAGTGCGCCACTAGCAGTAATAAACTGATGTTAACCCAGCTACACGGCTGTCTTTGAGCGTCCTCAAATGAAATAGCAAATGAGAAGATGGGCATTTGGGCTTGTGTTGTGTAATTTTGTGGCCTGCAGTCAGGGTTTGGAGATGAGACCTTGGAACAGATTAAGTTTCCTTCTTCCTTGCCCATTGTCCTCTCCCACCCCCTCCTGTATTGAGCATGTATACCCAAAGAACACCTACAACCCGAGTTATGATTTCTTTAAGAACCTCTTGCTATCATTTATTTTCCCTAACATTTGAGCTAGCTGAACATTTATGAAAGAAACTCGCTTTGACAGTCTGAGAACACAGCTCCTAGAGATTCTGTTGAGTGTCTTCTGCTCTCAGGGAATAAGAAGGAAGTCAATAGGAAGCTAGAAATGTCCACAAAACTGGCCTGGACATAAGAGCTGAACAGCTGTGCAATTAGTGCCATCCAAAGAGTCCAAGGAGGTAGTGCAAGCAATTAAAAGACTGGTGGATTAATGTGCTGAGACTGTGGAACCAAAGCAGTACATGTCCCCTAGCTCATAGTCCAAAGTCATACTTTGGAGTTATTCCTGATACTTGGAGACTGGTGATATGTCTTAAAGGGCTAGTAGCTAAAAGAAAGCAATACTCCCATATCCAGAGGGTATATACATTAGTGCTTTGTCTTCCTCACCTCCAAGTCCCAAACCCCATGTGTCAGGGGTACTTTTATGACATTTTACTTCTCCTTGCTGTCTCTGTCTTGCTGATTCTGTGCTAATGGTCTGCCTTTGCCCCACAATGTTTGATGACTCGTTCCTATAGTTTTTCAATCACTTCCCCTTGGATCACAATCTATTCCAGGAGTTATATGGTTCCTGGTTAATTATTTAACATACCTCAAGTTTTCTTTCCTCCCTAGGTCTGCCCTAATGAAGCCTTGCTCTATGGGGTAGTGGGGAGTTAAGGAGGTGGGTAGAAATCATTCCTGGTTGCACTGTTCCTGGGACCAACTCAGGCCAGGGGCAGAGTTAGTGGTGAACAGTAAACACTTAGTAAATATTGGTTAAATTAAATTGAATTTGCGTTGTAACCCCTCCATACAGAGCCACTGCTGCTGCCTCCTTCTACCTTGGGCTGTTTTATCATTCTAAGTCATTCTATGACTATGGTATAATGGATGAAGGATCAAAGAGCCCTCACTCAGAGGGAGCACAAATGACCTTTCTGTGGGCCAAGACATCTCTGGGGAGTTTGCGTTAGGACCACTCTTTCTCTATTTCTTGCAGTTGGTTTTTTGGACAGATCTCTCGTTCAGAAGCTCTGCACAGGCTCCTTGCAGAAGAGAATGCAACTGGTACCTTCCTCATCAGGATCAGTGAGAAGATAGGAGCAGACTATGTTCTCTCAGGTAAAACTCTCTTTTTTTCTGATAGAACAATCCACTGAGTTCCAGACTTTCCTCTGAAAACCTGCAGAATTTTATTTGGCCATTCTATTTGTCAGTTGACCTGAGACATCCCTCTAATCTAACTCCCCTTCTACATCCTTACCCCACCTCCTTCATTAATGGGAAGTGTTACTTTGATCATCCAGCATCCTTCTCCCTACCATTAATGGTAAAATCTAGCACAAATATGTTTCCCAAGACAAACTGAGTCACCTTAAACATGGTGCAGGGAGAGGTAATGTGGTATACTAGGAAGAATATTGGGCTTGGGCAATTTGAATCTTGACTCCATCACTTACTAACCATGTGACTTTAAGCAAATTATTCCAATATTCTGAGCCTTAAGTTTCCTCCTCTATATCTCTTTCAGATCTAATAGTCTATGAGTCTCATGGTACAATATAAGGTTTGGAGTCAGGGACTGAAATTTAAATCCTGATTTTTCCATTTAATACATCTGCGAGCTTGGACAAGTTATCTCATCTCTTTTGACCTCAGTTTTCCCATGTATAGAATGAGGAGTTTGGACTAGTTGACTGAGGTCATTGAGATAGAACTGGAAGAAGTCATGAAATTGTGCTGACTGGAGCTACTACAAATGTTTGCTAGTCAATCTCAACTGGGCCCTAAAAACTACAAGGCAATCTTACTACTCCTTCCTAATAATCTCTCTCTCTCTCTCTCTCTCTCTCTCTCTCTCTCTGGGGCAATGAGGGTTAAGTGACTCTCCCAAGGTTACACAGCTAGTAAGTGTCAAGTTTCTGAGGCCAAATTTGAACTCAGGTCCTCTTGAATCCAGGGCCAGTGCTTTATCCACTGCACCACCTAGCTGTCCCCCAATTGTTTCTCTATCCCACTCATGACACTGCCAGTCCCATGCCTTTTCTTTTGTTCTTAAGCTCCCTCTCTATACCTTCTCTCCTAAGGACCACAACTCATACTTCAATGAAAAAAATTGATTTCATTTGCTGGAACTCCTCTCTGTCCCCTCTTTATCTCATCTCTCTACTAGCATCCCCCAGTACCTCTTCCTTTATTGTAGGATGAGATGATGATGCCAAGGCTAACCTTACTACACACATCCTTGAACTTCTCTCCTCCCATCTTATCCAGTAAATTACCCACCATTATCCCCACTCTCTAATTTTACATCTCTCCCTATCTACTGGCTCCTTTGCTGCTTACAAACTTTCTCAAGTCTCCTGATCCTTTAAAAACCCTCACTAGATAATGCCATGTTCACTAGCAATCATCCCATATCTCTTCTATCTCAGCTCCTTGAAAAAGTAATCCACTACAGGTGTTTCCACCTGCTTTCCTCTTCCTACCTTCTAAGCCTTTTGGAATCTGGCATCCAATTTCATCATTCAAATGAAACTACACTGATTGTCAAAGTTATCATTTGCAAATCTTGACACCGGTCCTTTGTAGCCTTTCTGCAGCACTTGATACTGTTGACTCCCTTTTCCTCTTGCATATTGTCTCATCTCTAGGTTTTCATGACATGGTTATTTCTGGGTTCCCATCCCACCTGCCTAATTGCTCCTTTTCAGTCTCTTGTGTTTTCACCCGTGTAATGCCCACTAATGGGAGGTGTTGCCCCAAGACTGTGCCCTGGTTTCTGTTCTCCTTTTTCTTTACACTCTCACTGATTGATCTCATCAGCTTCCATGGGTTCAATGATCATCTCTATGCAGATGATTCCCAGGTCTATGTATCCTGCCCTAGACTCTCTCCTGAGCTCTAGTCCTATATCAACTATATTAACTATGAAATGCCTTATAAGCATCTCAAACTCAATATGTCCAAAACAGATCTCATTTTCTTTCTCCCAATCTCTTTCACCCCTTCTTAACTTCCCTTTTATTGTCAAGGGAGATTACCATTCTTCCAGTCACTCGGGTTTTCAATGTAGGTATCACCCTCAACTCTTCACTTTCTCTCACTGTAGTCCCCCATCCAAAAATCTGTTGCCAAATCTTGTAATTTCTTCCTCTACAATAACTCTCACACATGTCCCCTTCTCTCTGCTTACACAGCCACAACATTAGTTCAGATTCTTGGACTGTTGCAATAGCCTTAAAATTGTTTTCCCTTCCTCAAATATCTCCCCACTCCGATCCATCTTCCACCAAGTTGGCAAAGTGATTTTCCTAAAATTTGAGTCTGACCATGTCAGTTCCCTGATCAATAAACTCCAGTGGTTCTCTCTTACCTCCAGAACCAAGTTTATCCTACCTTTCCAATCTTCTTATATGCTGCCCTTTTCCATTCACTCTACTATCCAGTCATGTTTGCTGCCTTGCTATTTCTCAAACATGATATTATATCTCCACACTCCAAACCTTTATAACAACTGTTTCCCATGCATAAAATGTTCTCTTATCCTCACCCCCAACCTGTCTCCCAACTCTGAGAATACCTAGCTACCTCTAAGACTCAAGATAAAGTACTATCTCCTCCAGGAGACTTTTTCTCATCTTAGCTGCTAATGCCATCCTCTCAAACATTACTATCTATCTTTTCTCTACCCATCTTTATGTTCTGATTTTTATATGTTGTCCCCCTCCATTAGAATGTAAGATCCTTGAGCCTGTGCTATTTTTGCTCTTTCTTTGTATCTTCAGCACTGGACACAGTACTTGGCATAAAAGAAATATTTATTAAATATTTGCTTGTTTGATGATCTCTAAGGTCCCTACCAGCTTTAAATTTACGATACTCTGAATCTATGTTCATTTTAAGATTCTGTGAGTTAAAACAAAAACTGCTTGGGACCAGTTAAAAAGTGAGATCTGTCATTTTAGCCTTGGACCCTTACTTGGTGAAATATATTGGGTATTCCCTTAATTCTAAGAAGGACATCTAGGTGACACAGTGGATAGAGTGCTGGGCCTGGAGCTAGGAAGACTCATCTTCCTGAATTCATATCTGGCCCCAGACACTTAGTTGTGTGACCCTGGTCAAGTCACCTCACCCTGTTTGCTCATCTGTAAAATGAACCAGAGAAGGAAATGGCAAACCACTCTTTGCCTAGAAAACCCCAAATGTGGTCACAGAGTCAGACATGACTCTGCAAACAACTGAACAATGACAAAATTCTAGGGAAGCTATGGCATATCCCATGGTTAACTCAGATTCAAAATGAAATTAATACAAGGATCATAGGAAGTCCATAAACTGTGCTTGAAGGAAGCTGGAGATTCTGGGAGGTCAGAGAAGAGGGGATGAAGAACTGTGTGAAGTCAAAAAGGTAGCAGGTAGAATATCACTGTGCAAGGGACTGTTAGGCCAGATTGAAAGGAACTGAAAGGAATAGAGTTAATGGAAGGAAGTAATATGGATTAAGACTGAAAAGATAAGTAGAAGCCAAATTGTGCCAAGCTGAGGATTTTGTATTTTATCAGAGAGACAATAGGAAGCTAGTAAGAGTAGTTTTGGGTTTTTTTGGTTTTTTTTAGTTGGGGGTGACATAGTCAGATCTCTGTTTTAGAAATATCAATTTGGCAGCCAGGTGAAGAATGGAATCTTCTCTAAAACATTGGCCTTGCCCTCCTAGAGCTCACAATCACTTTATCTCATAGCATCCTGATGAAGAAGATATGAACAAAAATATATTCATCATTGGAAAATGAGGAGACAGAGAGGCTAAGTAATTTTCTAATTCAAACAGAACCTGGGAGAGATGCTCCAACTTCCTGGTAATTTACTAGGGACCATGCTGCCTCTTCACATTTTTGGACATAGAAGTTGAAAGGTCTTTCCCTTTATGAATGCCAAATATAATTCCTCTGAAAAACATGCCGCCCCATGGACACTTAGTTTGAATTTGTGATTGTCTGCTGATCTTGGATTTGGCGAGGGGGGGGGGGTTCTCCAATTTTTGAGGATGACTGTTATGTGCATGTATCTTCTTTTTTCTCCTTTTCTATCTCTTGGATTTCAAAGTTCGGGACAACCAGATTGTGAGACACTACAAGATCTGTAGGAACGCTGAGGGAAGATACTACATGAATTCGACACTGTCCTTCCCTGATCTTGCTGGCCTAGTGCAGTATCACAAAAATAAGACTCTGTCCCATGGCCTGAGGCTCACCACACCCTGCTGGAAGGTAAATTAAGGTCTGGATCAGGATTCTGTTCTAAGTCTTGGCTGGGAGAACCACCTGCCCCCTCCCTTCCCCAGCCTAGGCTATAAGTACCCAGAATGAGTCCTTTGCAGTGACTTTGAGAACTTTTGTGATAAACCATTTGCCTCCAAGCTTAGCCACTGTGGCATGGTCCCTCAGTCACTCCAACTACATTTGGAAACCTTTCCTGAGATGTCCTATCCACCACTATTCCCTCCCCCACTCCCACTTGATTCTTAAACTGTTTTATGTCTTTTTTTTGTTTGGTTTGTGTTGTAAGCCCCACCTTCTGTAACCATGCAAGATTTTTTCTCAATAAAATTTGTCAACTGTGGAGAGAGTCTAGAATCAGCTGGTCTTTTAGGCTCTTGGAAAAGGGATGTGGGAATTGTGTTGGGAGGGGCATTGGGGATCTTTATGGCGAAAGACTATCTTGGACCAAGAAAGGGAAGAATTGGGATAGGTGCAGTGGGAAGACTCTTGGAATCTTAGCCTTCATGTCTCACTTAGCCCAGGGACCATTGAAAGACCACTCCTCCTTTCTCATTTTAGGACTTTGGTGGTATCAGTAGACAAGGGCCTACTGTGGAAGGAGCATAGGGGTGGGCGAAAGAATAAGCACAATCATTAACTTAGAATTTTGATTCTCTAACTCAGCAAGAATCTCCCTTCACACACAAGTGAGGCACTCTCTGAGCTGCTTTTCAATATTGGTGGTGAGTAATGGAGGGCAAGGACTCTCTGCTCCTGAGAGTTTTGTTTAAGGAACACACTAGGCAAAGTGTCTGACACTTAGTAGGTGCTATATAAATGCTAGTTATTATTTTTATTATTCCATTATTAGAGATAGACTCTTCAGAGAACATCTGGAGAGAGAGGTCCATTTCTGCTGAGAATAAGTAGCTACCCAAAGCTGAGAGTAGGTTAGGGGTCCCTAGTGTGATCTTGTTGCTGAATATTCTTTCATTTTGCTAGGAAGCACCTTAATTTGGAAATTTATGTAAGTAAACATCAATTCTACACAACAAATATTTTAAGTGCCTATAAGGTACAAGGCAGTTTGCCTGGTGCTGGCAATACAATGACAAAAGCAAGGCTATCCTTGTCTTCAAAGAGCTTACTTTCCATTGGGGAGATAGTTTCTACCATACATAGTTGTTGTGGCCAAGTCATTTTTCAGCCATGTCCTACTCTTTGTGACCCCATTTGGGGTTTTCTTGGCAAAGATTTTAGAGTGGTTTGCCATTTCCTTCTCCTGCTCATTTTATAGATGAGGAAACTGAAGCAAACAGGGTCAAGTGACTTTCCCAGGGTGACACAGCTAGTAAGTGTCCAAGGCCAGATTTGAACTCAGGAAGATGAATCTTCCTGGCTATATACACTGTACCACCTGGCTGCCCACCACACATAGACAGATAAGCAAATACAAAGTAATTTCAAAAGGGGTGGAAAGTGGGAAGATTATTAGCAACTATAGGGAACAGGAAGGTCTTGAGTAAGAGGTTGCACATAACCTATATTTTGTTTCTTTTTTTTTTTTGTGGGGCAATTGGGGTTAAGTGACTTGCCCAGGGTCACACAGCTAGTAAGTCTCAAGTGTCATAACCTATATTTTGAAGAAAGATAGGGCTCTTAAGCAGCCAAGGTGAGGATTCCAGACATGGACTACTATTTGACAAAAAGGTAGAGAGGCCAGAGAAGGAATGTCATGTGTAGGCCAATAGTCTAGTTTGAACAGAATGGAGGGAGTACAAAGGGGAGTAATATGAAGTAAAATTGGAAAAGTCTTTGGAAGTCAGATAGTAAAAGGCTTAAAATGCAAAGCTAAGGATTTGATATTTTATCTTGTAGGCAATAGGGATCTATTGAATATTTATGAGTAAAGGTGTGTCTTGGAATAATCACTTTGGCAACAGTTGGAGGATGGAATTGAACTGGGACAGACTGAAAGCAGTGAAACCAATTAGTAAGCAAATGCAATAAACAATCCATTCCAGAGGTGATGAGGATTTGAAGTAGGATGGTGGCTGTGTTAGTGGAGAGAAGGGAACAGATAATAGATCATAGATTGATAGATTTAGAGTTGAATAGGTCCTTAGTAACTATTGAAGGAATTCCCTAAGAAAATTTTAATGACTTGTTCAGGGTTATGTGACTCATCTGAGGTGGAATTTGAATGGAAATATTTCTGACTTCAAGTCTAGTACTCTATCCATTATGCTACATCTGCAAAGATGGTGTGGAGGTAGAATTGACAAGACTTGGGAACTGACTGGATCTATGGGGTGAGAGAGTGGTAAAAGTTAAGGATAACTCTAAAGTTTTCAAACTGGATGGCTGCAAGGCTGCTGGTTCCCTCATCAGAAGTAGGAAATTCTAGAGGAAAGAGGGGTTTGGGTAGAAATATAGGAAGTTCTCTTTTGGCCACCTTGAATTTGAGTTGCCTATGGGATATCCAGGTGGAGATATCTATCATATAACTGGTATTTCAGGACTAGAGTTGAGAAAAGAGATTAAAACTCTTTATAACTGATTTGGGAACCATCAGCATTAAGAAGATTGAACCTATGGGAACTGATCACTAAGGGATAAACCATAGAGAGAATAATAATATAAATTATTAGGTACCTATTATGTGTGCTCCTCTATAGTTTTGGCCTGAACACTTGCCAAGGAGATGATATGCTTCTGGGAGGCTGTGATAATATAGATGTTTAGGACATATTCCATCTTTTTTTTTTTTTGCCGGGCATTGGGGGTTAAGTGCCCAGGTCACATAGCTATTAAGTGTCAAGTGTCTGAGGATGGATTTGAACTCAGGTCCTCATGAATCCGGGACTGGTGCTTTATCCACTGTGCCATGTACCTGCCCCCTAGGACATAGTCCAAAGGCAGACCAGACTGTCATGGAAAATTTAGGCCACATGATAATTAGGTACTCCCTAAATCAAAAAGTACTGTCCAGATGAGGAAACTAATGGTGGCCCCTGAGAACAGGTATGAAAGCTACCTCCTTTATCCCCTTCTGTAAGGGTGAGCATATGGAAGGGCTCAGCAAATGTTATTGAATGGGCTTGTTCTATGGTGTAGTGTCAGAAATGTCAAATTAAAATGTATAGACTTGGGTTTCAGGTCTGACTCTACTACTTGCTACCTGTGTGACTTTGAGCAAGCCACTTATCTTCTCTCAGCTTCAATTCTTTTCATCTATAAAATGGGGGATGGTGGGGGGGGGGCAAGGTGTCCTAGATGAATCCAAAGATGAGTCTACTCATCCTGCTCAGCTAGCTTTAGAGTAAGTTCTTAATCATGCTCTCCTCCCTTGGGTGTAACCAGCTTTCAACCTATTTCTGTGTTTCTATAGCATGAGCCAAAATCATTGCCTCACTGGGATGACTGGGAAAGACCCAGGGAAGAGTTTAGCCTGACCAGGAAGCTGGGCTCAGGACACTTTGGTGAAGTCTTTGAAGGATACTGGAAAGGGAAAGTCAAAGTGGCCATTAAGGCCATTGCCAAGGGTAAGTATCATTCTTCTTGGCTGGGCGTCACAATATAACCTTGGTTCCCATTTGATCTATAATTGCATATAACTAGAACTCCTTCGGTAGGGCATTCCTCTCCACACTCCTGTTCTCAGTATTCCTCCTACTTCTTTCTCCAAGTCAGAGAACTTCCAGGGAACCTTTAAGAAAAAGACTTTTACTTGTATCCTTGACCCTATTTCTTCTAGGAGTTCGGTCCTTTGATCATTTTGCTCTCATCTTCAATCTCTCTTTATCTTTTGGCTCTTTTCTTGTTGCCTACTAAAACCCAGATCTTCCTCAGAAGTATCTAAAGTGGCCCAGGGGATAGAACACTGGGACTAGAGTCAGGATGACCTGAGTTCAGCTCTGATCTCAGACAATTACTAGCTGTCTGATAATGAGCAAGTCACTTAACCTTTGTCTGTCTCAGTCTCCTCCACTGTAAAATGGGGATAATAAATAGCACTTACCTTCCAAGGTTGTTGTGAGGATCAAATGAGATCATATTTATAAAAATCATTTAGCAAAGTCCTGGTTACATAGTAGTTACTAAGTAAATGTTTGTTTCCTTGCTTAAAAATCTCTTAATCTGACTCTGTCATCCTCTCAAACTATCATCTCATATCTCACCTTCTGTTTGAGAACCAAGCTGCTGTCCACTGCCTCCACTTCCTTTCTTCCTACTCCACAAATCATTGTAATCTGGCTTCTATCCCAATCAATTGACTGAAACTTCTCTCTCAAGGTTACCAGCAATCTCTTAATTGTATCTGTATTCCTGAATCTCTTCTGCACTGAATTTTCTTCCTTATCCATATCTAGAAGACCTCTACTTCCCTCAGTCCTCTCTGTGCTTGTGTGTGTGTGTGTGTGGGGGGTCTAAAGAACTCACTCCCCATCCCCACCCCATACATTCTCAGTCTGGGACTGGAGACTAATCTTTCCTCCTTCAGCTTTATCCATTTCTATTCAAGTCTTGTTAGGGAAGGAAGATTCTTCTCCTTCCCTGCCACCATATCCTTTGTTTATAATGCTTTATCCTTCCTTAAATGATCTTGTGTTTACATATGAATGACTGAATGAAAAACCATTTAAATGCTTGTGATGTTCCTTTCAGGCCCTGTGTTATGTGCTTGAGACATAGAATACAAAAGTTAAAAGTCCCTCCACTCAAGGTATTTATATTCTAATAGAGGGAGACAACATACATATGATAAAGGTGGCCAAGGAAGGGAATTTTGGCCTTGGGAGTTATGGGAATGGTGAGTGGAGCAATAGGGTAGGTTGTCCAGACCTTTCCAGAAGCAATGGTAGTATTGATCTGATTGCTGTTCCTAATCTAAGAGGTGGAAAGCTGGGTCAAATTACACACACAGAAGCAGGACAGATGGCAAGAACTCTGGGGTGGAAAGATGTGAGACACATCATACTATAGGATGGGTTAGGTGAGACGGCAATTCATCTGTCAGCAAGGCTGAGTCATAGTGGAGTTCCAAAATGGATTCACTCTCCCAAAGAAGTGGGGGGAGCTGTTTATCTGTTTATAGCTTCTTTCCCCTAGTACAATGTAAGAACCTTCAGGGCAGAGACTGTTTCTCTTTTTTTTTGGTATCCCCAGTATCTAGCATAGTGCCTGGCACATAGGAAGTGCCTAATACATGTTAGGCTGATTGATGAAGGTGGTGGAGTAGATATCGAAGTTGCCTCTTAGCTCTAAATCTTATGATTCACTTCTTTCATGGGATCCAGTGCAATATCCCCCTTGATTTAGGATTGCTTCTAGGAGGTCAACCCAGAAGGAGTCTTCTTTCTTTTCCATGTATAGTACATTTATTCAGGAAGTTTATTGGGTTTTTTTGTTTGTTTGTTTGTTTTTGGTGAGGCAATTGGGGTTAAGTGACTTGCCCAGAGTCATACAGCTAGTACGTGTTAAGTGTCTGAGGCTGGATTTGAACTCAGGTACTCCTGACTCCAGGGCTGGTGCTCCATCCACTGCGCCACCTAGCTGCCCCTATTCAGGAAGTTTATATCAATTCACTTCATGGCTGACTTTCTATTCCTGAAGATGACCTGATGCACCAGCACACCTTTTACTCAGAGATTGAGGCCATGAAGAAGTTGCGCCACAAACACATTCTCTCTCTGTATGCTATCTCTTCCATTGGGGACCCTGTCTACATCATCACTGAACTGATGTCCAAAGGAAACCTTCTGGAACTCCTTCGAGGTAAGAGCAGGAGGAGATAGCCAAGGGACCAGGGTTTGGCTTACAAAACACTAGCACTGGGAGAACAAGGCCTGATATAATATACAGTTGGCCCATGAGAATGACCTTCCCGCTTGACTCAGGACTAATGTCCTCCAGTCTCTGACTGCCTCCCCAGCTCCTGTTTCCCTAACAGTATGTACTCAGAGAACTCTAACCTGAGTTAAAGAGGCAGGGAGTGTGGTGAATGGAAAAGATCTCTGGTTGTGAAGTCAGACTTGGGTTTAAATCCTGACTCTTCCAATGGGCCTGAGCAAAGTCAATTCCCCATTCTGGGACTCAATTTCTTCATCTATCAAATGGGGATATAAAAAACTAGACTGGATAATTTTAAGGTACCTTCTACCTCTGACATTCTTTGATCTTGGCTCTTCTATATATTACATGTGTGACCTTGGACAAGTCCCCTTACTCTCCTGGGTAAAATGATGCAATTGGATCAAATGAACACTAAATTCCAATTCCTATGATCCTAAGATCCCATAAAGAGAAAGGGAGCAAAGTAAATGTCCTCCACATAGACATTCATAATGCATGAGAAAGCCTAAGAGAATGTAAGTTTTGATAATTAGCTGCAATTTTAAAAATATCCATCTTTTGAGTCCTCTCTATTGGTATAGATGATGAATGATTTACTCCCTCCTCCTCTGCTGTATTTTGCCCCATCCCTATCATCACCATTTTTTCCCCTTGATTGGCCTGGCTGAACAGCTGTTGTAAAGACAATGGAGACTTTATTCTTTGCTTCTCACAGACCCTGAAGGGGCAAAATTGCCCACCACAGAGCTTGTAGACATAGCATCTCAAATATCAGATGGCATGTGCTACCTTGAGTCACAGAATTATATTCACCGAGACCTGGCTGCCAGGAACATCCTTGTGGGGGAAAATAACATCTGCAAAGTAGGAGACTTTGGGCTGGCCCGACTTATCAAGGTAAAAACTTCAGATCCCAAAGCCTTCATTTCAAATTTCGTTTCACAGCAGTGTACATAAAAACCTTACTTTAGAGGATTCCTTCCTCTATTGCTAATTTGGTTCCACTCAGGGTCAAATTGTTTTCTCTTTCTTTCTTTCTTTTTTTGGCTGGGCAATGAGGGTTAAGTGACTTGCCCAGGGTCACACAGCTAGTAAGTGTCAAGTGTGTGAGCTGAATTTGAACTCAGGTCCTCCTGAATCCAGCGTCGGTGCTTTATCCACTGAGCTACCTAGCTGCCCCCCAAATTGTTTTCATGTCCACAGTATTTTCCATTATAATATGAATGTTACTTCTCTCCCTGGATACCAACATTATAAAGAAGAAGTCTGAGCCAGGAGAGAAAAAGCTAAGATTCATTTCCTTTGTTTTATGATTAGGGAAATGACTATAGTTCTTGGAGGCAATGTAGTACAGTGGAAAGCATGCCGTATTTCAAGTCAGAGGACCTTGGCTCAAAACTCAGCCCTGCCACATTGCTACCTGTGTGGTCTTGAGCATGCCACTTAGGAGTCCCCATTTCCTCATCTGTCAAATGACAGTGTTAGTCTAGGTGGCTTCTAAGGTTCCTTCTAGCTCGCAGTCTATGAGTCTATGATTCCTGACTGATGGGTAGCTGTCCTTAGTGCTGGCCAACTGGGTCAGGGAGCAGTCATTGGAGAACTCAGTAATCTTTTTGTCTTCTTCTCTTCCTTCTTTCCTACAGATGTTCCGTGCTCCAACCAAACTAAACTACCTCATTGTTTTCCAAATATGACATAGACTTTCCTACCTCCAGGATCTGGCTCATTGTTTACTGCAAATGGAGTTTCCTTCTTCCTACACTTAGTCTATTCAAAATTCTTTGTTGTTGCTCAGTCCTTTCAGTCATGTTCAACTCTTTGTGACCCCATTTGAGGTTTCCTTGGCGAAGATACTGGAGTGGCTTGTCATCTCCTTCTCCAGTTCATTTTACAGATGTTGAAACAGAGGCAAAGTGAAGTGACTTTGCCCAGGGTCACAAGCTAGTAAGTGTCTGAGGCCAGATTTGAACTCATGAAGATGAGTCTTCCTAACTCCAGGCCCAACACTCCTAGCTGCTCATTCAAAATTCTACCCAACCTTAAAAGGCTGGTTCACATTTTTCCTCTTCTGTAAAGTTTTTCTTGACTTCTCCAGCCCAGAGTAATTTTTCCCTCCACTGACCTCTTACAGTATCTATTATCTGTTCCACGCCTCTGACACATATAACTGACTGCCTAGTTATCTTTTCAGTGACCTTCACATTTTGTCTGCACAGCTAGATAGTAAACTCTTCAAGGGCTAGAATCATGCTTCTTTAAACTTGCCACACTTGGTACAATGCACCTCAACGAACTGATCCAATTCCATAAGCTTTTAGGAAGCACCTACTCTGTATTGTTCACTGTTCCAGAGAAGATCATTTCTGTTCTTATGGAATTTCAGGTTAGTAGAAGAGCATAACACACAGAGAAATAGTTCTAATACAAAATAACACAAGCTAAGTGCATGAGAGCAATAGGAATAAGGTAGTTTGTGAAGTCAGAGAGGAAAGGCCATTCCTAACTATTATGGAAGGCTTCATTAAGTTGGTGCCATTTGAGTTGGTCTTTAAAAGATGGATAGGAATTTACCCAGAAGAAAAAAAAATTCCTACCCTTGAACAAAAACTTGGACAGTCTTCAAGAGATAGTGGAGGATAGAAGGGCCTGGATTGCTATGGTCCACAGGCTTGCAAGGAGTTGGACTCAATGACTGAACAACAACAAAAGAATTTAACAAGCTACTGCTGGAGTCAAGGGGTTGATAGGGAAAATGTTTAGGCATGGGAAACAAGGACTGGGGAAGAGGAAACTCAGTCATGAACAGGAGGTGGCAAGGAGTCCAATTTAACTGGAATATAACATTCCTTGAAAGGAGATTAGGCTGGAAAAGTGGTGTGGCACCACCTGTGGTGATTATGGAGGACCTGGAATGCCAGGAAAAGGTGTTTGAATGTTACCCTTGTTAGGCAATAAAGAGCCATAGATTATTTGAGGAGAGAAGTGACATGATCAGATCCGTGTATAGGAAGACTACTTGGCCCCAGATAAGACCCTCACGGTGTCTGGAAAGCCTTGGAAATCCTCTTTCCACCAAGGGATGATAGAAATAGCATTGTCTTACATTGGTACTATTTGTAAAGTTTGTGAAGAGTTTCACAGAGGTTGTGTCATTTGATGCCACGTGAACCCTGCCAAGAAGGTGGACTGAGCATTATTATTACCTTAATTTTACAGGTGAGGAAATTGAGATACAAAAAGGCTGAAGAATTGAGAAGAAGGGATGGCCTTCATCAAACATTTATTAAGTAGTTATTACATGCAAGGCACCGCAGACATAAAGATAGCTGGGACAAAGGCCTTACTCTTAAGTAGTGTATAACCTAATAATTTGCAGGTTTCTCTTATTTGAGTCCCCAGTCCTACTATATATCCTGCTCTCCCTCTCTACTTTCCAAACCTTGGTAGTCTTATTTGTGCTTTTAATGCTATAATGCTGGGAGATTCCTGGCTTTTCTTAAGCATCAGAAAGAATGGTCCCTTATAAACAGTGGCATAAGAGGTCAGCCTTTCAGTCTCTGCTTTGGAACAGTGCTTCTAAACAATTGGAAAATGGAGGAGATGTGGGCCCCATAGTATGTCTGCCAAAGAACATTCTTTAGGGGAAATTCCATTTCAACTACTGTAAACAGTTGAACAGTCTTATGATATTGAATTCAGGCAGGGTTTCTGAGAATTTCACAGCTGCTTTGAGACCAGACACATCCCAGGCCACCTAGGTAGTACAGTGGATAGAGTACCCTGCCTGGAGTGAGAAGGACCTGAATTCAAATCTGACCTCATACATTTACTATGTGACTCTGTGCAAATGTCTTAACCTCTTTTGCCTCAGTTTCCTCATCTGTAAAATAGTAGCACCTCCTTCCCGGGGTTGTTGTAAGGATCAAATGAGATAATTTTTCTAAAGTGTTTAGGATGGTGCCCGGTGCATAGTAGGTGCTATTGTTATTATTCTCCTTGGCTCACAAAACTTTTGTGTTTACAGGATGATGTTTACCTTTCCTATGCACACAACATCCCCTACAAATGGACAGCACCAGAAGCTGTCTCCTATGGGTATTATTCAACCAAATCTGATGTCTGGTCCTTTGGAATTCTTCTCTATGAAATTTTCAGTGGTGGACAGATACCTTATGCAGGTATAGCATTCTCTGAACTACCAACAGAAGGGCAAAGGAATTCGGATGGATGGTGGGAGGGAAAGTAGTCCTACATTGCAGGTGTCAGAGTTCCATGAGTATTTACTGAAAGGGTCCCATAACTTTTGACATAGACATGCCCAAGAGAATAGGGGAAAGCTCGGAAAGTATTGTCAAGGGGGCAGCTAGGTGGTGCGGTGGATAAGATGCTGGCCTTGGATTCAGGAGGACCTGAGTTCAAATCTGGCCTCAGATACTTGACATCTTACTAGCTTTACTAGCTGTGTGACCCTGGGCGAGTCACTTAACCCTCATTGCCCCACAAAAATAAACAAAGAGTATTGTCAATGATACAGCTCTTGTGATACGGAGCCATTACTTCCTAGTCCTTGATGTACCTTCTGTCAGATACTTTAGGTAGTTTAAAGCATAGCCTAATGCACACCTTGTTTCTTTGCTCTCCTTTCTGTCAGCAAACTCAGTCTAAAGACCAGTTTAGGAACATTAGCTCAGGGTCCTGGGCTCTGCCTGCTTTAATAGCTGACTTAAGCCACTTTCAAAATGCTACTGGTAGCAAATGCTGCCTTCCTGCCCCATAGATCAACTTCCCACAGATCAACAGTAGGTAAAAAGGGTTCTAGGCTCTGATACCCCTAAGCCTACAAGTCAAAGGCAGAAGGAAGATTTTGTTTTTGCCCTCTGATCCAAAGGTCTGGTAGAACTAGTGCCCAGTCACCTCAGATGCCAGAGGAAGAATGGAGTCCAAATGTATAGGATGTTATCTTCCTGGTCTTTTTTATCTATGAAGCTATAAAACCTCTTGTGGAGTGTTTGACTTAGTATCAGGGAAAATCTGGGTTCAAATCCTCCCTCTGACCCATGGGAAATTCATTTACCCCCCCCCCTTAGACTTAATCTCATGTATATGATGGAGATAATAATATTTGATTTTTTATAAAGTGTTATAAAATGCAGATAATTATTATTTCTTATGCTCAGAAATTCTTTAGTCTCTATATCCGTGACTCTTATCCTTTCTGTTTCCCTTTATTTCTTAGGGATGTCCAATAATGAGGCTCACATAAAAGTCCTAGATGGCTTCCAGATGCTCCGCCCCACAAAGTGCCCACCGTCCATCTATGACCTCATGTGTAAATGCTGGAATCTGATTCCAGGAGAGAGACCCTGCTTCAAAAGCCTAAAAGAAAAACTTATTAGCTTCACCAATTATGAAAACCCACTCTGAGTTGGGGGCCTGCCTGAGAGACACACTTCCATGTTTCCTGACCACAGATTCCTCTACCTGACACCCTGTGAGCAAGCTCAGTGATCTCCCTTCCTCCAGGATCCTGAACCTTGGGCATGTAGAAGATCCACGGGAACTGTATCTGAAGGCAGTGTGTCCCAGTGGAAAGTGCTGCTGGACCTTGAGGCAGAAGATCTGCATTTGAGTCTCCAATATTCCCTAGTTGCTCAGACTTCCAAGAATCATTCCATTTCTCTGGGCCTCAGTTTCTTTTTTGTAAAATGGGAATAATAATATGAATGCTACCTCTCTCCCAGGGCTGTTGTGAGGAAATACATTTTTAAACCTTAAAGCTCTGGGGAAATGTCAGCTGCTGTGGTTGCTGCTACTCCTTCCTCCGGCCCCCAGGCCTTCTAGTTGGGGCTGTGTTGAGGATGCAAAATATAATGTCACTTGAAGTCTATAAATACACTGGGGTCAATGCTGAACTTCAAAAGTGCCCAGAAGGCAAAGTGGTTGTTTTGTTTCTATTTCATTTACTAAAACTTTCCTGGAATGAAATGAGTAAATTTCATTTACAATGAAACATTAAAAGCTCCTGGACTCTTCCTCAAATGGGCTCTAAGCTACAGGGAATATTTATGAGAAATTCAGAAAATGGAGGTTCAAGTTTCCTGAGGCTTTCAGCATACTTGGTCAAGACTCATTTAGATGGGGGCAGCTAGATGGCACAGTGGATAGAGCACCTGCCCTGGATTCAGGAGGACCCAAGTTCAAATTCTGCCTCAGACACTTGACACTAGCTGTGTGACCTTGGGTAAGTCACTTAACCCTCATTGCCCCACAAAAAAAAAAAGACTCATTTAGAGGCCATGTGGTGCAGAGAAAAATGCATTGGATTGGTGCCAGAGGACCTGTCACCTTGAACAATTCACAAACTTTCCAGACCTTAATTTCCTCACATGTTAAAGAAGAAGGTTTGGATGTGATGCCTCTCAGGTCCTTTCTTGCCCTATTCTGAGGTGTACCTGCGCCATATCATGGTTCATTCTATTTGGAAGGGAAAAACTCTGACCTGAGGAGGCAGTCTTAGCATAAAATAATAAAACAGCAATGGGGAAAGGAAAAGGGGTCTTTTAATTCTTTTTTTTTTTTTAGTGAGGCATTTGGGGTTAAGTGACCTGCCCAGGGTCACACAGCTAGTAAGTGTTAAGTGTCTGAGGCCGGATTTGAACCCAGGTACTCCTGACTCCAGGGCCAGTGCTCTATCCACTGCGCCACCTAGCTGCCCCTCTTTTAATTCTTTATCACGAGAACTTTCTATCTTCTAATTTGTAATTTAAGCTGTATCCAGCTCAGACTTTGGCAGGGGTACAGCCTGAGTCTAAAGCTGATATTTAGTGGAAACTGCAGCAATCCTCCTGCTATCAGGTACTATTTTCAGCCCTGATCCCTGCTTCCAAAAAACTCAGTGTCTGTTGACAAGCAAGATAGCTACTTGGGGAGGTAGTTTTTTATCCTCTCTGAATTGTAAGGCTTGGATCATCTGGTCTATAAACATTGTTGTTTACAAATTAATAATCTCCTGCCTCAGAGAGAGAGAGAGAGAGAGAGGAGGCTGGAATGAAGATAGAGCCAGAGAATCTCAGTTCAAATCCTATCTCTGGCACTTATTATCTTGTTTGATTCACATTATTTTCTTAGGGCCTCAGTTTCCTCATCTGTAAAATGAGAGGGTTAGACTAGTTAACCTCTAGGTTACCATACCATTTTAAGTCTAATATCTAATGATCCTTTGATGCCTGTTAAAGATGGCAGAGCTCTGGGACCACTTTCCCGATGGTCCTTTGGGATTGGGGGTAGAGTGAGTAGGCCCTGAACCTAAGGACATTCAGGCTTCCTCTGGGTAGAGTTTGTTTGAAGTGTTTCCAGCTATGTTGGCCTTTGGCATCTGAATTCCTAAATCTGGATCCAGGCACTACACATCCATTAAGACCTGACTTCTCTTTTATTTCACTAGTGCAAGTGGTAGAATTGGTTCAAATGGCCCACTGACCCTGAAAACTTCTAAGCTTCCTGGCTTCCCTCATGCTGAGCCCCACCCTTGACCCAACTGGGATGAGTCAGCTTTCCAATGGTAATAGCTGCCTGTGCTGAGGCTAGTCATGTGTGGGGAACCCTTCTCTTCCTCCTAAATCCCTGTGCAGATTATAAGCAAGAGCACATTCTAGTCATTCTCCTACCTGTGACCTCTCTACCAGAGAAGGTGCTAGGCAGGTCTTGCTGGTGGCTTGGTGGGATTGGTGGGTTGCTACAAAATCAGAGGCTATTGGTCCCCCTTTACTTTTAAGATCCCAGGGTAAAGAAAGACTGTAAAATGAATAGGCCAGTTACATCCTATGGAATACAGGACAGTCAAGGGCAGTTGCCTGGGCAGGGTGAGTGGTCCCCATGCAGGTCCCAGGATCCACTGCTGACAGAGATGCCACCTATTCCCAGTCTAACAATGGCTATTTTTAAACAGGGGCTAGGTTTAGGTTAAAAAGAGCCATCTGCTCTTCTGTCCTAGGACATATTTGACTGGAGGGCTGACCTGCACCCTGGTGGTGGGGTGGAGGCAATGCCAGTGCCCAGGACAAGACAGCAAGCTTTCCTAATCGTTGCAGCTATGACTATCATCTACCCCCTCTTCCTTCACTTCAGGTAGTTATAGAATCAGTCTTAAAGCAGGAGTGACCCTAGAGATCCGTTAGTTCAACTACTTCATTTTTAATAGCAAGCTAAGCCCAGAGAAGGTGACTTGCCCAGGATCACACAGCTAATCAGTGTTAGAGCCCTGAGTCTTGGGGTTAAGAACAACATTACCTTTCAAGGTGATATGGCAAGGCCTGGGTAAAAGCCCTGAATGCCAGGATTAATGGGATTAGGAATGGAGGGAGAGTGACTCCAGAGAGAAATCTCCCTCTTGGGAAGAGTTCTTCCCCAATCTCATAAATCCACCTGCCTACATGAGAAGGCAAGCAGGTGCTTTCAAGGCTAATTTATGCCCCAGGGTCTCTTCAAGCACTACACAGGTTCTAACAACAGCACAAATACAATCCTACTTCCATGCATTAGGTAACTTGTTTAAACAATTATTTCATAATTTGAATAAACCAGCAAACTTTTCTTGTTCCTCCATCTTTTGTATAGTTCTAGATTTTCAGGTGTTTACCCGAGTCAGTGCCTAACTATATAACTGCAACTGCTGGATGAATCAGGGCTAGTTAGTTGTCTGGACGGCACAGGAAAGGGGTAAGGGAGAAAGGGAAGAAAGGTGGACAAACCTCCCATGATGCTTTGACTTTCTTGGCTCATGTGGCAGTTGGTAGCACAGTGGATAGAGCACTGAACTTGGAGTCAAGTAGACTCCAGTTTAAATCAGACCTATATTGGCTGTGTGGACCCTGGACAAGTCATTTAAACTCCATTTGCCTGTTTCCTTAAAATGGAAATAATAGCACCTACCAGCTAGGGTTGTTGTGAGGATTAAATGAGTTAAGTGCTAAGCATATACCAGGTGTGATGTAAATGCTTATTTCTTGCCCTCCTTCATAAAGTTCACCTTCTAGTGATTGAGCATGGGGCTTAACACTCATATTCTCTCTTAGAATAGCAAAGGGGGCAGCTAGGTGGCACAGTGGATAAAGCACTGGCCCTGGATTCAGGAGGACCTGAGTTCAAATTCGGTGTCAAACATCTGACACTTACTAGCTGTGTGACCCTGGGCAAGTCACTTAACCTTCACTGCTCTGCAAAAAAAATAAAAGAAAGAAAAAAGCAGACAAAGCGTGCTGCCAATTCATTTAGGAGTTACCCCTTTGTCCCCCTACAGCTAGGGGTGAAGCGGGGTAGGGAGTGCCAAAGTTGGGACTCTGGTAATTACAATTTCTTTGGGAAATGAAAGGAAGTCACAGCTAATTCCTAGTTGACCTTGGTTCCTTGAGGGTCTCTAAGAAATATCTAGTTTCTCCTATAGTAAGAGGGGCTTAGAGTACCTGGCAGTTCCTCAGCGTATGCTTTCTTCTCCATTCCTAACAATGCAGGCCTTATTTTGGGGGGTCCCTACCTTTCTAGTCTTTCTTGGGGGATACATAGCAGATAGCCTGGGGCCCTGGTTTCTTTGCCCTAGGATGGTAGGATCCTGAGGGAGGTCTGGGGTTAAGAATACAGCAGGTAGAAGGGAAGTCTAAAGTGAAAGGGAGGGGCAGGGGAAGCACAATACCCCCTCAAGCATTCCTCAGTAGACACAGACAAGCACTGAATATTCCTCAGTTTTGGCAAGACTGAGTTCCTCCTCTTCAGTCTTTTTCTCTTCTTTCCTGATCATCCCACTTCTCTCTTGCTAATTGCTTCCTGCTTAACCACCTGCAGCAGGTTCTTTCTAATATAGGAAATGCCCTTTCAAAGAAACTGGATTTTTAATCTGGTTCACACTCCAGGCTGCAAATAGGTGATTAGAGTTGCTACCAAGAGAAGGAATGGGCCAAGCCAAAAGGGAGGAAAATGCTCTACTAAGGCACACACAGCATTAAAAGGCTGCTCAAAGTTTATTAGTTTCTGTTGAGTACAAAGTAAACAAAGTTACTGAGGCTGCTGGAAAGCACACAGGTGATTTGGATAGTAAAAAAAAACAAACGATAAGTGTGGTTTCTTTTACTTGTTTTTTGGTGTTTTGCTTTTGTTTTCCTTTTTTAAAAAACCACACACACAACACAACTATTTCTACACTTAAGCAGCCTGTCTATTCTAAGGGAATAGGTTCGGAGAAGGAAGGGAAGGGAAGGGGGAGGGGGGGGGAAGGGGAAATGGGCTCTGATGCCTAGCACACTTCAGAAGCAGGGGAGCAGCACAGAGGGTGCTGCTGCTCATGCAGAAGGCCCAGTGTTGGTTTTGCTGGGTTCGCTGACATGCCGCTTCCTCATGGCCTCCTGAGCCAGGTCACAGGTGATCGTGCCATGAGCAACCTGGAAAGTTTTTGAGCTGCAAGTCAAGCATTAGGAGAAGTCAAACATCAATCAATTTCCCTGCTACAGAAAGCACCAGCACTCAAGGAGGTGCTGGGTTAGGTAACCTTTCTCCACCACTCCCTTCCCCTTGCCCCAATTTCTAGCCTGTCCCAGTTCATTTTTCTTGTATTTCATGTTGTAATAAATTCTCACTCATTGCAGAGTTATGAACAGGTAAACTAATGGCAGGCTAATGTGTGTGTGTGTGTGTGTGTGTGTGTGTGTGTGTGTGTGTGTGTGTCTTAAGTCAGGTTGCCAAAATCATATAATTTTTCCTAAGTCACACTCAACTCTTTTTTCCCTTGCCCTCACGTTCCAAGCCCATTACATAGCTACCTCCAATCAGAGGTTCACTTACTGCTCTGGGGATTCCAATACAGTTGTCATGAATGGATGACTCGATTTCCCGAAGAAGAAGCTCGCCCACCAGTGGCCTGGGTCTGATTTGGGAAGACCTAGAACATCCAAGAGAGAGTCACTCATTTTGGTAGCAACTCAGAGTAGTTACCAATCTGCTTCTGTAGAATCTAACTCTCCTTTTCATTCATGTCAGATACTTAGGTCAAATCCCAGCCCTTCTGCCTAACTTTGGCTGCTGGAGAATTTATATCAGTTCACCCTCCTCTCACTTGACTGCTATTTGCTTCTCAGTTTATCTAATACCATTTTTGTTTAAAATACATAGAGGAATGGATATGTTCCTAAGAAGGGTTAGTAAGGGTCCTATACTCACCAGGATGGTGGGGGATCACTTCCCCAGAGTACTCAGCACTTCCACAGGAGCTGTTGCTGGAAGTGGAACCCAGACGTCCTGGGGAGGAAACACCATGTCACTAGTGCCTCCTTCCCTGGCATAGAGATAGTCTTCAGCCCCATCTCGGTTCTTGGGGTGGCTACTCATAGTCCCCCCCCAAACCCTGGTATTTTGCCACTTCCATGAGGCCCAAGGAGCCCTCTTCCAACAATTTACTGCTTGTTTCATTTTTTGCCTAATCAAATCAAGGTTCCAACTGTATGGTTAGTTACTCTTACATCACAAATTGGTATCAGTTGTAAGGATCTGCAAGGCTGTACATCTTTGGCTATGTGTATGCCTTCTGGTAAGAGTTAGGGGCTATACTCTTAGAATTAAAGAGAGTTTATAAGGTGTTTTCTTCCAACAACTTTGTGACGTAGGTAGTATAAACAGGATTACACCTATTTTACAGATGAGAAAATGGAGGCTCAGAATGGTGAAGTGACTTGCCCAAAGTCATACAGCAACTAAGCGGTGGAGCCAGGACTCAAACCTGGGTGGGTCTTCTGCCTCTTGAGTCCAGTGGTCTCTCCACTTACACTCTGCTGCATGCCCTGATATCTTTGCACCAGGTTGAGTTCAATTTATAGCTAGGGGCTATATGCTTTATTGTGATAATGGATTTTCAAAAGTGCCAACAGAAATCCCCAGTCCTGCAGTACACTGGTAGCTGAGTGCCCACAGGCACAGTGGACCCTAGAGTTCTAGCCAGGTTAGGACTTGATGTGCCAGGGAGGCCTTACTTCGGTAGTAGTCATGGGTTGCTACGAGTGAACCGCTGGACGGGATTGCTGCCATGTTGCTTGTTTCTTCTTGTGCTGATGTAAACCTGCAGGGAAAACAGTCATGGTTTTCAGATGCACTTTGGCTCTCCCCATAAATGATGCCCACCAGGCTGCAATTGTTCCTTCTTTAGTGACCTGGCTCTATGGACCCTGCAGCTCCAGAGAGGTTAGATATTATGATGTGGATCCCAATACTTGACAGTTGGAGTGACTCTTCAAAGAGGAAAGGTAATTGGAGAATTTCCACCTCATTTCAGAAGTTTCTAAGACAATGGGTACAACATCACTGGTTAGACCTTGGGTATTCTAGCCTCTTACCCTCATAGGTCTTTTAAGTATACATCCCAATCCCATGAAACAATAATGATTTTTGTGTCCTTTTTGGAGAAATTATAGATAGGACATCCCACTTCTACCTTCCTTGTTATTTTGAGAGTGTTAAAAATAACTAAGATGGGGGTAGCTAGATGGCACAGTGGTAAAGCACTGGCCCTGGATTCAGGAGTACCTGAGTTCAAATCCGGCCTCAGACACTTAATACTTACTAGCTGTGTGACCCTGGGCAAGTCACTTAACCCTCATTGTCCTGCCAAAAAAAAAAATAACTAAGATCTATGTTTGTGTCACTAAATCCCCTTGGAAATGAGCAAAGGGGGTGGGGTGGCTGTTAGGAGAGTGTCCTGGAGTACCGGCAAAGAGGGCATTCTCAGAGAAATGGTTACTTGGACTTCGAGTTGAGTTCTCAGTATTTCTCCAGACAATTAATTAAGGCAGCCCCATCATCCCAGTAAGCCAGGCTTCAAGCCCAGCCATTTCTGACTCTTCCCTCTCCCTCCAACTTGCTGAGCTCTATCAAAGCATCTTCCCCAGCATTTCTCCCATCAGTCCTCTCCTTTCTATCAACTGGACACCACCCTAGTTGAAGTCCTTTTTTTTGGGGGGGGGGCAATGAGGGTTAAGTGACTTGTCCAGGGTCATACAGCTAGTAAGTGTCAAGTGTCTGAGGCCGGCTTTGAACTCAGGTCCTCCTGAATCTAGGGCCAGTGCTTTATCCACTGTACCACCCAGCTGCTGCAAGTTCAAGTCCTTTTGCCTGGACCTGTATCAACTACCGGGTGATTCCAAAATAACTGAACACCACCTCCTCAAGCTTAGCTAGATATGAACGTGTCACACCAGATTGTGGAATTACCCTTACATTTTTCGATTTTCTTCCAGATAGTTCTTTTACAAACTTGTTTTCAAATAGTCAGGAAACCTTCCCTGATGCTTTATCTCCTAGGCTAAGTGTTCTCTCAAAATATCCTAAAACAGGCTTGCAGCTCCTTTGTATCCTATTCTACTTTGTACTCCAGAACAAGTGTGTGCATGCACATGTGTTCATTCCATTCTCTGGAGAGAAGGGCGAGTTTCTCCGGCAATTTCCACTTGGTAGGCAAGGTCCCAGACAATCCTTTATTCTCGTCACCAGGCTGGGGGAGGACACCTTCCCAGTTCCCTTTTATGCCTTGTCCTCCACCAGAATATAAGCTCGTAGAGGGCAAGATCTTTCTTTTTGTTTGTATTTGTATCTCCGGCGCTCAGTACAATGCCTGACACATAGTGAGTGCTTAATAAATGCTTGTTTATTAGACTTGCATAGTTTAGAACAGAACCCTGCATAATGGCTGCCTAAGAAATGCTGGTTAAAGGGAAACCTAACATCGACCCCGTGGAAAGTAAGAGATCAAACTCGCTTGCCAAGTTTTTTCATCACAGAACTTAGTGGCAGAGCTTAGCATTTTCTCTTTTCTTCTGGACTGACAAAACTACCCATTTTTTAGCTTCTCTCTCCTTTTACATCTCACGTCCTCCCTCCCGCCCCTGCCCACAGAGCAGCAACATCTAGAGGGCTTTCGTCTTTAACTGCCTGTTCTCAGGCAACAAAGAAGGCCTGCACAAGAAACAGAAGCACATTGTTTGGCTTCTTTGCCGTGGTCAGCGCTTTCCGTACAGTGACCGGAGGCAAGCCAGCCGCCTCTCCCTAATTCCTCCAGACAACTGTCTATTATCTGCTCCGTCCCTCGGTGTGCGGCTCCTCCCCCGCAGCCTTACATAACCTAAACAGCAGGGCGGGGGCGGGGCGTCCCCTTCCCCCGCACCCCACCCAGAGCTCCATCGTAAACCGGTTCAAACTGGCTCGGAGAAGCCAGCCGGTCCAGTGCCAAGCATTCCCAGTTCCGAGATTGTAACACTGTAACTACTGACAGCCAAGAAGGGGAAGGATTGGGGGTGGGGTGTTGGGTCTAAACTAGCTCTCCCTCTCAGTCCCTTCCCTTAGAAACCTAGGGCGGGCAGGAACCGGATCATCTCGGGGGAGAGAGGGGAAGGCGCTGTTCTCCAGAGCAGCAGGACCCCGCCTCCCCACCCCAGTTTAGCCCCGCCCAGAAGCCTCCAAAGGAAGCTAGGCTAAATGAGAAGGGCATAATTGATGCTACTCTAGATCAGATTTAAAAGGCAGGTTATTCCATCCTTCGGCTCAGTCAGCCTCTTATTCAGGCGCACAGATCAGGGAAAGCGTCCAGGGTTAGGCTAGGATGCTTCTACGTATACCGACCCCCTCCAACTTTGCTATCAGTCCTGGTCTATGTGACCACATGCCATAGGGATGTTTTTGGGGGGGGTTGGGGGGGGGAGGGAGGGTGAAGTACCGTGCTCAAAAACTGACTCACAAGAAACCGTTTTGGGTCCGTTTCCGGCGTCTGACCTTTCTCTTGTCTTCTCCACCCCCATTTCTGTCTGAACTGGTTGTGGTGGCTTCAGACCAGGACTAAGACCTCCACGTGGAAACAGGGAAGGCTTGCCTTCCAGGGCCCAAGGCCAACTTTGACCTAAAAAAGCATTGATCCAGCCCTGAGGCCAGCACTACGGTGAGGTCCCTTCTAATGGCCATATTTGGGAAGCATCTCTGAGCGGACAGAATTCCTGAGGTTGCCACGAGGACCAAGAGGGCTGGTTCTTTTTGATAAAAACCTACAGATGCATTCAAGCCTCCGCGCCTTCTCGAGAAATACCTAGAAATGGCGAACTGGGAGGTTGGGGGCGGGGATGCACAAAGAAAGGGCCAGGCTTGCCCCAACACGTGCTGTGGGGGAGGAAGGGTAGGTAAATACTTTCCGTCCCCTCCACAGAGATCCTGGTTGGAAAGAAATGACTGTTCCCTCTCCACCCCAGACAGTAGGGCGGAGGCCAGAAGAAAGGCAAACAAAGCTTTACAAAGCTTGGGAACTGGCCAGGAAAAGATAATCACCAGCAGGGAGGTAGGCGGAAAATAAAAAGGTAGGGATCTCGGAAGGTGGAGGTGGTGGTGGTGGTGGAGGTTGTAGAAGAAGTGGTTTATATTATTTTCCCCCGAAGGGTTCCTAATCTATAGAAAACATTACCCACCACCCCCGCAGTCCCTAAGCAAGACAGTGGAAAAGCCTTCGGAAATCAGGTAATTACAATGAACCACGCCACTTAGGAAAGACCTCAATTGCCGCCCGGCCAGTAGCTAAGACTGAAGCACCTTTCCAGTTTCTAAGATCTCCAAAACCTCTGGAGGTGTCGATTTCTTAAGACGCCTCATTTTGGGGCTGTCAGTGGGGTCTTGATTCCTTTCCCCGCGGAAGTAGCGCGGGGTAGCCAAAGAGTGGGGCTGGACCTTCACATTTGAGAATTTGGGCTCAAATCCTAAGTTAGTCATGCTTTATCACAAAGAAGTTCGGATTGCTCACTAACAGCCCCTTCTCCGCCGTCCTCCCAACCCCCAATAAGTTCTTGCATTTACTTAAATGTGTGCATGGGCTTCACCGCGTCGAAAGAAAGCTCCTTAGAAGTAGGGAGTTTTGTCTTTCAAATTCCAGTACCTAGTACAGAATACATTTAAATATATTTTGATTGAGAAGTCAAACAAGACCCTTTCTGGGCCTATTTTCCTTGTCCGTAAAATAAAAGGTTGGACCAGAATTTCGCCCCGATTAAATTTTATCATGCTCAGCCAAGGCCCGAAGTTCCTCAAATCTAGCCTCTTTTCAGAGTTCTTTCATCGAGGAACCTTGAGGGTTCTTTTTTTTTTAATGTGAGTATTTATTTGGGACTTTTACTGGTTTTGTCGTTTTACTTCTTTATAGTTTTTAGAGATCTTCTGGAGTGTCTCCCTTTCCATTTCCAGATATGGAGAACTGAGACCCAAGGAGGTTAAGTGACTTGCCGGAGTTAGAGCGCTAAGCGACTTGCCGGAGGTAGCAGAACCAGAACCCAAAGTCTTCTCAACGCTTTGCTCCTGCCACTTGGATACACTTAGCCTTCCGCATGTCTTTCTGGCCTGGAACTGCCTAATTAAAATCTCAATACCCTGGTTCCTTTGCTCGTCTCCCTGGACAGTTTTAAAAATGGAGTCTGGACTTTGCCCTACGAGGGTGGGGTCTCCTCCCCTTCCCTCCTGGTCTCCCCCTAGCCTCTTGCTCCGGACTCACTGCATAGGGAAGCCAAGAGGGAGGGACCGGGCGGGGGGAGCTGGCCAGCCCCTGAAAGAGGACTGCAGCTCTATCTCCTCTCAGCCCAGTCCTACTTACCTTAGTGGCGGCTCCCGAGCAGCCCCTGTAAGGCAGTGGGCTGCGGCGGACGATCACGGGTGACCTGGCTCAGGGGAAGGGGGCGCTAGGCCACAGAGCCCATTTGTAAAGGAGATAACGGGAGGATACTCCACGGCAACGGAAAATGCGAGAGTTCTTTGGGTTTGACTCTAAGGGGCCGGGCAAAGACTTATATAGGGTGGTGAGAGGGTAGGCTGGAAGGCTCCCGTCATTGGAGGTGGGAGGAGCGAACCCCGGACCCCGCCTCCCCTCCCCGGCCCCACTAGAGGCTCGATCGAACGCCTTACGGAGAGACTGGAGCAAAAGGGCTGGCCTAGGTGGGGGAGAGGACAAAGACTTCCGCCCATCTTTCGTGCACCCCAAGGCATTTGAACTAGTGGGAGGGAACTGAGGTTAAGGTGTGGTGCAAATTTATCCTTAATTGAAGAAGCTCCATTTGAAGAAGCATTTGAAAATTGTATCCGCCCTCCCCCTCCCCCCCATGTGCTGCTGCAGTGGGACCCAGCCTTCTGTCTTCCTCCTTTGCCTTAGAAGCTTCCTGGACGCTGAAGGAACATGATGCTTGTAGGGGCCCTCCCCAACTTTGCTTCCTTGTGTGTGTGTGTGTGTGTGTGTAAACCAAAGTTTACCTGGTGTGTACTTGGCACATGACTGTTGTGAATACTTTTCAGAGGCTTGCAGCCCATTCGCCAGGACCCTCCTAGCTTGGAGGATACTCTTTAGTAAATGGAATTCCAGAGGTTTCCCGTGCCCATTGTCACTCTTGGCATTCATAAAACTCCTAGGTGTATCAAAGCTGACCAAAAAACCGGGACGGTATACTCAGGGGTGGGAGCTGGATTGCTGGCGGAAGACAGGAATGAGGGGAGGAGGGAAAAGCACAGTTTTAGTAGAGGCAGAGTCCAATCCCCGCCCCCCCCCCCAAAAAAGAAATGTATCTTATTGGAACACCTTTAAAATGAAGTAGCAGGTGCTTTTTTGGTTTTAGAGGTGAGGGGATCTGAGGATGGGTCAGGTGGTTTCTGTCAGGAATTTAGGAGCAGCAGACTTCCTCATCCAGTGTGCTGATGATATGTTTCTACCTCTGTGGACTATGAGAATAGGGCAGGGGCTAGCTCTGACCCCACTGTGCTCTGGTAGCTCTGAAAGCGAAGAAAGCAACACTACCAGGTCCATACTCTTCTGGGAAGCTGACTGACTGGGCCAGGGAGAGGCAGGGTCTCAATAAGGAGAAAAGGCAGGAAGAATAGGAGCCCCAATAGGGACTTGATAAATTCACCAACAGGCTGAGGATAGTCAGGAAAATAAATGTGTTGGAGAGGGGGCTGGTTACTCTGCTTCATTAAGAACCCCAGAAAGATTCCTGGTCAGACTCTCTTGGGTGGGCCACAACCTGGCTTCTGAAGTTAAGTAACAAAGGTTAGGTAGGCTGGGGACTGACTGAATTCGAGAAAGTTTACCCTAGAGAAAGCCTAGGGAGAATGTTATTTCTTTTTTCAAGTATATGAAAGACTATCATATAGAAAAGTATACTTTTTTTCCTGCTTAGATATGGAAGTGGTATAAGAATAGATTTCTTGTCACTCCTTAAGATGGGGTTGCATGTATGACCAGCTATTGAGAAATGTTATAATGAAGAGCCCTGCCTAGGTATGGTATGGACTGCTCGACCTTTAAGAGCCCTTAAAACTCTTATTCTATAAGTCCTTGGGAGATTGCTTGTTATTTCTGATGCCCATTTAGCTATTCACCAGGAAACTAGATCCTAACCAGGGGGCATACCTTGTTGTTGTTATTTGTCCTTCATTCTCAAAGAGGACCAATGATGTCAGGAAGGCGATATCTTGACTTGCAAGTGACTTGGATTTAAGTGAGACAGAACTGTGAAAAGTCATCAGCCTCACTCTTTCCTCCAGTCATGGAAGACCAATGGCAAGACATAGGTAAAGATGACTGGCAATGGCCCCATATGCAGTGGGAGGCCTTGGCCTTTTAAGCTAAGGTCTTTCCCAGGTCTCAGTTTGTCTGATAGTATCATGTTCGAAGAACTGTAAAAAAAAAATCTATTTAGCTGATTTGTACATAGATTGTGTCAAAGTGAATAAAGTTTAAGGAGATTTGAAAAGTATGAAGGGACCAGGTTTTTCATGCAAGGCTTTACAAAAACTGCTGTCATAAGAAGCCCAGCTAAGTCTTTAAGATCTGGACATTTTTATCAGACAATAAAACATCCACAAAAATTTTGCTTCCAGTAGTCCTGGAAGTCTTGTAACCATTAAAAAGTTAAGACCCAAATAGAGGGTTTATATTTGATTCTGGAGGCAATAGAGAGCCACTGGAGTTCAACAAGTAAGGAGGGTGACATGGTCAGACCTGGGCTTTAGGAAAATCACTTTGGTAGCTGAGTGGAGGAGAGATTGAATTAAGGAGAGATTTGAGACAGGGAGATCAGTTAGAAGGCAATTTCAATAGTCCAGATGAGAGGTGAAAAATTCTGGAACTAGAGTGGTGATTTTGTGAGTGGAGAGAAAGGGTCATGGACCAGAGATGTTATGAAGGTAGAGATTATAAGATTTGGCAATGAATTGGATATGTGGGATAAAAGGAAGGAGTGGCAGATAACACTAAGCTTGATAATGGGAGTATAATGTCTAACTGGGAGGATTGTGATGCCCTCAACCAATAGTATTAGGCAAGTTTAGAAAAGGAAAAGGAAGGAAAGAGTTCGTTTTTCCAATGCTGATTAGATTATATCTCATAGATTTTCAAATGATGGGCAGCTAGGTGGTGCAGTGGATAAAGCACTGGCCCTGGATTCAGGAGTACCAGAGTTCAAATTTGGCCTCAGGCACTTGACACTTACTAGCTGTGTGACCCTGGGCAAGTCACTTAACCCTCATTGCCTTGCAAAAGAAAGAAAGAAAGAAAGAAAGAAAGAAAGAAAGAAAGAAAGAAAGAAAGGAAGGAAGGAAGGAAGGAAGGAAGGAAGGAAGGAAGGAAGGAAGGAAGGAAGGAAGGAAGGAAGAAAAAAGATTTTCAAATAACATTTAAATCAGATGATTTCCCAGGCCAATGAAACATGTTTAGCTCCATATCATGGATAATTTTTTTTAAACTTTCATGACATGTGACATGGTAAAGGGTCATACTACAGTATTCTGTTTCCATTTAGGAATTTCTGTGATTTCAGAGCAATTCTGATTCTCAATATATTAACATTCTCTCAATGATTACAAGACTTCCAGGACTACTGGAAGCAAAATTTTCGTGGATGTTTTATTGTCTAATAAAAATGATCTTAAAAACTTAGTTGGGCTTCTTATGACAGCAGTCTTTGTAAAGCCTTGTGTTACGATTGGAATGACGCCACCTGCTGGAGACTTACTGTAGAAAAGCTCCACCATGAAAGGAAGGTCTTTGAGGGCAAGACCATGTGTCTTTTCTTTGGAATCAGGAAGTGACCTTTGCTGGTGGGAGGAGGAAGGGGGAGCTGGGCGCTCTGTCTCTCGCTCTTTTTCCTTTGGACTCTGGTGGAGAGCAGAGCTAGAAATGTGCTCTCCCTTTAATAGATAGATGAATGTAGGCCTTTCTCTCTTTACCAAATTCTCATTCTCCTTAATAAATGCTTAAAAGCCTAACTCTTGCTAAAGCTTATAATTTATTGGCGACCACCCATTAGATATTTTAGACAGACTAGCTAGAATTTTAGCCCTTAACACTTGAATGAAAAAGTGTAATTTTTTTTGTTGTTTTTGTTACAAGGGACTTCTCTTGGAGTGGGAGTGGGATATTTAAATGTTGTAATGTAAAAACAAAACTCAAACCATATAATTTTTTTTTGGGGGGGCAATGAGGTTTAAGTGACTTTCCCAGTGTCACACAGCTAGTAAGTGTCAAGTGTCTGAGGTCAGATTTGAACTCAGGTCCTCCTGAATCCAGGGCCAGTGCTTTATCCACTGCGCCACCTAGCTGCCCCCCAAACCATATAAAATTTTAAAAATTAATTTCATCAGTAATTACCTTTTCCTAATCTCCAGTATTTGTATTGTCTTGTCTATGGTGAGTATTTTTTCTTCTTAGCAATGTTTAGACGTTATTTTTATTTTAACTGGTCTTCCATTTCAAGAAGCCTTGTAGAGAAATCAGTAATGACCCCGTCAGCTGCCAGTTCCCTTTGAACATCTTTGCTTGTTTTCTGAGGCTTAGTTAGGCTATTTCCTAGAAAAAGTTTGTCAGTTCCTGGTTCTGTTTGACGCCGCTTTCCTTTGTGCTTAATGAGACTGATTCTGTTTCATTGAAGGTTTGCATGGTGCTCCAAATGTTTGACTCTTTCACAGCAACAACTACTATAATGTTTCTAACAATTATTGAAGTGCCCTCTTTAAGAGTCACAACTTTTGTGTGGAGTATTATTTTTTGTTCAGTCATTCAGTCACATCCAACTCTACATGAGCCCTTGGACTTTTGTCAATGGGGTTTCCTTAGCCAAAACACTGGAGTAGTTTGTCGTTTCCTGGGCAAGTCACTTAACCCCTATTTGCCCAGGGTCACACAACAAGTAAGTATCTCAGGCTGGATTTGAACTCAGATCTTCCTGGTTCCAAGTCCCTGTGCTCTATCTACTGTACCACCCACCTGCCCTATGGACTATTATACATTCTTATAAACCACAGAATTAAAAATGCACCCAAAGAAAGCAATGAAACCCATTATGTATGGTATGAAACTATTGCTTAACCGAAAGAGAATGAACTAAAGCTCATTTCAATTTCATCTGCTCGAGGTCAGATATTCTGAGTCAGCATAAAAGTGAAACCATCTCCAAATAGTAGTTGGTCCATGTAATTTGTAGCACTGAAAGTACTTCTTTAGTGCTTGTTGATTGATTGGTTGATTCTCCAGGCATGGTTCTTGTGGATGCTTAACTTTAGTCTTTTAAGTTTACAAATCTAAATCCAGGGCTCAATAGATATGCGTTTGGAACTAGTGCCCCAACTTAAGTTCCCACAACCTAGCTTAGCCCCACAATCTTCTAGTAGTTGTGCTTTACAGCCCCCAACTTTTCCTTGGATCCTACAATAATGTTCTCAGCTGGGCCTTCAGGAATGACATTTCCTAGAAGTGAGTTACTTATGTTACAGTGGTCACCTTGGTTTTGTCAAATCATTCCCATTCTGATCCATACTGGCTTCTCATTTTATAAGAACAGAGGGAGACATAGACATTAAGAAATTTCCCCTGTGGCCATATAGTAACTGCAAAGACTGGCCAACAAAGAGAGCCTAACATCACTTTCATCTCTCTCTTTCAGTTAGAAAGGGATTCTATAGCATTCCCAGGTCATTTGGGAATCAAGGAGACTTGTATGTGTGGTGGAACTGCCCCCAGCCTGGAGGACCTTGTTCCCTTAAGATTTTCCTCCTTTAGGAAGCTATGATGCGCCTTTGGGAGTGACATTCAGCTGACTGCTCTGAGACACCCTGTTCTTTCCAGCCAAAAGCTATGAAGTAACAAGTTATCAAGCAGAAACAGTAAAAAAACAAACAAAAAAAACCTTCTTATTACTGGGATTTGGTAACATTTATCCTTCTAGAGACTTGGAGGAAGGGAGGATGTATCAACAGGGCCCCTATTCATTAAGGCCTGTGCAGGAAGGATGTCAGGATTCCATTATTTTTTTTGAGATTCATTTCCTTCTTCCCATCTTTCCTACTCTCTTAGTAACATTGCTTTCTCCTCAATTTTTCCAAATCCAGATGAAATTTTCCATTTTTGTTGCATATTGCTTATCTCCTTCTTTTCCAAAGAGCACTTGTGATAAATCCAACTTTGAAAAGGTAGTGGTTGAAAAACTGATGGAGGCTGGCAGAGAGGGTGGTCATCAGCTAGGTACTTCATAAAATTGGGAGCTCTAGTTTTTACTTTGACAGTAGCTATGAGGAAAATAAAAGTAAACTCTATTTGGAAAGTTGGAAACATTCCATGGTGGCAGGGCATCTGTTGACCCGAACTGAATTTTTCTATTGATATTTGTGAGCACAAATGTGATTTCCTGTTTTTTTTTTTTTAGTATAGTTCTAGACATTCTAGGCATTGAATGGGTTTGTGTTAGGATGAAAGGGTGTCAGTGATTACCCCAGTTAGGGAAGGCAATGGGGACACCCCTGCAAATCATCTTCATGAGCTTAAATCTGTCCTCAAACACTTACTAGCTGTGTGACCCATGGCAAATCACTTACTCTGTTTTCCTCAGTTTCCTCATCTGTAAAAGGAGTTGGAGAAGGACTGATACAAAGTGAAATGAACAGGACCAGGAGAACATTGTACACAGAAACAGCAATATTGTATGACGATGGATTGTGAATGTCTTAACTATTCTCAGAAATACATCGATGTAAGACAATTCCAAAGTACTTATCATGAAAAATGTTATCCATCCTTAGAGAAAGAACTGATGGAGTCTGAATGCAGATTGAAACACACTTTTAAAAATTCATTTTTTTATTGGGTCTGGGTTTTTCTTTTTTGCTTTGAGTTTTCTTTCACAACATGACTAATGTGGAAATATATTTTGCATGACTACACATGTATAATCTTTATCAAACTGTTTACCTTCTCAATGAGGAGAGAGGGGAGGGAAAGAATTTGGATCTCAAAATTAAAAAAAAAAGAATGTTAAAAATGTTTTTTTACATGTGATTGGGGAAAAATAAAATACTAAATAAATATGGTAGGGAAAGGGTCATATAAATGTAGTTAGCCTTATTTCTTTGCTCTTAAGAGTGACTAGTAGCATGCTAGGAAATGTTTACCAGCTGGCTCTTGGGGTGTGTGTGTGTGTGTGTGTGTGTGTGTGTGTGTGTGATGTATTCGTGAAATACTTTTAAGTTTAACCTGCATTACTAACATTTCTCTATCAATTTAAATCTAGACAATTAACTAAACAATAAATCAATCCCTGATTTATGGCATTTGCTGATTTCTGAGGTGG
The DNA here is from genome assembly GCF_019393635.1 of Dromiciops gliroides. NCBI lineage: Eukaryota > Metazoa > Chordata > Mammalia > Microbiotheria > Microbiotheriidae > Dromiciops > Dromiciops gliroides. The sequence goes on from NC_057862.1 coordinate 438,947,726, forward strand.
GAATACTCATGCTGAAAATTTAAGAATTAACTCCAGCATGTTCTTTAGTATAACCCTGATATATCTTAGAGATTTTCTTATGATAGGAATGTTGTTGTTGTTGTTTGTCCTTCATTCTTGAAGAGGACCATGATATCAGAAGGTGATGTCATGACTTGTAGTGAATTGGATTTAAGTGACGGGAGGGATGGGCAAGGTCACCAACCTTACTCTCTTGTCCAGAACCATCTGGGTCCAGTGACAAGGTATACATCAGGATGACTGGAGATGGACCTGATGTTTGACACAATTGGGGTTAAGTGACTTTTCCAGGGCCACACAACTAGTAAGTGTCTGAGGTAGGATTTGAACTCAGGTCTTCCCAACTTCAGGGCCAGTGCCCTATCTACTGCCCCAATGATAGGAATTATGCAATGGTGGATGGTGTGCTGGACTTGAAATCAGGTAGACTTTGGTTCAAATACTACTTCAAATGCTTATTAACTTTTTGACCCTAGACCAGGCCTTTGACCTCTCAACCAAAGTTTCCTTGCTGGTAGAATGGTTTAACATTTGTAACACTTGGATTAAATCTATGATTTTATCTCTATAGAGAGCTCCCAGTAAGGAATATCCCCTTCCTATGCAAATCAGCATGTTCTCTGCAATGAATAGTCTTAGCCTTTAGAGGCATTGCTCAGCTGAGTCCACAGACACTGGTGTACTTGCACTTCCCTATTCTATTCTATCCCTATTCCAGATATGAGGTGTGGACTGGGTTGCTTCCAGGGAAGGCTGCCTCTGGTGAAAAGGGGGCCCTTTTTCTCATACTCATTACCTCATTAACTCCCCTATCAATCATCTTGAGGACAACCTTATTGTTATAAATTAGATTATGGCTCATAAGACATGAGGATTCACCACAATGTGGAATAGTGTATGGGATAGAAAATATTCTTACAAAAACTAATGCTAACTGCAAAAGAAACTCAGCACATGTTAATAAAATGATCAAAACAATTCAGTAAATTATAACTACTATTCCAATCCACAAGGGAGGTAGCATTTAAAATTCATCAGAAAATCTATGTCTTTTTCTGCAACTTCAGCCCAACATCTCTCTGTCAGCCTGGTTCATTACTGGTTCTTTGGAATTATGGCAGGTCACTGTGATGATTAGTGTTCTTAAGCTTTTCAAAGTTGTTTTTCCTTAGAATGTTGTTGCTACTATATAAATTGGCCTCCTCATTTTGCTCACTTCATTCTGCATGAATTCATGTCTTTCTACATTTTTCTTAAACTCTTCTTTTTGCCATTCTTTACAGTGCAATAGTATTCCATTACATTCACATACCATAATTTGTTAACTTATTCTCCAGTGATTGGCAGCTTCCCTTTAGTTTCCAGTTTTAGTCATGACAAAAAGAGCTACTACAAATATTTTGCACATATGGGTCCTTTTTCTCTTTCAGGCATAGGCATCTCTAAATCAAAGGGTACACACAGTTTAATAACTTTTTGTGTATAGTTGTAAAATTGCTTTCCAGAGTGGCTTAACCTGTTCATAGCTCCACCAACAGTGTACTTTGCGTGCCTGTTTTCCTGCAGCCCCCTCCAACATTCGTCATATTTTTTCATCTTTGTCAATCTGATATTTGTGAGGTAGAAACTCAGAGTTGCCTTAATTTCCATTTTTAGGAAAAAAATAAATGTGAAAATTTTGTTTTATTTAACTATGAAGATTTATTACAAGGTTCCCTCTCCTCCAACATGAGGGTGTGGGAGGCAAGGAAAAGGTCTAGGGTTAGGATAGACAAAAAATAGAAAGAAAAGAAATGAAAGAAAAGGTAATTGAAATATTTAAAATTGCACAGAAGAGAAAGAATGCTAAAAAGAATCACTGAAAAGTAGGATAGCTTTGAAAGTTATACATTGAATTTATTACATATTTTTAAAAGAAAAGCAATCTATACATAATAGATATTTGAAATTTCATGTATAATCCTCTTTTTTCCTACCAAATATATGGAAATACCCATTTTATTTGGTGTTTGTTAAGTAAAGATTAAAAAAAAACTTCATAAAAACATAGTCTGCAGGACTGCTAAGTAAGCATTTTGCATTCTTTCTTGGAACTGCACTCTCAATGCACTCCAGAATGAACCTCTTCTTTGTGCTCAGATGTTTCCATAGTCAATGGCTCCTGCATCTGTTGCTGCTACAACCAACAGGCTGTTCCTGTGCATGATAAGCCATTGTACTCACAGACCTCTGGACCTTTCAGTCTTCAGATGTTTAACATTTTCATTTCAAAGTTGCTGCTTGGTTAAGACATAAGGAGACATTTACACAGGTGTATAGAGTCCACTTTCAGGCTTGCCTAAGTAGGGTGTGTGGTCAAAGCCAAATGGAGGCCAGGTGGGAGATAGAGACAATCACTCACACTTTGTAGCCAAAAAGGAAGAAGAAAGGTAGGGAGTTAGATTGATCTCTTCTGCACACCCACTGAGTCTTTTATCCTTTTACCAGCACCAGTTAGGGGACTTTTAACTCAAATTGTGAGCCCTTTACCCCTAAGGCATAAATGTACAGAAGCTTACCCCAAAGTTTGCTCATGCTCAACTGGAAGCAGGCGTGGAATATCTGTATATATTTTGTTTTTTTTTTGCTGGGCAATGGGGGTTAAGTGACTTGCCCAGGGTCACACAGCTAGTAAGTCAAGTGTCTGAGGCCGGATTTGAACTCAGGTACTCCTGAATCCAAGGCCGGTTCTTTATCCACTGCGCCACCTAGCCGCCCCTGTATATATTTTGTACAGCCGTAGAACATGGTCTTTGAGAGTGTCCAAGGACACTGAGAAATTAAAGGACTTATCCACTGTTATACACTGGATAAGTTTGTGTTAGTTAGAACCTGATCCCAGTTTGTATGTCAGAATTTGAACCCAGGTCTTCATAACTCCCAGAGTTCTAACCGTGAATAAAGTTAGCTTAGTTCTTACCCCTAGTGGCAGGGTTCTAGTGGCACCCATGGAAAGTTAGCGGGAGTTTTTTTCTAATACTATTGTGTTAAACCCCTATTTTGGTGCATCTTCCAACCCACTACACCATACTTTCTCTGTTATCATTAGTATAACTCTATAGGATTGTTGTGAATATCAAATGATATAATGTAGACAAAATGCTGTGGGAGCCTTAAAGTTTTATATAAAGTTGGTTTTTAAACAAATAATTATATAAAGGCTCTAGGTTCACTCTGGGTAGGTGTTATCTTACTGTCTTGGTTTTTAGCTCCCACCCAGAAGAGCTAGGGTGATTATATGGATGGTATCCTTCAGGATCCCAAGGCTGATTCCCCAATTCTGGCATACAGTTCACAATACTACAGAATAGAGTTTTGTCAAAAGGAGGGACATTCCTCCCTCCTTTTCAATGCTAGGAAGCCTAGATTAAGCCACTATTTGTTCCAAAGATGTATGTCAATTAACCAGTCAACTATACTTCCTGGGAAGGAAATTTTTCAGTTAAGGGCCCTATTCCACATGTCCCTTATGGATCTGTGGTGTCCTGCTGCTAGAAGGGGGAAGGGGTGGCAGTGGTGGCATAATCTCTGCCTCTAAACTTCCTGCCAGTCTTCCTGGCTCTGCAATTTACAATCTGTTCATCAAGACCAATGAGTCACTATCCTGTTTTTCAAAACTTTCATTTCCCCAGTTCATGATGAGGGCAAAGACTTGCTTAGTCCTTTTCTTTGATCCTTGAAGCTCTCACTACCAGAGTAGGGGCACCATTGGATCTGTCTGCTCTTGACAGCCCTACCTTACTCCATACTATGGGGAGAGGGAAGAGGCAATATCTCCATACTTTGGATAGATAGCTAATAAGAGCTAACACTTATATGGTGCTTTAAGGTTTGTAAAGTGATTTACAAATATTATCTCATCCTCACAACAGTGATAGGAGGTAGGTGCTCTTATTATCCCCATTTTACAGGTAAGGAAATTGAGACAAACAGGGGTTAAATGACTTGCCCAAAGTTACACAGCTAGTTGGTGTCAGAGATTAGGTTTGAATTCAGGACTTCCTGATTCTAAGTCAAGTGCTCTGGACCTACTCTCCCAACCCACATGTATACTAGTAGGCTGAGTTCTAACCATGAATAAAGTTAGCTTAGATCTTACCCCTAGTGGCAGGGCTCTGGTGGCACCCGTGGAAAGTTAGCCAGAGTTTTTTCTAATACTATTGTATTATCCTTTTACCAGCACCAGTTAGTGCATGGGCACTAATTATAGAGTGTTTGTAATACTCCAAAGTCAATATGGGGATGTCACACATTCTCAGAAGGGTTTATTGGTCAGTCTCCTACTGACATACATACACATTCATATATGTACATGTATACATACTGTAATAAACCCCTATTTTGGTGCATCTTCCTCAATTATCAGTTCCCTATAATTAGTGCCCCACTAATTATTTAACTAAATTTAATTCATTTAACTAAATTACATTAACTTTTACAAAGGCATATTTGCTGAGCAGATATAGCAAAAAGCAGAAGCTTTTACAAACATTTTCCCCATCACCTAGGGGCACACTATCCCCTTTGTACCAAAGTACCACCTTTGTCTCTGAGAAAAGTGGGTTCAAATTGAACTTGGCTTCTATCCAGCATTCACCCAACTAAGTGCACTTTTTTTTTTTGGTGGGGCAATGGGGGCTAAGTGCCCAGGGTCACACAGCTAGTAAGTGTTAAGTAGCTGAGGCCAGTTTTGAACTCAGGTCCTCCTGAATCCAGGGCCAGTGCTTTATCCACTGTGCCATCTAGCTGCCCCTAAGTTCACTTTTGAATTGAATTCGTACTTGTCAGTGGATGAATGAGTCGATGTCTGGGCTAACATTGTCAAACAAATCATTCTTCAGGGCCTTGGTTCCTGCCTTACTCATGCTTGTCCTCCCACAATCCCTGGCATGGACACCATCTTCCTGACTTCTGGGGCTTGCTATTCTTTTGAAGCTCACAAGGTCATAACTATCTCTAATACTCTTTCATCTAAAATCAGAAAGAATAGAAATCACAGAGACAGAAATAACGGCAAGTCCATGTACTCTAAGGGTGTGCTGGAGCCAGATGGAAGCAGTTCAAGAGACATGATTGTTAAAATTTCAATTTGAATATTTATACCTTGGAAACCAGCAAATCAGGGCTCGATTTGTTATTTTGTTGATTATCTAGACTTAATGGATGAAGACATTGTTAATAATGCACATTAAACTTAAAAGTTTATCCTGTGTACATTTTCTGCCTTGGAGAGCTGGTTGTTAAACCTTGACCAACACGCCACTGTGGTTGCCTTGATGGGGGACAAAGGTCTGAGACCCATCTCCCTACTAAGGACTTAATTCTTACCTTTTCACTGGAACACAGATAGCAGGAAAGAGAAAGAGTAAACTTTCCTTTTGGCTGATTAGTGCCTTTTTAATGTACCTCACTTTTGGCTCAGTCATCATTCAAAAGTCTACTTTTACCATGAGTGCATGGGCACTAATTATAGAGTATTTGTACATACTCCAAAGTCAATATGGGGATGTCACATATACTCAGAAGGGTTTATTGGTCAGTCTCCTACTGACATACATACACATTCATATATGTACATGTATACATACTGTAAGAAAATAATGGGCTTTGCCAATGCCCAAAGGCCCCAGATTAATTGGATTGATTGGATTGACTGAGATGACTGACTTCTTTGATTAACATACTTAAAGTTAATTAAATTGAAACCACACTTGCCAGGCCCTCAAGAGCTTATTGTCCTCAGAAGCTGTGGACTCTGACCTCAACACGGGACCACACTCAAGTCCAGTGAACCAATGGATTTGGGTTATGCTAGCCAATTAGCTTGAAGCAGTGTGGAAGGACTGCCTCTCCTTGGGACTTGCGAGAAGGATCCTGGGGCAGTTCTTGCTCGAACAGGCTGGTGGTGGAGAAATTGAGGGCGCCAGGCTAGATAGGTCTTTTCTTGGCTTTCTGACCCAGGTGTTCTCTTTTTCATTAATTAATGCATAATGTCCAAACTTGGTGCTAAAGCTTATAATTTATAAGTAAACCCTAGCTAGTTTTCCCTATACTTGGGACAGGAATAAGGCGACCACACATTAGATTTTAAACATCACAATACACATATGCTTATATGTACATACACACACATATAAAAATTTCTTTCTACCTGTCTTGACCTGCTGCTATCCATTTAATTCAGTTCAATTCAATTAATAAGATTATTTATTTAGAGCTGATTAAGGACCTTAGTGACTAACTTCTCCAAATCCTCATTTTATAGATAAGGAAATTTGTGGTATATGCCTGTAATCCCTGCTGCTGGGGAGGCTGAGGCTGGTGAATCTTTTGAATTTAGTAGTTTTGAGCTATAGTATGCTTAATCAGGTGGTTGTCTGCATTTAATTTAACCCCAATATAGTGAACCCCTGGTGGTGGGGATAAGGGTGGGTGGGTGGGACCAAACTGTCTAAGGAAGGGTGAATTGGTTCAAGTCAGAAACAGAGCAGGTCAATGCCTCTGAGCCAATTAGCAGTGAGATCAATAGTAGCACTGACTGTGAGTGGCTGTTGCATTTCCAGCCTGCAAAAGATAGGGAGACCAGTATAAAAAAAAACAAAAAACAGACAAACTGTATATATGATGCCTTTGTCTATGCCTGTGTATGTATTAGTATAAACACACAAACACATAGGTATACATATATAGCTATACATATGTATCTATGTACATATATGTAGAAATATAGGTATGTGTATGCATGTACAAATGTATGTGTGTATACATATGTACATAGTGATGGGATGGAGAAAAGCAGGAAAAACTTCTTGGATACATTCATTGAAAGATCAGTTTAAACCAAATTTAATCAGGAAGTGAAGGATTGTTGTCCCCCAGTCTCTGCAATAAATCAAAAGCTCTGATATCCTACTGAGTACTTTTTTCTCCTGGCTGTGTTAACAGGCATATGATTGTGACCATGCCCTCTCTGCCTTTTCTCTTAGCTCTCACTCTAGTTTCTTTGAAAGGGAAACATGTTTTCTTATTGCTGCTTTAGACGGGGGTGAAACTGTAGGGGCTCCAGGAGGCAGAGCTGTATGCATGTCCCTTTACTCCTGTGGGTGCATTTGGGCTGCCTGATTGTGGCTAATGAACTTAGCTGTTGTTCATCCTTCATTCTCAAAGAGGACTAATGACATCATGAGGGCGATGTCTTGACTTTTGAGTGAATTGGATTTAAGCGAGGCAGAGCTTCTCAAAGTCATCACTCTCACTCTCACTTTTTCCTCCATTGAAGTCTACTGGTCAAGACAACTGTTGATGGCTTAGGATGCAGTGGGTGACCTTGGCCTTTCTAAATTAAGGTCTTTCCCAGATTTAAGTTTGTCTGAGGTCACACCCATTCAATAATTAAGGGCTAGGTAAGAATTGAAACAGAAGAAGGTCCAATTTACCATCACAAAACTATCAATCTGGAAGGGGAAGATCCTTGGAGTTTCTGGCCAGAACAAAAAACAATTGCTAGTTGCACTTGTTTTAAGCCATCAAAACCATTTTCCAGTTTAGGGTCATTGTTTAAATGACCACAAATGGCTATTATTGGCCATTCAGTGGGAGCCAGAGTAATTTGGGTTTAAAGGCTTAGTCAAGTACCTCCACTTGAAACACAATGGATTTTTTAAAGCCCATTTTTTCAGAACTGTATTTCAAGAAATCATAAATGAAAACTGTGCAAGACAAAAATTAAATTTTCCCAGCTTTTTGAAAAAAGAAAAAATAGAAATAAAAATCTAAAATAAAAAAAAATTAAAAGCTTGGTATCCTCAAACCCAGGGGACTGTTCTGATTCAGCTCATTGTCTTTTACTTATCTCATACAGATTTTAAAAGTTGGAAAGGGGAAAAAAAAAGTTGGAAAGGTTCCCAGAGGCCATCTAGGCTAACACTTATCTGATCAAGGATGAAAGTCCTCTCCAATCCATCTAGCTTTTCTCTGAGCTCCACTAGCCCTTCGAGTCTGAATCCAACAGCTTAGTTCTGGGTCATAGTCCTGATTCTCTCCCCCACAACTCCCCAGGGGAAAATGTTCTTCAGATTGAACTTGATCTTTTCTTTTCTCCCATTGCACTGAACCTTGAATCAGTGCTATTGTACTACTTGGAGTCGAATGTAGATTCTTTGAAGTTAGGGCCTCTGGTAATTTTCACATTTGTATTCCCAGAAGTGAAAAGGAACTCATATATTGGAAGCATTTAATAAATGTTCATTGAAATGAGTTGAATTGATTGCTTTCCTCTATAAATTATTATTACATAAAGTTATTGAGTGCCTACTGTGCACACTACCCTGTATTGTTCAGTAAATATTCTCTTGTAGAAACATATTCTCCCTGATAAGGTTAGGGGTTTCTGTAAGAGTGGGGGTTGAGTCATTGAAATTACATACACTAGTTGAAAGCCTACTGTTAAGGGGTCCCCTGACTTTATCTTTTTGAGTTGCCATATTTTCCAGAATCACTGGACCCAGAGTATGCAAGAGGCCCTGAAAATGTCAAGAACAAAGTCCTCCCTCCCTACTTGAGCTGACATAATTTGTTATTTGCACTCCAAGCTGGATTCCCTGTGTGTTCTTGGGAACCAAGACAGGCATCAGTCTGTCTATACCAGACTGAGAAACTGTTTGTGCAGTTGGGACCCTTGTAGATAAGCAGACCATCATATCTTCATAGTCTAGCAGTTCCCAAGGGAAAAAAGAATGTTGCTTTTGCCATCTTATTTAATCATTATTTCTTTTCCCCTTTGGGAGGGAATTATATTTCCCCACCTCTACTGTTCCTTTCCTTCTCCCATGCTACCCCCTTACCCTGCCTCCTGTCCCCCATTTAGGAAAGATTGGTTTTCCTTTCTTCTTTGCTGTAATCTTATAAATATGCAAGCTTTTGTTTAGATTGTGAACTTTTTGTACTTACTTAGGGTTTCCACATGCATGCTCATTTCTCTTGTAATAAACCTAGTTTTTCATGCAAGTTTCATGAACTTCTGATTGCCTGTGGACAGTACTATGAATATCAACTTCAGTGACTGTAAAATAAAGTGGCCACTGCTGCTGATGTCTTTTCTTTTCTTGTGATGACCTGTGCTGTTTCCCTAAGGGAAAAGGAAGCATCTCTGCTGGGCATGTTTCTATTGGACATATTAGTCCAGTGGTGCCTTGATAAATGCTTAACAACTGGCCTTCTGGAAAAAAAATGTCCCCATGACACATTTTAAAGTTTAATTTGTATTAGGAACATTTCCTCCATCACTTAAGTCTAGATAATCAACAAAGCAGTAAATCAAGCCCTGATTGGTAGCATTTGCCATTTCCAAGTTTTAAATCCTTACACTGAAAATTTAACAATGACTCTAAAAGCACATCTAGCACATCTCCGTGTCACCCTAATACTAGGCTGCAATCTCTGCCATTTCCAGGTTCAGCTGGGATCCTTGTCAAGGATACTGCTGTGATAAAATAATGGGATTTAGCAGATACTCAAAGACCCACCTGGAGATTAATCTAAACTGATTGAATCAAGTGAGAGTGATTGACTGCTGATTAGCCTACTTCAAAGTTAACTAGATTGTAATCACACCTGGCTAGCCCTTAATGGAGTTGGAGGATGCCAACCAATCAGCTTGAAGCAGTGTGTAAGGACCGCCTCTGTTCCAGACCTATAAAAAGCTTCCACAATCAGTTTGCTAAAGAGTTCCTGATTAAAGCAGGCTTGTGGAGGAGGACTTCAGGAAGAACCCAACCAGGCTGGAACTCTAGACTAGGTAGGACTTTTTTTTTTCTGAACTCCTTGTGACTACCTCTATGCTTTAATAAATGTTTAATGCCCAAAGACTGGTGCTGAAGCTTCTGATTTAAGGTGACCACAATTTAGATTTTAAACATCACACTGCTATGTACTTTTGGATCTGTTATGATGAATGTATGGACCACTTGAATTTGATGGAGCTGCCTTATTATCCAAAAGGATTTTATGAAACCCTGGATTAAAAGGAACAAAATGTCCTTTGACTAAACTTCAAAATGAACCCAAATAACTAACAGATAAGTGCCTATCTGCTGACTTCTTTCCCCAGGATATTAAGTCCCTATCTTGTAAAAATACCAGGGCATCCTCCTCCTTGCCAAACCCCTTTTTTGGAATCATATAATCTTGTCATAGTATTTCTGTTAAGTCAAACTATCAAACTGATTGGTATTTCCTACATACTTGTGATAACTGAAATTGTTAAACTGATTTACATTATGTTCATTCTTGTTATAGTATTTGCTTTTAGGTTGATTTGTATCATGCTAATGAAACTGATAACACCTGTAACCAGTGAGCAAAGAAATCTTATATACCCTTAGAAACAGGGAGTCTTCAAGCTCCTTCTTTGGAAGGGGTCTCTGAATGATTCGTGCTTGCTTGTGCTTGAGACAAATAAACTGGGACTATGTTTTTCCTGTCTGTCTTTGATCTGGTTTTTCCTGTAGGAGACATTATGAAAATAATTTCTCTGATCTGTTTTTTTCTGTATGAGACAGGCATACAAACAAAATTTGACAGATCAAACCAGAGACTACCCTCTGAAATTAGCTGTAGCCTCCCAGGTTCCACTTCCTCAGAACCACAGCTCTGGGGCCTGCTATCTCTGGAACAGCTGGGTCCTAGCCCCAGGCACTATGATTTCCCTCCCAAAGACTACAACTGGATTCCTCAGAAGTCCTTCTGTCTCTCCTGAATTTCATTAAACATAGCCCATGGACCTAGCAAGTTTTCTCACTCTTTTATATGCAAATAGATTTTAAAGGTATAGAGTGAGTTTCTTAACATCTGAAAGGGATTTGGATCCAAATACAGTCTCCCCTCAGAGAAAATTTTCAGCCTCTGCAAATCATTTGGATACACCTGCATAGCTGGTGAACATGGGAAATAACATTCCATAAAGTCACATAGGTAATGTGGCTAGTAGTTAACACAATCAGTACAGGTACCTAATATATGAAATTCACAGTATGCTAGACATATATAACATAGATGGTATAGTTGTGACAACATATTAGGAGACCCCCTGTTTTCCAGAGCTAAGACCCAGTAGGCAAGCTATGCCCTGAGCTTGGCAGGACAACAATCCTTTGTGATCACACTCTGGATGGTCTCACCCTCTGGGCTGGTCACATAATTCACCAGGTGTTCTCTGAGCTGGACAAGCACAGGAAAAATTTGGAAAGTCCTGAAATGAATCAAAATTGTCACATACTTGCTGCTTCCTCATTGTCAGGGCTACAAGTCACTGGGCAGCCACTGGTATAAGTACTGAGATCTCTCCACACTGCTTCAGGTCCCCCCACTAGGGGCAGGGGCCCAGCACATGTGTCTATAGCTCCTCCTTTCTTGCAAGCTTTTTTCCTCATTCTGAAAATAAAACTTCTCTCTAATTCCTGACTCACCTGTCTCTGGCCTGCTCTGTTTGGCTCCAGCCATGCACAGGTTAGAGGCCAGTTCTGTCTGGTTGACAGTTGAATTACATGTGTGTATATTATCTATATATGCACAAACATACATATATAACCACAACAGTCTTAACCATACATAACATACACATGTAAACATAACACATAGAACATATGGTATGGTTATATTGTATGTGTATACATTACATATATATGCACAAACATACAATATAAGCATACCACATATGGCATGTAACACACAGTAGATTTGCATACAGATATGTAAGGATACTGTGAAAAAAATGGGATCTGGCAGATGCCCAGGGGCCCCACCTGAAGATTGATTTGGAATTCATTGAATTGGGTGAGACTGACTGAGAGACTGACTGAAAACCTACTTAAGGTTGACTAAATCAAGACCACACTTGGCCAGCCCTGAGTGGGATGTTGTTCTCAGAGGCTGTGGACTACGACATCAACACGAGACCACCCTCAACCAATCAGCTTGAAGGACCTTTCCTTCCAGGGGAGGGGAACAGGAAGTAGGAAGTGAAGCTGGCTTCTTGGCTCTGGTCTTTTTGGTTCTGAAACCCCAGGTTGGTGGCAGAAAGGAAAGGAGAAGAAGAAGGAGGCCAGTCCGAATCCTAAGAGAGATAGGCTTTTCTTTCTGTACTTTCTGTACTCCACATGTTCTCTCTTTACTCTTTAATAAATGCTTAATGCCCAAAACTGGTGCTGATGTTTCTAGCTTCTAACTAAACCTTAGCTAGTTCTTCCCCCATACTGGGGGTAGAAACAACAGGTGACCACACATTAGATTTTAAACTTCACAATACAGAATGTATAGGTTTCATGCACAAACACATTACATGTACATACCGCAATAGTGCAGATATAATACCGTGTACTAGAATACACATCTTAGAAGCATATATCAGAAGAATATACAAAACATTGCATAATAACACACATATCAACACTGGATTCTTATTAATGAAACATAGTTTGGTAGCAAGAATGCAAGACCACCTGGTATATTGAAACATTAATGAGTCTCATCTGGCTACATGTATCTTTCCAATTTTTCCAGAAACATAAGGAAGACTATTAAGTGTCCAAACAGTCCTGGTCAAAGGTGTATGAAGAACACTGTGCCCATCTCTGATAGACAGTATCTAACTTGACTCTGACCAAAATATGTCAGTGGGTTGTTGTCCATCCACACATGGAATTTAGCTTCATAATGCAGTTTTTTGAACTTTTCAGTAATAGGTCACTTTAGAGTCCATTACTCCAGTTTGTGTAGAGGATATATCAAGTGTCATTATTGGAAAGTCCTCTGCAGAAAAATACGACGGGTTTTGGTGATCATCATTTTCTGGGAACAGAACACAAGCTTTCCAAACCAGTATTAGAATGAACTTTCTTGGTGTCTCTATACGCCAGTGAAGGTACATGAATGAGGCAATCAACCAAGTCTTAGAAAGCTTGTTGGCATCTTTTGTTCCAATAGTCTCATAATAGATTCAGAGGTTTTAGGCTAAGCTGCTGTTTCATGTCCTTCTGCTTTCATATGTCCTTGAATGAAATTGTTGAGTGGTTTAGCAGTAGGCAGCACCATTCTTTGAGGCAGTTAGGTGGTTCAGTGGATAGAATGCTAGGCATAGAGTCAAGAAGACCTGAGTTCCAATCCAGCCTCAGACACTTCCTAGCTGTGTGATCCTGGGTGAGTCACTTAACTTCTGTTTGCCTTACTCCACTGGAGAAGGAAATGGCAAACCAGTATTTTTGCCAAGAAAACCACACGGACAGCATTGCCCTGCTATGTGCCATATCATAGTGCCACAAGGAGCCAACAGGACTGAGTAACAATCATTCTTTGCAAATTTGGATTAATAGTCAAAAATTCTAGAAAAATTGTTAATTCTTAGAAGTTCTTCAGATATGTTAATATGGCCAGCCGAGGAGTGCTTTCACCTTCTCCCTCATTCTTTGTTATTTGTACTCTATTATTGCTCTTGTGGGATGACTGCTCTGGCCTCTGCTCCTTTTTGTCCTTTGAGGAAGGGGTAACACTGCTCATTAGACCATCTCTAAGCAGATCTGCCTTAGATCTCTGTAGTGGAAGAGTCCAAATGGGATGGATCCTTAAACAGCTCAGCATGATGATGTCAAGCTTAGTGTTTTCAGGGTCGGATGTGACCTCCATCCTAGTCTCCCATCTCCATTTCCTGATTCTGGTTCCTTGAATTTCAGCCCTTTCCACTCCAAATCTACATTCCTCTGTTGGTGTACATCTCATTAATGAGTCCATCCAGGCCACAGTTGAAACAATGTTACTATGTGATTTGAGGAAAAAAGTTTCAACTTTGGGGAAATATTAAGCACTTCATGTTTCATATTTCCCCAAAGTAGTACTTCATATTTCCTCAAAGAATCTATAGCACTTCACAGATTTCTTTCAATATTTTTGTTCCATAAACCCCCAGTTCCTCTCCAGAAACATAGGTAAGTGTCAGTTTTCTAGGGATTTGACATTCACAATTCTTAATCAGCCTCCATATTTGTAATAGGCATGGTAATAAAACAAATAGAAATATTTAAGCATTTAACTATGCAAAACATGTCTCAAAATGGTTGGTCTGACAAAGAGAATATGCTAGAAAAGTGACTGATTATAGTGTGAAAATAAAACAAAACAAATATAGTACTTTTTGGGGGGGGGGCTGACATACTAGGGTGTTCAAGGAGTATCTTCAAGTATATCTTTGAGTATCCATGAGGAGCTCCCACAGTATAGTACCCCCTCTGGGTTACCACCCCTGCCCCAAGTTGTACTTGATGGTTCAATCCCTGGAGGGACAAGTACATTGGTCCGAGGTAATTTGTGGGTTTGTATCCCCAAATCTGGAGCAGCTAGGTGGCACAGTGGAGAGTGTCGGGCCTGGAGTCCAGTAAGACTCATCTTCCTGAGTTCAAATTCAGCCTCAGACACTTATTAGCTGTGTGACTCTGCACTTAACCCTATTTGTTTCAATTTCCTCATCTGTAAAATGAACTAGAGAAGGAAATAGCAAACCACTCCAGTATCTTTGAAAACTCCAAATGGGTTCACAAAGAGTTGGTCATGATTGAAAAACAACTCAACAGCAATTCTTAAATCTATAGTTTACAAGTTCCCAAATGTGTTTTTGCCTCTACTCTAGTCAGCCAAAAGACATTATTAGGTCCAGTCAATAGACATTTACTGAAGTAGCATAGCCTGAAGAGCAGTAACAACATTGTCCTCTCACAAAACTCTCTCATAGATACAAAGTGTCAGTGAGAATTTTTTCTCACATACTGTCGAGAGACACACACTGAGAAATCATGTTGCTAAGAAACTCACACAACCAATGCTATAGGGCCCCGAGGAGTGTTTTCTCTTCTGAATTAATGTCCTCACTCTGTTCCCTGATGGATGCAATGCCTCTTTAAGGGACTGCCAATTAGATGCCTACTGTCTCCAGCCTCCAGCCTCCAGTTTGCCTGAAATTTTGGATTAGTGCTCTGCTATGTGCTTCTGAACCAAACCAGAGCCCAGGCTGCAGGACCTCCAGTTGCCTCCCTCTCCAGTTTCACTCCCTTGAAGTCTCAGCCCCCAGGCTCAGTCCCGAGGCCTGCCCTCTCCCCAGCAACAGGATCCCCATCTCAGCTTGCAGGTTCTTTCTTCTGTGTTTTAATCCAGGTTCTTGACTATCTGTGCCCATTTAATCTCGTTGGGCCCCAGTTCCCTCACGTTCGAGGACTAATATCTACCGTGGTCTTCAACCCACTGCTGTATTCTCCATGGAGTAGGTTGAAATCTCCTTAAAAGCCTATGCTTGGTTGGTCCAGGGGTAAGGTAAAGTTTACACTGTGCCTTCCTGGATGCTTCTTCCTGTTATTTTCTAGCTCAGTTAATGTGGCTTCCTAGCCATCTATGGGCGTGAAAGGTCCCTCATGTATGGGTTCAATGCACTTCAGTGTTAGTGGATACCAGTTGGAGTTGCCACACCTTGCCCTGCTGAACAGATACATTTCCAGATGGAGACAAGGAGAACTTCTTCTAAGGAAGCTTAGTACTGCTATATCCTTGCTGCATATTCTTGCTTCATTAGGGCCTAGCAAACCTCCTTTGGTTAGCTATTTTCAGCAATCAGTTTATCTCAATATCAAATCTGAATTTACAAGGTGCTGGAATCAAGTCCACTCCCAACACCTCATCTATTTTTTAAATTTAATTAATTTTTTTTTTTTTTTAGTGAGGCAATTGGGACTAAGTGAATTGCCCAGGGTCACACAGCTAGTGTTAAGTGTCTGAGGCCAGATTTGAACTCAGGTCCTCCTGACTCCAGGGCTGGTGCTCTATCCACTGCGCCACCTAGCTGCCCCCTCAACACCTCATCTATTAAAAGGAGGTGGTTGGACTAGATGTCTAAAGTCTTTTCTGATTCTAATTCTAATCCTAATTTTATCTGGAGACCCTACGCCTAAACCTTTGCCATTTGGTGTATACTTCGTTATTTTAAATATCCCCATTTCCCTCCTTGTATTCCTTGTTTTGTCCATCTTCATACTCCTTTGCCTTCCTTTAAGTCTCTGTTTCTCCATTACCAATGACCTCTTACTTTCTATTGTAACACTTCTATTCATTATGAATCAGTTTTTGTACCTGATGATTATTTCTAATGCAAGAAACAAGTGAGTTCTATTGCTTTCTTTCCCCTAGGGACCAAGAGCTGAGATTGGAATGATGCAAGTCTTTGCATAGGTTACATCATCTATATGAAGATTTCTTCTGCAATCCTCCTCCTCTGATGACTCACTTTGGTGTGGGGGTTCCTGAATGCTATGATGGCAAATCAGGGACCAGCCTAAGTTCAAATAACCATGCTCCATGTCCATCTTATCTGATCTCATCTGCCCTGCTGCTGCCCCTTCATGACCAGAGATCATACCTTGGGGGACTTTCAGCTGGAACCCCCACTATGTGCCTTGGGGGTCCTAATTGTGGAGTGCAATATATCTATCCAGCAGACCCTAGTCATACATCACATTACACTGCCTCTTCTCTCCCAAGTTGTCCCTCCTCCCCTTCCTCTTTCCAGCTCTGGAATTACAATCAAATCAACACTATACCATTGATATTAGAAAGGATCGACATCCCTATTGTGCCTTTTACCTTCCTTGAGACTTTCCATATCACAATATCCTTCCTGGGCCTCCGCTATGTGTAGTCTCCCATTTTTGGAATATATTCTCCTTGAGAGGAAGGGCTATCTAACTTTTATATTTGCACACCTAGTGGCTTAGCACAGTGATTGGTTTATATAAGTACCTAACCCCCCCCTCCCCCCTGCCCATTCATTCATTCATTCATTGTAGAAGTTTATCACCAGAAGAAAAGTTCCTGGTTGATGATTTTTTTCTTGACACAGAAATTAGATAAAGACTATCTATCAAGTCATGAATTTTCAGTGGTGGAAGGAGAAAAAAACTGACAAAATTATAGATACTTAAAGAATCAAAATATGGAAGATATATATTCATAGCTTTCCCCCCGTTCTGTGCTCTCTTCCCCCAGTGCAGAAAGATACTCTTGTGCTCTTTATACAAAGAGCTTTATACTGCTGTTGTTACTATTACTACTACTACTACCACTACCACCACCACCACCACCACCACCACCAGCACCTCATGATATTTATGAAATTTGGTATGAGGGTAAGAGTTTGCAAAGTCAATTTTAAGCTATAATTAGGTATACAGTAGACTCTAGTGACCAAACAAGAACTCATACAATGAAACCTATCCCTAAGATGTGCTGTGCTGGTCAGACCTGTTTGCAAGTCTTACAAAATGAAGAAAGGACAATAAAAATGATATTCATTGGCAACATATAATGCTTTAAGGTTTGCAATGAACTTTACAGGCATTTCATTGGATCCTCCTGGAGTCATGGGAGGTAAGAATAGTTGTAATCCTCATTTTTCACACGAAGCAATTGAATTATATTTATAACCTCATGAACATGCATAGAGCTTGAATTGGGTATGCTGGTATGCCTTGCCCCCAAAGCATGCCTAAGAAAGATTAAAAGTCACACAACTAGTTTGTATAAGAGAGTGTATTTGAACTCAGTTCTATCCTGATCCCAAATGGAGAACTCCCAGATAGACTAAGAAGTTGCTTTAGGAAATTGCGTGTGTGTATGTGTTGTTGTTGTTGTTGTTGTTGTTGTTGTTTTATCTCCAACCTTTCTCTGCTTGCTCCGGCCATTCAGTGCTTTTTTGAAGGTCAGACATCTGTTGTTTTTTTTTATAGAGGGTATGGCTCTTATAGGAAAGGAGTGAGAGAATGTTTAAATCCACTAGGGAACTTCTTCCAGGTTCCCCTGGGCTCCATTTCTATTGCCTTTGCACCCCCACACCCACTTTTTTTTTTTTCGTGAGGCAATTGGGATTAAGTGACTTGCCCAGGGTCACATAGCTAGTAAGTGTTAAGTGTCTGAGGCCAGATTTGAACTCAGGTACTCCTGACTCCAGGGCCGGTGTGCCACCTAGCTCCCCCCACCCCCACTTTTGAAACTGAGGACAAATGGCATCTTGTCTATTTTATGAAGGCTGAGAGAATAGAGCAGGACAGAGGTTTTATTGGTATAACAGGCTCAAGAAACAAATTCCTTATATGTAGCAGTTTGTGAAGAATACAGCCCTACCCATAGTAAGGAATCATGTGGTCAAAGGTCTGACTATATTCAGCAGTAGACTGGGGTGCACTGGATCCACTTTAACTGTTGAAGGCTGACTGTTAAATATTCAGAGTCAGGGCAGCTAGGTGACAGAGTGGACAGAGTGCCAGGCCTGGAGTTGGGAAGATTATCTTCTTGAGTTCAAATCTGGCCTCAGACACTAGCTGTGTGACCCTGGGCAAGTCACTTAACCCTGTTTGCTTCAGTTTCCTCATCTATAAAGTGAACTGGAGGAGGAAATGTCAAACCACTCCAGTATCTTTGAGAAGAAAGCCCCAAATGAAGGGTTGGACATGACTGAAAAATGACTAAATAACAACACATTTTCAGTGTGAGCATTTGCCCCATAGAAATCAGCAACTGCTACAAATCAGGGCTTGATTTATTGTTTCTTGATCATCTACACTTAAAGTATTAATGATGTGGATTAAACTTTTAAAAGTGTGTGTGCATACATTCCCTAGTATCCTCAGACCAGTTGTTAATCATTTACCAGCATATGGTCTATTGCTCTGTAAACATTGCTTGAGCTCAGTGGGAGTGCAGTAGAAGGCCCAGGGAACGAAGTCATCCCTATACTCCAGGCCTGGTGACTGTGGGGCTGCTAGGCTGCTACAATTAATAACTGGCTTCCCCCCCTCCCCCCCCTCCCCCCCCCCCCCCGGGCAATGGGGGTTAAGTGACTTGCCCAGGGTCATACAGCTAGTAAGTGTCAAGTGTCTGAGGTCAAATTTGAACTCGGGTCCTCCTGACTCTAGGGCCGGTGCTTTATCCACTGCAACACCTAGCTGTTGCCCTAATAACCGACTTTTAAAAATAGCACTTTTAAGTTTGGCAAAGTGCTTTATATTCAATAAATATCTCATTTGGACCTTAAAACATCACTGCTTCTAGGTCATCCAGTCTGAGTGCAACTTGATTCATTATTATGTATTTAAATTTATACTCCTATGCTCTGGGCTCTGTAGGGTGATATTTAGATAATCTATTTCTTATTAATACACTATCTCATTAATTACTTAGCTCTAGCCCCTACTACTGCTTTCGTATTATCTACGACCACGTCCATGTTCCATCATTCGCAAAAAAGAAAATCATCACTTGATCTGTCCACCTGATCTGCTAGCTATTATCCCATTTCTCCTCTTCCTTTTGTTGCTACACTGTGATGTAGGAGGCAAAAAAGGGTTAATAGAAAAACCCCAAGACCCAAGCTTTAATTCAGATATTAGCTCTAAAAGGGAGTCAGACCTCACTTAATGGATAACTTATGTTAGGTTCTCATACCCATAGTGATCAACATCCATAACGGACCAGAACGGGTCAGGTCAAAATAACAATAAAGGAAAAAGACAACCTATAGAAATTCTAATGAAAAATGATTATATTTTGAAACTAGCCATGGGAATCAGAAAGAGACGTGCAGAAAAGGCCCAATTTGTCCCCAGATTCACCTTATGATGTGTAAACCCCCAAAACACACCTCTACTGAAAAACGTACCCACCTCAGGGGTTGGCTTAGGACCCCCAGGAACTCCAAATTAGGATAAACCCTCCCTTGTAACATCCCTAGGTGGAGAATAGTATAATGAGTAGAACAGGCCCTCCCCTGTACCTCCCCAAGGTGGAGATTATTATAATAAGACTGATAATCAATTTATCCATACTATAAATATAACTGTCTTTTCTTTCACTATTTGAGAGCTACCTTTCCAATATTCAGGTTCTCTCCCTGTGGTCACTCACAGTATTGCAATAAAACTTGGGAAACTGAGTCACTGAGTCTTGTAATTCTTTTGGGACAACTCACTATCAATTTGACCCCAAATTCTAGCCCACATCAACTGTATACAATTGGTGCCCCCACTGCCTCTCCTTTCACTCTCTTTCTCTCTACAATTGGGCTTCTGACTTCATCATTCCACTGAAACTGCTCTCTCTAAAGTTGCTAACAATCTTTTAATTGCTAAATCCAATGACCTTTTCTCACTCCTCATCCTTCTTGACCTCTCTGCAGTCTTTGCCACTGTTGACCACTTCTTGATATCCTCTTCTCTCTGGGTTTTCTTGATACCACTCTCTCCTGATTCTCTTTCTACCTATTTGACGGATCCTTCTCAATTTACTTTGGTGGATCTTCATCCAAGTCATACTAACTATCTGTGGGTATCCTACAGGGCTCTGTTCTGGGCCCTCTTCTCTTTGCAATTTCACTTAGTGATCTCATCAGGTCCTATGCCTTCAATTATCATCTTTATGCTGATGATTCTCAAATCTACTGTTTGAGTGCCAGTCTCACAACTCCAACTTCCTACCAAATTTCTCATACTGAATATCCTGCAGATGTCATAAACCCAACCTGTCCTAAGATGAACTTATTATCCCCGCCCCCAAACCCTCCCCTTTTGCTAATTTTCCAATTACTATGGAGGATTCCACCATCTTCCTGGTCACCTTGGCTCTCAATCTAGAGGTCATCCTCAACTCTTCACTTTTTCACTGGCCGCTCATCTCTCCCGCCCCTGCCCACATTGCCTGGAATTATCGCCCTCTTCATCTATCTCCTGACTTCTCTTGCCTTCCTTTAAGTACCAGATAAAATCCTACCTCCTTTTTATCCTGTTTATAGCTTGCTTTGCATATGTTTGGTTACATGTTGTCTCTCCCATTAGATTATAAGCTCTTTGAGGGAAGGGACTATCTTTCCCTCTTTTTGTATTCCCAGAACTCATCAGAGGCACACAGAAGGCATTTAATGAATGTTGGTTAAATTGAAATTTAATTTTTTCCCCCAGTTGTTTTTGTTGTATCCAACTCTTCATGACCCTGAGTGGGATGGGAAGTACACCCACTGACCCCTGTAATAGAGACTCGAGGAGAAAGGAGGCCGAAGCATTGATTTTATTTCTTTCGAAAGAAAGGTGTACCACACTCACTGGGACAACCAGGAGGTGTGACACACCGGGATTAGAAATCAAGCAGTTTTTATACTTTTTACAGACATCTAATTTGAGCAAAATGCAGTAATTGGGTTCAGCAATAAATCTTTCTCCTGGGATGTTCAGCGATAAGTCCCTCTCTCCTGGGTCAGAGTGCCCCAACCTCAGGGGTTCAGTCATAGGTTATTTTGCAAAATTTCATGTTTCAGCAACAATTTATCATATCTGCATAATGTCTCGGTGCAGACCCTATGAAGCAATTTTTAAGTTGATATGCCTATATTTAGAAAGGGGAATAGTAGCTTCCTGTTATTGCCTCTCTCTAGAGAAAAAACAGAGAGAGAAATAGGGGGCTTTAAGGGGCTTTAAGACTTTGAGATCAGATCACTAGGCCGAAGGGGGGGGGGCACTTACCATCTCAGTGGAGGGTCATATCCATATGTCCCTCTCAACCCCATTTGGGTTTTCTTGGCAAAGATACTGGAGTGGTTTGCCATTTCCTCCTTCAGCTCATTTTTACAGATGAAGAAACTGAGGTAAATAGGGTTAAGTGATTCATCTAGGATCACATAGCTAGTAAGTGTCTGAGGACAAACTTGAACTCAGGTTTTTCTGAGCTTTATATGCAGCAACACCTAGCTGCCTTTGTTTTTTTTTTTCTCCAATGTATCCTGTATATAGCTTGTTTTTACATAGTTTTTTGCATGCTGTCTCTCCTAGTTGACTGAGCAACTTGAGATCAAGGATTGTCTTTTGCTTTTCTTTGTACCTCCAGCACTTAAAACAGCGTCTAGTACATAGTAGGTACTTAACAAATGTTGATTGACAGTCTGAACAATGAAGGATGATACTCTCTACAACTATAAAAGCAGAGTTTCCTGGAGCACTGAGATAGCAAATGACTTGCCCAGTGTTATTCAGCTAGTATATGTTAAAGGTGATTCTTGAACCCAGGGCCACCTCCTTATCCAC
The DNA here is from genome assembly GCF_019393635.1 of Dromiciops gliroides. NCBI lineage: Eukaryota > Metazoa > Chordata > Mammalia > Microbiotheria > Microbiotheriidae > Dromiciops > Dromiciops gliroides. The sequence goes on from NC_057862.1 coordinate 438,969,937, forward strand.
TATCCCATGCTAATTCTATAATAAAATAAATATTAAAATGACCAAATATGCTTTGACAAATGGAATCAATAATTGATATAAAATATGTCCACATATCTATAAAACTATTTGTAATATATTGACCATGAACAATGTTCTAGCCCAAGTTGTCTCAACTCCCAATATATTGGCAATATAGCTTCACTTATCTGGAAACTCAGTTTCAAATAACTCCAGATAATGATTAAATTATCTTAAACATTTCTCATTAAGATGTGTTTCTTTTTCTTTTGTCTTCTCTTCAATAATCGCAAGAAACAGTCTATATCAGCTTCTCTCAAGCTCTTCAGAGAATTTGTCTTTGCAAATTTTTCTTATAGGATTTAGTTACAAAAGAACACTCAAGTTTTCACAAGAAAGAAGTTCATCCTCACCTTCTTTCTCTTTTATGCATTAGACTCTTTCCAGTTTTAATATATCCCATATAAAATAAGCACTTTCTCCCTAACTCCATAGGAAGAGACACTTTAAGCCTTTTCTAAACTGACTTTTAAAATTTCCAACAGAAACATTTTATCTCCCAACATTCTATCCAACTCTTTGTTCAATTGTTTTTAGTCATGTGCACTCTTTGTGACCCCTTTTGGGGTTTTCTTGGCAGAGATACTGGAGTAGTTTGCCATTTCCTTTTCCAGCATATTTTTACATATGAGGAAACTGAGGCAAACAGAGTTAAGTGACTTTTCCAAGGTCACACAGCTAGTAAGTGTCTGATGCTGCATTTGAACTCAGGTCTTCCTGATCCCAGATCTAGTGTTCTATTCACTGAAACCAGAGAAACCCCCCTGGGGACCCAAACCATGGGATTCATATGAATTATGTTCAGTTCTAGAGGCCTACAGCAAGAGGGTTCTTATCTTTGATATTATTCTTTGGCTCATTGTCTCCACCTGGAACAGGTCCAGGAATAGCTCCTTATATACACATCTAAGTATCCTCACATATGAATAAAAGGGATTCCCAGTTCCAATATAAGCACTCAAGGTAGCACATGCATATTAAGTATGGTATGACCTTTCATATCACAGAACTTGCAGAAGACAAAAAAGAGTCTCAGGAACTCATGAACAAATATAGTCAAACTATAGACAGCCAGATAGTCTGTAGACCATCCAGGAAAGCAAATGAATTTAGGATTGCTGTCAAGATAAGCCTGTGACATTGAGGTGAAACAGTCTTTCTTCCAGAATCCTACTTGTAGTATAAAATAATGAATAATGTGCTAGATTCAGAATCAGGAAGACCTGGGTTTTCACATTCTCCCTCAGCTCCTTACTAGGTAGGTAAATCAGCCAAGGCCTCTCAGAGCCTTAGTTTCTCCATCTATAAAATGAGACTAATGATATTTGTAGTGTCTAGCTCACAAACCTATCTGACGGTCAAATAAAATCATTTAAGGCACTTTGTGAACCCTAAGGTGTTTTAGAAATGCCACCTATTTGGGTAGAATTTAAGAAAAAAGGATTTAACATTAGTAATTTCCATTTTACTAGATTTGGCCCATCATTCCATCCCATTGAAAACTTTTGGATTCGGATTCTATCATTTGACGCGTTATCTTTTCCAACTTTCTCTTACTTCCCATGGTACCTCAGAATAGGACAATAGAGTTCATCTTTACAATTAATTTGGCAGTCAATCCTACATTGTTTAGTGACATCTCTAGGACATCTCGAGTGTCCCTCTAAAGTTTAATAAATGCTCAGAGTTGTTGATTGGATCCTTGTGAAAACTCTCAATAAAGGTTTATTCATTGGAACCTTGTGAAATAGGCAATGCAAGGGTTATTATGGCATATGCATTTCACAGAAGGCGAGACTAAAGTAGAGAGAGATTATGATGAAAAAAATTGCTTCAAATTTTAATAGTCATTGTGAGCTCCTTGAGAGCAAGGAGTGTCATGTATCTTTCTTTGAATCCCCAACACTTAGCACAGTGCCTGGCACATAGCAGGCACTTAATAAATGTGACCAACTATCATATGTTGTGGGAGGCAGGGATAGAACTAAGATTGAAATCCAGTTCCCTACTGGGCAAATCCTGTAGCCTCTTTGGGCCTCATTGTTGGTAAATGTAAAATGAGGAGATTGGACTACATGTCTCTTTTAGCTAAATCTAAATGATTCTGTCGTTTAATCTTTGGGTGTTTTACATTGGGAACAAAGGCAGACCAAAGTTGGGTGGAGTTTGCTGCCACCTACAGGGGAAAGTTTCATCTCTTCTAGATAGTGGCTTCATCTTTTTTCACCTTAGCCCACCTTCCTTCTACACTACAGAAGACTGATTCTGAATCTGAGGGATCACCTAGGCTGGGTACCTGAGTATCATCTAGGAAAGCAGTTGCCAAGTGAATCTTTATCCCACTACCGCCATAAAGCTATCTTTAGTCCAGCAGTCAATTTTTTTCTCTTCAACCTCTGCCAGATATTTTGAGTTTGGGTGTATTCTCTCTGCTGCTATTATTTAGTTATTTGCTATGTCTGAGTCTTCATGACCCCACTTGGAATTTTCCTGACAAAGATACTGGAGTGGTTTGCCATTTCCTTCTCCAGCTCATTTTATAGATGAGGAAACTGAGGCAAACAGGGTTAAGTGTCTTGCTCAGGCTCGCATAGCTAGTAAGAGTTTGAGTCCAGATTTGAACTCAGGAAGATGAGTCTTCCTGACTCCAGGCCCAGCACTCAATACATTGCACCACCTAGTTGTATTTTCCCTACGGTTTCTTTAAAAGGAGGATTAGAGGAAATTAAAGAAATGTCACCATGGAATTACATCTAATCAAGAGAAATCCATCTACCGTATTCCTGTCTCATTACCTCTACTTGAATATCTAGTCTTTCTCAAATATATATCTATAATGTGTGTATACATACATACATACATACATACACACACATATAGCTATCTGGTAGTCAGACAGAGACATGTAGTGAGAATAGCATTGAGCAGAACAGCTAGATTCAAGCTTCTGTGGGCATCCATTAACTGTGTGACCTTGAGTAAATTCCTTAACTTCTCTGAGTCTTAGAGAAGATAATACCTTTATCAGTCACTTCATAGAGTTGTGGGGACAAAAGTGTTTTGTAAGGTGCTATAAAGGGGCAGAAAATTGGCTCATAAAGTGAGGGCAAGTGCTCTTATTCCCTAGAACAGAATAATATATTCCCAAAGTTATTCCCTGTTCATTATAGGGAGCAAGTATCAGGATGGAAATCCAACTTGTCTAATTCATTTTCGACAGTATGATATAGTAGATAGAGCATTGGACTTAAAAATCAGTGCTCTATAATTTTCTTTAAGCAAGATCATAGGTTTTCTTTTATTCTACTCCTTTCCCTCAGTCTTTTTCTTTTTTGGTGAGGCAATTGGGGTTAAGTGACTTGCCCAGGGTCACACAACTAATAAGTATCAAGTATCTGAGACTGGATTTGAACTCAGATCCTCCTGACTCCAGGGCCGGTGCTTTATCCACTGTGCCACCTAGCTGCCCCTCCTATCCCTCAGTCTTGATAGCTATACAACAATCTTTTAGGTCTTTAAAATGAATTTAATCCTTCAGTACTTGGATCTCCTCTCACATGTGGATTCCTGGAAATTTATCCCATATCTGAGGTAATGATGTGTTCCTACTACTCCCTCCCCTAAACAGAGGACAAATAAAGTCAAGGAAGAAAACATTTAATTACAGAATATCATAAAAAAATAAGAAAGATTCCCTTTATACACTTAAGGGTACTATCTCCCACAGATTCCCATATGCCAATGGGAAAAAGGGAACACAGAAAGAATGGCCAGATAGCAGCAGCAGCATTTATGGAATGTTTACTATGTGCAAAGCACTATGATAAGTGCTTTACAATTTTTATCTCATTTGATACTCATAGCAACCCTGGGAGGTAGTTGCTCTTATTATACTCACTTAACAGATGAGGAAACTGAGGTAAACAGAGGTTAAATAACTTGCTCAGGGTCATACAACTAGAAAGTATTTAAATTTAAATTCAGGTCTTTTTTGACTCCAGGCCCTGTGCTCTATCCACTGTCCCATCTAGTTGCTTCAATATGCATCACTGTGGTAACTCATACCTCTGATACTATTGCTTATTTCCCCACAGAGCTACCAATTACTTCTGATGATGTCACTGGGTGAACTCCTTACTCTGTTGAGCTGGGGCCTTTTTTTCTGCTAGCATCTATACTAGGATATTTTCTTTTGCTCTGGTCCTCTGCTACAATGTGGCCTCTTCCTCCACAGGGAAATGGGTCTTTTAGTTCTTTTAGTTCATAGCCCCAGAGGCTATTTCAGCTTGCTCATTACATAGATATTACCCCATATCTGGGCTTCTTTCATAACAAGGGTATAATAGCCTCTGCTCCCAAAGGTTCCTTATGGTTTCACATGGATCCTGAAATGGATTATTATGATGGTGTATATTTTATTGGAATTAATCGTAGAATTGTAAGGGGCATCACAAGTCTAATCCATAGTCTTTGGGTCAGATAAAATAATGGCTCACATTTATATGGTGCTTTATGGTTTACAAAGGGGGTAGTTGGGTGGCACAGTGGGTAGAATGTCAGGCCTGGAGTCAGGAAGACTCATCTTCCTAAGTTCAAATCTGGCCCCAGACTCTTACTAGCTGTGTGAACCTGGAGAAGTCACTTAACCCTGTTTGTTTCAGTCTCCTCATCTGTAGAATGATCTGGAGATGAAAATGGCAAGTAACTTTAGTGTCTTTGCCAAGAAAAATCCCTAATGGGTCAGGAAGAGTCAGACATGAATGAAATGACTGAACAACAACAATAAGGGTTTACAAAGTACTTTCCCCCAAAAGTCTGGTAGTATGAGTTAATAATCCCTATTTTACAGGTGTGAAAATTGAGGTTAAATGACTTGCATAGGATCAGAAAATTTTTAATCATACAAGTCATTATTTAAATCCAGTTCTTTAGACACCCCAATTAGCCCAAGGAGATAGCTCTTTCTCCCTTCTTCCTACTAAATCTCAAAGAGCAGATCCCTCATCTTTCTAAAATTATTTAAAATCTTCACACAAACACACATTCTTCCTATTGTGTAATTGGAAGACCTTGTAACCTGATGTAAAGACATTGTAATTGTATCATGACAGGCCCTCTTTTTGATTCCTGTTGAATCTGGGTAAAATTGCTATATGTGTGGGATATTAGAACATTGAAGGATTGTTCAGAATCATGGCAACCAAAGGCCAACTTCTCCAAGGGGAGAAAATAGGATAAAACATCAGGAAAAATGAGGTTAGTTCTAGCATAGTCTCTGTTTTTGTAAGACAGCTAATGTTCAGGCCCCACTACATGCAATCTGGCAACACATTTCTTTCTGCTGAAAGCAGATAAAAAATTAACAGTGAATAAGTGACTCAAAAATGGGACATAAAAATTTACTACAACCATTATGTGGTGAAACCTGTTCACAGGCAATGGGAGCCAGGGCCATTACCAGGCAAAAATCATCTCAGGGGATTTCTTCTTAAGAGCAGAAAAAACCTCGTAGCAGAATTGATAAGAAGAGATCTAATGTTACAAACATTAGTGTCATTTAGCCTTTTCAAATGCATCTATTGCAAAGCTGGAACTCACTGAACAACAAAGAAATCTGTTCCAGGTATTACCTTGTGATGTACCATGCTGATGTTTGTTAATGTTGAATTCTCTTTGGACAAATGGCCAAAAGATGTAAACAAGAAGTTCCCAAAAGGGTAATTGAAAATTTTAAAGGGCCATATAAAATATTGCTCTAAATCACTAATAATAAGAGACATGTAAAAACCAAAATAATGCTGAAGTTTCATCTTGTGCCCAGGAAATTGGTAAAGGTGACAAAAGATAAGAATAGTTAATGTTGGAGCGACTGTAGAAAGCCAGGGGTGTTAACATGTTGTTGGTGGAGCTGTGAATTGAGCTAATAATTCTGGGAAGCAATTTGCAATTATGCAAAGAAAATGACTAAAATATCCATGCCCTTTGACCTAGAGATCACACTGCTAGGCAAGAACCCCAAGGAGACCAAAGATAGAAACAAAAAGTTCCCACAAATGTTCAAATATTTATAGTCCTTTTTGTAGTTGCAAAGATTTGTAAACAAAGTAGATGTTCATTGATTGAGGAGTGGCTAAACAAAATGTGGTATTACTATGTTGTAAGAAATGATGACGATGAAGAATACTGAGAATTGGGGGAAGACATAGGCATTGTTGCTAACCTCAAGGTTGCCTCATAGGGGTTGTTGTGAGGGAGGAATTTTGTAGATTTTCAAGAACTATGAAAAAGGAAGTTATTTTCATTTTCATGGCCCACTGGGACTGGCTTGTTTGGGAATACTGGATCTGTGTCATGATTCTTGAAAGTCAGACAAGTGTTCTCTTTGGCTCTGAGAAGCTTCAGGCAAGTCAAGTTTACAGCATTCTCTCTTCAAGCCTACCTGTCTTAAGGCCTTACTAACATTCACTGTTGTCAGCCCTTTTCCCACCTGAGTGTCCTTTCCTCCCAGTCATGCTGACAGGCCTTGAAAGGAAAATTTTTTCTTGTTGTCCCCAAATTTCTCTCCCTATCCATACTCCCATTCATTGTGCCCACTGTTTTCCTGCTGCCCCAGTCAAAAATAACTAAGTCTTCCTTCTTTGCTGAGCTGGGGAGCTAATGATGTGGAACACTTCATATAATGTCAGTATGTATCCATGAATGCATACATGTATGTATGTATGTATATATGTTGGCTAGCTTTGCTGAACTGTTCCCCCCCCCTTTTTATTTTGTTAAGAGAGATCACTTTTGGGGATGTAGAGGTGAGGAATACACTGGGGACTGTAGGTAACATTAAAAAATGGATAAACTTTATTTAAAAAAAGAAAAAAAATAACAAAGAAAGTTACCAGGACATAAGTGATTCCAGCTATACTAAGTTTCAACTAACTTTTGTCTTATTAGTGGTATGATTCTGGGTAAATCACTTAACATCTTGGAAATCTTAGCTTCCTCATTTATAAAATTTTGATAATAATAGTGACCACCTTAAAAGGTTATTGTGAGGATCAAATGAGAGAATGTTTACAGAGTATTTTGCAAATCTTAAAACACTATATGCCAGCTATTATTATTATTTTGGAAGAAGGAGTTGCTTTGGGTGATATACTAGCCAACTCCTTATTGAGTTAATAGTCTCCTGGTTGCCACAGAAAAATTGATGATCAGAAGAATAATGCTTGGTTTCCAAAGGAAGTCATTTCCTCTAGGTTGCCTTCTACCTCCGGCTCTGTAAGCTCTTCATTAAGAAGCCCCCTTTCTAGCCAATTAGGCATCTTGTCCTATTGCTCAAGTTTCCGGGAGTCTAATTGGGAAGGATTCTAAAGGAAGAAGTGATAATTTGGTTAGCAGAATTGCTCAATAGGCTGACATAAATCATGTAAGGATCTGTTAGGTGATTATTTATTAAGACTCCTCTCTTTGAACTTTGCTAAAAGAGGGTTAGAAAGATACTCAGGGCTAAGGAGACACTATATGTTGAAGCTATTGGATTGGTTGAACTTGTAGCAGAATTAGGCTATTGTTTGAAGAATGCTGGTGATCTGTCTTCCTTTTTTTTTTCTTTTTTTTTCAGGGCGATGAGGGTGAAGTGATTTGCCCTAGGTCACACAGCTATTAGGTGCCAAGTGTCTGAGGCTAGATTTGAACTCAGGTCCTCCTGAATCCAGGGCAGGTGCTTTATCCACTTCACCACCTAGTTGCCCCTGGTGAGCTGTCTTTCATCCTTACTAAGGACAGAATAAAGAGAAATGTTTGCAGCCAGAGCAAATGCAGGGTCTTGCACCATCATCATGAGACTTAATGAGATGACTAATGAGTTGTTTGGGCTCCTTCCTGATGTGACCCTGGGGAGTCCCAGCATACTGTAGTGGAAAGAGCACTGGGTTTAGAGTAAAAAAGAACCAATGAACACCCCCAAGCCCCAACCTCAAACAACCAAAAAACCAAACACCTATTTGACCTTGTGCAAGCTTTTCAACTTCCCTGGACCTCAGTTTCCTCATTTGTAGAGAGTTAGTGAGCACGTGCTTAGATCATCTCCATGTGGGAGTCAGCAGGGCCCTACTTCTGGGAGAAGACATTCTGCATTTTCTTACCGAGTGGGTGGGAGCAGCTGCTTTCCTTTGCTTTCCATACAGCCAAATTGGGTTGTATCTTTACAACTGCCTTACAGGCACAGTCTCACCCTCTCTTTGCAGTGGCATGCAGGGGTAAAGATCTTGTTCACCCCAAGCACCATCATCAAACTACAAGCTGATTGTGGAGAAACACTACCTTCCCTTTCTCCTAACACCTTGGGGCCCCAAGAAATGGGTTTGAGGTTTTGATTTGCTTCATTTTCAGTTCTAGGTAGAAGCAGTAGAATCCACAGATTTAGGAGCTTGACCCATGATGACCTTGGAAACAGGATTCCAGGCTAGATGCTGCTGCCAGCCCAGCAGGGAAATTCTGAGAAGGGAGTGGGGGGGGTAAGGGGAGAACTAGAGCTAAACTAGACCAGACTGGAGCTCAGAGAGACTTTGGCCTTAGAACTTGGTGAGACTGTGCTGTATAGGGACTGAGTTCAACTGTGATCCTAATCCCACCTCAGAAATTTGAAGGGGTATAGGAGGGATTATGCCCTCCAGGTGGGGAGAGAATATTTGTATATTTGTTTTTTACTACAGGATATTTTTAAAGAAACTTCCTTTGTAAAAAAAAATCTCTTAAGAGGTTAAATGGGAACCAGGGTGCTGGGGACCCCTAAAATTTGGGAAACACAATAGGTGGTGACTTAAGTTACTGGAAGACCTCCTCAAAGATACTAGAAAACCCTGAGAGAGAGACAGAGAGAGAGAGAGAGAGAGACAGAGACAGAGACAGAGACAGAGACAGAGAGACAGAGAGACAGAGAGACAGAGAGAGAGACAGAGAGAGAGAGAGACAGAGAGACAGAGAGACAGAGAGACAGAGAGACAGGTGAAATTTAAGAAGAGGGGCCTTTAGGCAGTTCAGGTCAGAGCAGTCATTATTCCATTTTACATGAGGGGTTTAGACTAAAGGAAAGAATGCTAGATTTGGTGCCAGAGGATTTGTATTTGAATCCTAGTTCTATTATCTACTGCTGGTTTGACTGGAGGCAAATTAGCTTCTCCAAGATTCAATTTTCTCAATTATAATCTGAGAGGGGTTAAACGAGATCAGGAGACAGCAAACTATGGCCTGAAAACCAAATCCTTCCTGCCAGTTTTTTTTTTGTACAGCCCTAAAGCTAAAAAGACCTTTTATCTTTTAAAACACAATAAAACTTTATTTAAAAAATGTAAAGAAAACACCACCACCCATTCTTAGCTCACAGGCCATAACCAAAGAAGACAGTAGATCAGATTTGGCCTATAGGCTGTATTGCTGAGCCCTAGATTGGATGACACCTGAAGTCCTTAAATCCAAGGCTCTTGTTACTATTTATTAAGGAGAATGTTTAGACTCTAAGTATTGACTTGCAAGAAAGCAGTGTGTGTGTATACATGCTTTCAAACTGGGTTTTATAGCTATTATGGTTTAATGGAGGAATTTAGAGTCAGATTCAAGTGAATTATGAAGGCCCTGTGTGTCTCTTTTCTCTTTGGGATACTGAAAATTTTGCTACCTCAAACTGGGGCTGACTAGCTTGACTCTTCAGTAATTAATAAAACTGAGTCATATGTTTTCGACCAATGAGCATTTATTAAATGCTTACTATTTGCCATTTACTGTGCTAAGTGCTGAGGATACAAAGACAGAGTTGAAACAGTTTTTGTCTTTAATAAGCTTACATTTTAATGGGTGAGGTAACATACAAATTTATATGTAATATATACAAAATGAATACAAGGTAGTTTTGAGAGGGAGTGTGACTCTCACAAGTGAGAGGGAAAAGTTTCTTGTGGAAAACAGTACTTTTTTTTGTCAGTCAATCAGCAAGCATTTATTAAGCATTTACTATATACCTGGCACCAAACCAAAGGCTGTGGATAAAAAAAAAAAGGTAAAAAACCTCCAGTCTCTGACCTCAAAGGGCATACATTCCAGTGGGGGAGAAAACATGTAAATAACTAAGCACATACAAAGTACATACAAAGGAGAGTGTTGAAAGAAATCAGATATTCTAAGAGGAGGTAAGGAGAAAATGTATTCCATTCATGGTGGATGTGAAAAAGATTGTGGATGGGAGATTGAGTGCAATGTGATAGGCAGAATACTGAGTAGATCAATATGGATGGATTGAAGAGTCCTAGGAGGGAGAGATAGATATGTAAGAAGGCTAGAAAGGTAGGAAGAAGCCAGTTTAGAAATAGATTTTATTGACAAACAGAAGAATTTATATTGGATCCTAGAGGTATTATGGAATCACTGGAGTTTACTGAATGGCATATGAGGAGGGTGTGTGAGACATGATCATATCTGAGCTTTAGAAAAATCAAAGTGGTGATGTTTGGAGGATTGATGAGAGCAGGGAGAAGCAAGAGGTAAGGAGACCAAAGGGGGTCTATTGTAGAAGTCTATGTGAGAAGTAATGAGGATGGCATCTTTATGAGTGGAGAGGAGGGAACATCAATGAGAGATAGATGTGGAGATGACAATATTTAGCTGTTTGGATTGTGTCGTGAGTAAGAATGAGGAGTCAGTAACACTTAGGTTGTGAAATTAGATAACTAGATGGATGGTGGTGCTCTGGCCACATAAGAAGTTTGGTGGAGAGAAAGGTTTTGTGTCTACTGTGTGTTAGACACTAGGCTAGGCACTAGGAATACAAATGTGACTACCCTCATCCCTAATGAATTCCAGGAATGTTAAATTTCACTTTTCCTTTAGGATTCTGCAGGACTCTTAAGGGGATTTGGAGATTCTTGTCTTTGCCAATGATTCAAGCTACCACCAATTATCTGGCCCCAACCTGAGAGATCTTTGGGACCCTGGTTGCATCTAACCACTTAATAGATTGGCTTTTACAAAGGAATAATTATTTTGAAGGTATAATGAGAAGAAACAGAGCATTCCCTTAGCCCTTCTAACACCTGGAGGACATAATCCTTCAATTCCTTTGGAATCTGGGGAGGAGAGGGAGATTAGGTTCACATTTAACTCAGTCACGATATAGCATAGTCCCACCAAATTCTAAACCCAAAGCACCTCCAAGCTCTAATTTGGCACCTTGGATTCTCAGGGCTTCCATTCTTGACTGGCAGCAACATCTAGCCTGGGATCCTGGTTCCAAGTCATCATGGTTCAAGATCATGGGCCTATGCCTAGAACTGAAAAGCACAAATAAACCAAATCAAAACCTTCCATTTTTCGGGAATACAAGTATAAGGTGAAAGGGAAGGTAACCCTTCCCCCTACCCAGCTTAGTGCATGTTGCCCATACTGTAGGTGAATAAGATCTTCACCTATGGAAGCCATGGAAAGAGCGAGCAAGAGTGTGAGTCTGATAGTTTTAAAGATACAGCCCATTTTGTCTATGAAACCAATGGAAAGTAGCTGCTCCTTCCCGCAAGGTAGGGGAAAGCAGAATATCTTCTACCAGAAGCACTTCCATGCTAGGTGATTCTGCCATGTGCAGAGTTGGGTTACCCAAAGGCAAAAGTAAAATAGTCCTTACCCTTCACAGTTTCCCCCATAAATATAAACTGTTTTACACATATAAGGAAATATAGAATCATAGAATCTGATAGTTGGACAGGACCTCAGAGGCAATTTAATCCAACCCATTCACAAAAGGAACCCGCCATATAAAATACCAAACAAGTGGTCAATTAGCCTCTGCTTGAAGACCGCTAAGGAGAGGGAACTAAATACCTCTTTTAGCAAGCCATACTACTTTGGGTCAGTTCTTATTTTTAGGAAATCATTCCTGACCTCAAGTCTGTATTTACCTTTTTAAAACTTTTACCCATTGCTACCGGTTCTGTCCTCTGGGCCCAATCAAAACAAGTCTAATTTTTCTTTCACATCATAGTTCTTCCAATACCTGAACACAGCTATAGTGTTCCAAAATATTATTTTTTCTAGTTAGAAAGTATTTATTTCCTTAAACTTATCCTGATATATTATGAACTCAAGGCCCTTCATGATTCTGGTTGTCCTTGTCTGAACACTCTCTACCTTATCAAAGTCCTTTTTTAAATGATAGCACCCAGAATTGAACACAATACTCCAGATGAAATCAGACAAGGGAATAGTACATGAGATTATCATCTCCCTATTCTGGAAGTTATGTCTCTCTTAATACAGCCCAAGACTGCCTTAGTATTCTTTTTTGGTTGCCATTTCAAATTGTTGACTTATATTGAGTTTGTAATCCCCGAAAACTCTCAGATCCTTTTCAGAAAAAAGTCTCAAAACAAAATTCTCTCTTCAGGTCTCCTCCTTTTTACATTTGTAAAACGGATTTTTTTTTGTACTCAAGTGCAAGGCTTTACATCTTTCTCTTTTGAATTTCATCTTATTAGATTTAGCCAAGTGGTCCAGCCTGCCAAGACCTTTTGATCCCTAACTCTGTCATTAGTGGTGTTATGTTAGCTCTATGGTAGATATCTCTCCCATCTATGTGTCAGGTACAAATCTGATGAGCATAGCATCCATACCTTTACCCAAGCCATTAATTAAAAAATAATATACACTACAGGACAAGGCATAGATCCCTGGGGTCCTTCATCAGAGACATCCTGCCACAGTGATGCTGAACCATTAATAGCTACTCTGGGTCTTGCCATCCAACCAGTTCTGAGTCAACATCTTTCCATATTTTTTTGTTTTGTTTTGTTTTGTTTTTGTTTTGGTGGAGATTCCAGGGATCGAACCTGGAGTCACACACATTTTTCCATATTTTTACAGAGTTTAATAATCCTATCCAAAAATGAAACAAGGTTGGTCTGACATGATTTATTCTTTTTTTTTTGAGGCAATTGGGGTTAAGTGACTTGTCCAGGGTCACACAGCTAGTAAGTGTCAAGTGTCTGAGGCCGGATTTGAACTCAGGTACTCCTGAATCCAGGGCCGGTGCTCTATCCACTGCACCACCTAGCTGCCCCAATGACTTATTCTTGATACAGCTCTTTTTAATCACTACCACCATTTCTAGATATTAACTAACCATGTTCTTATCATTCTTTCTAGAATTTCCTTAGAATCAAAGTCAAGCTCATTGACCTATAGTTTACAGACCGTTGTCTTCTCTTTTTTTGGAAAATGAGGACCTCGGTCCTCCTTCAATCATATGGCACCTCTCATATTTCCCATGATATTTCAAATTTCACTAACAGTGGCTCTGTAATCAAGTTTACCATTTCTTTTAGGATCCAACGATGTAGTTCATCTGGCTCAGACCAAAAAAATGTATACCAAGTAAATATGAGATGATTTGGGGAAAGTGGAAGACAGCATTGGAGTCAGGGTAGAGAGACAGATTAGGAGAGGCTTCATGTAGGTCGTAGATGAATTTCAAAGGAAACTAGGGATTCCAAGAGGAAGAAGTAAGGAAGATGTGCATTCCAGGCATGGTGAATAGACTATCCCAGTCTGTCCAAAGGCATAGAGATGGGAGATGGAATCTCAGGTGTGAGTGACAAGTAGATGTGTTGCAGTTGCTTGGAATAAAGAGTGCATGAAGGGAATTAACACAGAATAAAGGTAGGCTGGAGCTAGATTGGGAAGGATTTGAAATGCCATAAATAAGAGTTTCTATTCAATCCTAGAGGCAATAAGAAACAGCTGATCATTTTTTATTAGGAGTGACTTGGTCAATATTTGCTTTAGGGATATGACTTTTGTAGTTGAGTGGATGATGAATTGGAGAAGGATGAGACTTGAGGGAAGGAGATGTATATGACCTATGACCCAAGCTGAGCTCTATCACAGAACAGGGGCTCTGTCTCTGAGTTTAAGATGACCTATATTCATTCTAGAGGCAACTTGGTGCCAAAGAGAGTTAGGCTTCTCTCACTCTCTCTGGATTGTTATGTTCTACCCTAGAATAGAACTACATGGAAAATCTCTATAGCAAAGCTTAAGTATGACTCATGGTTAGGGTCTACCCTAAAAGTGATTAAAGACTCTCTTCTAGAAAAGTACTTAATATACAAGCAAATATGAAAACAGCTTGAAGTACCAAGATTCAAAAGGATGTGTCCCATTGGTCAGTCAGTCAGTTGATAAACATTAAGTGCCTACTATGTGCCAGTTACTGTGCTAAGCATTGGGGATACTAAGGTAAAAGACAGTCCCTACTCTCAAGGAGCTTACATTCTAATGGGGATGTGGCATTTAAAAAGGTTGGAGAGACAAAATTTCTGGGTAATTTAAACATTTAATTAATAATGCCAGCATTTTAAGAAAAGGATGGTCATTTGACCTCTCTTTCTTAGACCAAAGACAATCATGGCTGCAGGCTCACAGTTTTTATGCCCTTTTGAAGAGTAGGTATTCCCCAGAGTGGCAATCAACTGTGATTGCTTAACAATTAATGAGAGAATGAATATTACAATGGAAGGCTGGACCTGCACTTTGATTATGTGGGCTACTTCTTAAATTAGCCCCAGCCTTGGGCAATATGTTCAAAGAATTTATCCTCATCCATGCCTGAGTGGAACACAATGGCCACTCTACTTGAGTGGGGTCTGGATGGGGGAGACTGAGGTCTTTAAATAAAGATAAAAGAAAAAGGGGGAAATTGGAATGTTCTCAAATCATTGATTATTAATAATAATTTCTTCTCAGGGAGACTGCATGCAAATAACTTTGTACAGACAAAGTACATACAGGATACTTTGGAAATGAGAGAGAGAGGGAGGGAGGGAGAGAGGGGGGAGGAAGAGAGAGAGAGAGAGGGGGGGGGGGATGGGATTAAGCCTTCTGTAGAAGGCAGCATTTTAACTGGGACTTGAACAAAGACAGGGAAGTAAGGGAACCTGGGAAGCAGAGATGAGAGAGAACATTCCAGGCATAGGGAACAGCCGGAGAAAATAACCAGTCTTATTCCAAGGATAGAAAGGAGGTTAGTGTCACTGGATCACAAAGTGCCTGTTGGGGTGTGAGGTGTAAGAAAACTGGAAAGGTAGGAAGGGACAAGGTTATGAAGAGCTTTGGCTGTCAGTAAAGCTGAAGGTTGGAAGGAACAAATGACAAAGGCAGAGGCCTTTCATGGGTAAAGGGAGGATTACAAATCGTAGAAAGAGCCCCAGTCTTGAATGTTCATCTGCTTAGACAAAGGCAAGGAAAAAAAAAAGATTGCCTCCAGGCACAAATGCCTTCCTATCTTTGTCTCAGCCAGTCATCTGCAGAAGACCCAACAGGAATCTAGGAAATATAACCGTGTGCTTATGGTGACCACATTATAGGCAAGGTGTATAGTTCTTTGATGAGGAAATCTTGATCTGAGTCTGAAGGATTGAATAGGAGAGGCTAGACCTTTCATAAATGACGTGGTCTTGGAATAAATCAGAAGAAGTTTCTCCTGTGAGAAGCGAAGCTAAAGATGACCAGATAACAAGACAGACATATTGAGGAATCAAGGGACTATTAAAATTTAGAATGACCAACTAGATATCAGGACAGACACACCTAACAAGTAAGTGGAGGTAAAACTCTATAGAAGGAAAGTCAATTAGGCATGGGTACTACCTGACTGGAGCTAGGAGACAGAGATAACCCCAAAGGTCAGGACCATCATTTAAAAAAAAATCCTCCTTGACTCTCAGAAATATGACAAGCATCCAAGCTTTCCCTACCCCACCCCAAAAGGGAGCTTTCCAGTTTTCAAGAGGACACCCCATATATCCTCTATAAAAGCTTTTGCCTTCCTTCTGTTGGAGGAGAATGTTTCTAAGCCCTCCTCCCCGGGGGTGGTCTTTGATTTCCCACTTGGTTACTTTCCCTAGTACCAAATAAAAGACCACTTTAATTCTAATTGGACTGTGTGTGAGAGTGTAATTCTTTATTGAGGAATACCTAAGGACAACCACAAAACCCCCATGTGACTAACCTCCTGCCTGGTCATTACAAAGCTCTGAGGTAGTCAAAGTAGAGATCCTTCTGCTCATAAGTATAGTAGTAAATGTTCAATAACAGACTCTCCAGGAAAAAAAAATGTATGACATACTTTCAAACTTAATTTTGATCATTAACACTTTCTCCATCACCTTTTTTTTTTTTTTGCAGGGCAATGAGGGTTAAATGACTTGCCCAGGGTCACACAGCTAGTAAGTGTCAAGTGTCTGAGGCCAGATTTGAACTCAGGTCCTCCTGGCTCCAGGGCCGGTGCTCTATCCACTGTGCCTCCTAGCTGCCCCTTCCATCACCTTCTTAAGTCTAGACAACCACCACCACCACCACCACCAAAAATCAAGCTTCTATTTGTAGCATCCACACTGAAAGGGCTAGCTCCTATATACCTCTACTTCTGCTGATCCTGGGCTAAGGATCATTGCCATTTCGGGAAAGAGCTCTATAACATGTAGCCAAGGTAAAGGCTGGAGTGTTACATCAAAGCTGTTCTTCAAAGATCAAGTACAAAGAGTCCAATTAATTGATCTGTTCAAGAGAGAGATGCTGTAGGACTGTGGAAAGCCCAGTGGCTGAGTGATCTGCCTGGTCCAGCTTAGAAAGCCTCTGATCTATGGTTAAGTGACCTATTCAGCTCAGTCTACTAACAGCTGCCCAATGGCAGAACAACCTACTCAGCCCAGCCCACCAACTTCTTTACTTGGCCTGCTGAGATGCTCTGCTTACTGAAAAGCAAGCCTATTCAAGTAACAGTCTCATTCTTCACTGTCACTGACACTTTGCCCTATACCTTCATAAAGATAGATGTGTGAGTTGCCTTGATCATACATGTATCCTACATGTAAGGCTTCACTTGTGCCTACATTATATATAATGGAGAAAAATTAGGGGTCTTTCCAATAGGATTAGGGATAAAGCAAATATCCTCATGATCGCCCTAATATTTAACATAGTCCTGGAAATGCTAGTTATAGCAGTAAGACAAGAAAGAGAAATTGAGGAATAAGCATGTGCAAAGAAGAAACAAAATTATTGATTTTTGGAGTATGATAATTTACTTTAAAAATTCTTAGTAAACTAGAAAACTATAAGTAGCCAACTAAAATTAAACGAAACAATAAATTTCACAGTTACAGGATATGAAATAAATCCATATAAATTATCAGCATTTCAGTATATTAGTAATAAAAGCAGACAGAAGACCTAGAATGAAAAATTCCACTCAAAATAATTCCAAAAGACACACAATATTTGAGAATCTATCTTCCAAGACATATTCAGAAGCTATAAAATTCCAACTTAAAAAAACTCTTTGGGGGTAGCTAGGTGGCACAGTGGATAAAGCACTGGCCCTGGATTCAGGAGGACCTGAGTTCAGATCCAGCCTCAGACACTTGATACTAGCTGTGTGACCCTTGGCAAGTCACTTAACCCCCATTGCCCCACAAAAAACCAACCAAACAAACAAACAAAAAACACAAAACAAAACAAAACCAAACCTTTTTGCAGAAATAGACAGATTTGAATTTAAGTAGAAAAATATTAATTACTTATTGATAGGTTCAGCCAATTTAGCAAAAATGACTACTGCCTAAATAAATTTACTTCTTCAGTGCTGTATCAATCCAACTTATCAGAGAATCATTTTGTAGCGATAGGAAAAAAAATGAAATTCAAATGGAGGAACAAAAAGTCAAGAATCTGAAGGGTGATAATGAAACAAAAATAGGAAGGAAGGAAGGGGGTCTATCAGTACCATACCATTAAAAATGATTGATAAGATCTAAAAAAAGACAGGCTAATAAGTGGAACAGATTAGGTATACAGCATAGAGAAGTAAATGAAGCTAGTAGCATCACATTCAATAAACTCAATGAGACAGTTACTGGTGTAATGACCTAATACTTGGCAAAAACTGCTCAGAAAACTTGAAAG
Organism: Dromiciops gliroides; assembly: GCF_019393635.1. NCBI lineage: Eukaryota > Metazoa > Chordata > Mammalia > Microbiotheria > Microbiotheriidae > Dromiciops > Dromiciops gliroides. The sequence goes on from NC_057862.1 coordinate 438,987,994, forward strand.
TAGACCAGCCAAAATTAGGTATAGACTAACAACCAACCAACAACTGTAAACCAAGATAAACTGCAAATGGAGATTTGACAGACAAAAAGAATGACACTATATGCTAATTAGAAGAGCAAGGAAGAAATTTCCTTTCAGATTTTTGGATAAGGGAAGAATTCACAGGCAAACAAGTAATAGATAAATGAAAAATGAAAAATGTAATTATATAAAATAAAAATACTTTCATAAAACAAAATTAATACAGTTAAATTAGAAGGGAAATAGGGGGAAAAGTCTGCAGCAAGTTTCTATGATAAAAGTCTCACATCTGAGAAATGTTAAGAAACTGATCAATTTTATAAGAATAAGAGCCAATCTCCAATAGATAAGTTGCCAAAAATATTAATAGACAGTTTTATTTTTCTAATAATATTTTATTTTTTCCAATTACATGTAAAGATAGTTTTCAACATTCATTTTTGTAAGATTTTGAGTTCCAAATCTTTCTCTATCCCTTTCTTCCCTCCCCTCTCCCCAAGACAGCAAGCAATCTGATATAGGTTATATATGTACAATTATATTAAATATATTTCCATATTAATCATGTTGTGAAAGAAGAATCAGAACAAAAGGGAAAAACCACAAGAAAGAAAACAACGACAACGAATAAAGTGGAAATAGTATGCTTTGATCTGCATTCAGACTCCATGATTCCCTTTCTGGATGTGCAGAGCATTTTCCATCATGAATCTTTTGGAATTGTCTTGGATCATTGTATCGCTGAGAAGAGCTAAGTTTTCAAAGATGAAATTAAAGCTATCAGAAACCATAAGAAAAGAAGATCTAATTCACTAATAATTAGAGAAATTAAAATCAGAGCAATTCTAAACTTCCACCTCACATCTATTAGATTAAGCAAAGATGAGAAAATGGGACAATGGCAAATGTTGGAGAGTCTGTAGGAAAAACAGTAAGCCACAGTTGGTGGATCTGTGAATTGGTTCAACCATTCTAGAAAGGAATATGGAACTATGTCCCCAAAATCAATAGAGCAGCCAGGGAGAGCAGTGGATTGAACTCTGGACCTGGAGTTAGGAAGACTTAGTTTCCTGAATTACTTTCCTTAGTTTCCTTCTGAGCTAAGGGAGGGCCTGGAGATGCTCAGAGAACACAAATGGAAAGGTTTTCTAGGCTTGTAAAGGAGAGTAGATTCAGGTTAAATATGCAGTGGACTGGCCAAACTCTCTTCAATTCCCCAGGGACACTAAGGGATGAGAGAGCAAATGTGACAGGAGAAAGACACAGCAAACACTAACAAGCCTTGACAATGAGAAAGTCCTCAAACAGTCAACAGATAGGCTGCATCCAAGGGCAGCTTGGTGGTGCAGCACGAAGAGTGCTGGGCCTTGTCTTCCTGAGTTCAAATCTGGCCTCAGATGCTTACTTACAATGAACAGTTTCAAAGGAAGTTAGGGAGACTTCTCTGAAATGATGCTGAATGAAGCTTGCAAAACTAGAAGAATCCATACAATGATGACATTCTAACGAAAACCAGCTATGAAATACTTTAGAATTTTGTCAATGCAGTAGCAAGTCACAATTCCAGAGAACTGAAGATGAAATCTGATACTCACCTCCTTCCAAAGATGCATATTTGTTATGAAAGTGTCCCCTCATTTTGGGGGCAGCTAGGTAGGTCAGTGGATAAAGCACCGGCCCTGGATTCAGGAGAACCGGGGCTCAAATCTGGCCTCAGACACTTGACACTTACTAGCTGTGTGACCCTGGGCAAGTCACTCAACTCTCATTGCCCTGCCTCCCCCCCCCCCGCCCCCCACCAAAAAAAAGAAAAAGAAAGTGTCCTGTTTTTTGTTTTTTTCTTTTTGTTATTGAATTTAGGGGGCAGTGGGAGGAATAAATACTTGTAAAAATCAATCACTTTAAAAAATATATATCCAGACAGATTTTCTAGCTCACCAGGATGTAGGTTTTGATTTCTTGGTCTTTTTCAGCTGCCGCTGATGATGGTCATTTTCTCCTCTGAGAAGCAATGTGTTTGCAGGAACCACCTCCTTCTAAGGCATCTGATATTGACCCAGGTACCCAGAGATTCTTGAATTCATGAAGTAGATTGACAAAGTGGTTACTAAAGCTTGAAATGTTCACCTCTCAGGATCAATGTTCATTCACGTATTCAGGGTAAGAAATCAAAACAGAAGTGGCCAGCAGGGACTTGAGGTCCAGTCCAGTCTCAGGTTCTCCGAGACAAGTCCTAACTCTTGCTTCCCATACTCAAGTCCTAACCACCCTTGATATCAGGAGGCAGGGGTATGGAGAAAAACTCCCTTCCATCCTTGCTGAAAGTCCAAGGGAGAGATTTTCTGAGACCCAAGTGACACACTCAAAAGAAGAGCTTTTCTCCTCTATCCTTTCTATAATCCTGTAGGATGGGCAATTTTCTTGTCAGAATCATCAGTCATTTTTAATGCAACTTTAGGGTCACATGGAATGAAGGACTAACCAGGAGTCATTGCTTTACCCCCTTAGTAAGGGGTTGGGCCACATGTAGCCAGGAGTCAGAACACATATCCAGTTCTGCAGAAGGGTTCCAATTCAACCCTTCTACTGAGAAAACAATTAGGAGGCTGTTGCAATATATGACAAGGGCCTGAACTAGAACTAGAGTGGTGGCTAGGTAAATAGAAAGAAGGGGAAAGGGATAAGATTTTGTGGAAATTGAGTATCCTTAATAGGATAAGGCTTGGGGTGAGAGGGTGAGGAATCCAGAATCCCAAGGTTGGGAACCTGGTGACTGAGAGGATGGTAGTGCCTTTGACAAGAACAAAGAATTTCAGAAGAGGAATAGTTAAGGGTTAGGAGGAGAATAATGACTACTGTTTTGTGCATGGGGATTTTGAGTTAGTTTGAAATGTCTAATAGGCAACTGATGACATAGGACTAGATCTCAGGAGAGAGGCTAAGACTGGATCTAGAAATCCAGGAGTTATCTGTATAGAGTGGAATAATTTAATGCCTGGGAATTTATGAGATTACCAGAGAAAGAGTGTAGAGAGATAACAGAAGAGAATCCAGGGAGGCATACCTATAGTTAAGGACTATGATTGTGATGATGATTCAGTAAAGGAAACCGAGGAAGAGTGATCTGACAGGTAGGAGAAGAACTTAAGGACTTGGATGTAGCCAGTTGTCATTGTTCTTATTCAGTCATGTCTGACTCTTCATGACCTCATTTGGGGTTTTCTTTTTGTTTTGTTTTGTGGGGCAATGGGGTTTAAGTGACTTGCCCAGGGTCACACAGCTAGGAAGTGTTAAGTGTCTGAGGCCGGATTTGAACTCAGGTCCTCCTGAATCCAGGGCCAGTGCTTTATCCACTGTGCCACCTAGCTGCCCCTCATTTGTTTGTTGTTTTTTTTTTTGGCAAAGATACAGAGGCAAACTGAGGTACACAGGGTAAAGTAACTTGCCCAGGGTCACACAGCTAGAGGCCAGATTTGAACTCAGGAAGACAAGGCCCAGAACTCTTTGTGCTGCACTACCCAGTTGCCCCTGAATGCAGCCTGTTGGCTGTTTGAGGACTCTCATTGTCAGGGCTTGTCAGTGTTTGCTGTGTCTCTTTCCTGTCATGTTTGCTCTCTCATCCCTCAGTGTCCCTGGGGAATTGAAGAGGGTTTGGCCAGTCCACTGCATATTTAACCCAAATCCACTCTCCTTTACAGGCCTAGAAAACCTTTCCATTTGGGGAGCTTGTGTTCTCTGAGGATCTCCAGGCCCTCCTTAAGCTCACAAGGTGATAATTACACAGATGCTATTTTGCTCCTCTGAGGCAGAGAATCGAAAGCCCTATTTTTAGAGGCCGTGAAAACTCTTTCTCCCTGTTTCCTCAAGTGTCATGGTGCAGGTGAGCAGGCCTGGCTTTCAAGGGCCTGGGATCTCTGGAGTTGAGTTAGGAATGACAGTCACAGTGAGAAGCAGGAGGCTAGAATGCTGGGGTTTATGCTTCATGCCTCCCTGCCTCACCATGGCAACTGACTCTAGGCTTTCAGTGAAGTGAAGCTCTAGCTATGAGATTTTTCCTGAAGAAAGTTTTCTTGATTAGTGGGGAGGGTGCTTATGGAGGCTTTTAGCTATATTTGCCACTCAGGTGCTTGTCCATTACCACAGCTGAGATTTCCTTTTCTCTTTTTTTGTCTGGGCACCGAGCCTGCATCTACACAGGCCAATTGAAATAGAGGGTTGAGTATTATAGTTATAGAAAAGGACAAACCATAAAAATTTAGTTCTTCAAATCCACTGTTTTCTCCTGCAACCCTAAATTATTGTGGCTTTGAGGCAGCTAGGTGGTATAATGGAGAGTGCTAAACTTGGAATTTAAAATAAATTTGATTTTAAATTAAATGATTTTAAATGCTTCCTCAGATGCTACCTGTGTGACTATGGGCAAGTCACTTAACTTCAGCCTCAGATTCATCCTCTGTAATATGGGCTCAATAAAGCACTTTTCTCACAGGGTTGTTATGGGCAGCAAATGAGATAATATATGGAAAATGCTTTGTCAACCTTAAAATGATATACAAGGGGGCAGCTAGATAGCGCAGTGGTAAAGCGCCAGCCCTGGATTCAGGAGTACCTGAGTTCAAATCCGGCCTCAGACACTTGACACTTACTAGCTGTGTGACCCTGGGCAAGTCACTTAACCCTCATTGCCCTGCAAAAAAAATTATTTAAAAAATGATATACAAACATTAACTATTCTAATTTTCATAGTCCCTAATAATCCAAATATTTCCTATTTCAGTTAGATTCAGGACAGAAAGAAAATTGGAATACTTCCATTATAGGGAATTTACCTGGGCATAATTTGTTGATAACAAAACAAATGATACAGCAAAAAGTACCCATCTGTGCCATAGAAATTATGCAACCTTCTGTTCTGATTAAGCACATGCCATGGCACATGGGAAATATCCAACCAGGAATGGGCCAGCTCTGTTGGGATCACAGATTGACCCAAATGGTCATTGAACATTGGAATTTACATGGCTTTATACCCAGGAGTAAAGAAAGAGAATCAGCATCCTATAACAAGGTGTCAACCCAGGATAAACAGAAAGCTCCCAGGTAGCTTTGAATGGGCCAATCAGAAGGAAGCCAGACAAGGGTGCTCACATGAGTTGGCACAAGTCCTTTGATAGTTAGTAGTTACACCTGGGAATTGATCAGCTCCAGCTTTCTATCCTCTCCCTTCTCCCTTTGGGGCAAGGGGCCTAGTCTGAGCTATTGCATCACCCCTCATCTCTTTACTTCATTTCACATGAATAGTTATATTTCAAAACATTGGAAGAGACAGAAAAGAGGTTTTCCCCATCAACTACCCTGGCTTTTGACTGTTTGCAGATACCTAGATTTGAGGTCTAGTCATAGATCGAACACTGGACCTGGAGTCAGGAAGACCTGAATTCAAATCTGGTCTCAGACATTTACTTGCTGTGTGACCCTGGTCAAGCCACTTAACTTCTGTTTGTCTTAATCTACTGGAGAAGGAAATGGCAAACCAATCCATTATCCTTGCCAAGAAAATCCCATGGGCAGTGTTGGGGGATCAAGAAGAGTTGGACACGACTGAACAACAATATTAACAAAGAGAATGTAAGAGACAGCATGGAGTCTCAAAGTATGGTCTGCAGACCCTTGAGGATCCTTGAGACCTTTTCAGGAGGTCAAAACTATTTTTATAATAATACTAAGATATTATTTATTAATTAAAATATTTCTTCTTTTTCCAAGTACATATCTGAGGTCACATCTTCTTCATATACTTCAGCCAAAACATGTCCAAACAAATTGAATGCAAAATCAAATATAAGAATCTAAACTGTCTTCTATTAAAATATATATTAATTTACAAAAGTTTCAAACAATGCCACTCTTCTCACAAATTTTTTGTTCTATACAATGTAGTTATTTTTTAATGATTTCATATAATATATGAGGTTTATTCTTGTTATTTAAATGAATAAATCCATATTTTAAAAATTTATCAGTTTTTTAATGTGGTAAATAAAGATAATATAGCATAAATCTAACCCTCAATGTCTGTCTCAAAAGGCCTTTGGGGCTCTTAATAATTGTTAAAACTATAAGAGGGTCCTGAGATTTAAAAAAAATGAGAACCACTGGTGTAACACATAGAGAATCGACTTTGGAGTCAGGAAGACGTAGTTTCAAGTCTCATCTTGGCTGCATCCTGGCAGTGTGACCTTGGGCAAGTCATTTAACCTCCTACTGCTCAAGACTGTAAGTTTTAGTGACACTACCTTAATGCATTGCTAGAAGGAGCTCAGCTGAGGAAGCTTCCTTAACCAACCCCCTTGCATCCCCCCAAACCAAAAACAACAGGTCTAGTTAAAAAAGAGGAAGGAAATATAACAACAACTAGCATTTTACAGCATGTTATCTCATTTGATTTGCATTAGAACAGCAGTCTGTGATATATAACAAACTTCATTTTCCCTTGGAAGTCACTAAGTTCAGTCCTGTGTCAGACCGTGCTCTGGAGAGACAAAGAGGGGGTCAGATGCATTTCCAGTCTGTGAGGAGTTTGCGATCCAATTGGAGAGACAAGGCTTCACAGAGATACGTGGTGGGTGGGTGGGTAAGTGCTCTGTAGGCGAGAAAGAACTGCAGGGATTAGCAATCAGCTAGATCACCTATAATAAATTGATATATTTTAAGACATTTCCCAGACAGTAAATGATCCCACAGGCCTCCAGGGACTTGGAAATGTCCTTATCTGTGGGTTGATGTGCGAAGTGTGGAGAGGTCATCTTCCCAAAGATCTACTGAAGCTCTGTTGTCCTCCATGGCTTATCTGGGGCTTCCTCAGAACTCTCTCTGAATCCAGGCTCTGATATCTGTCTCAATCATCTTCAGCCCCTGGCAGCAGGTGAGTGACTGCCTTTGGGCCCCAGCTCCTCATCCTTTATCTTTAACTATCAGGTCAAGCAGCAGCTCCTGGGATAACCTGTCCCAGGTCACTGATAAGGAATGGGAGGCACAGGCTGATGGAAAGGTTGACAGTAATGCATTTTCTGGTTCTTACCAATACAGAGATGACATCACTGGCAACCAATGGGAGGCTGTGTTTATTTCCAGGCTTGGCAGATATTGCTTGATTACATTTAATTTTAGTTGGATCTTCCTACAGACCCAAGAACACCAGCCCAGATGAAGAAGGGAACTGTCTGAGCTTTTGTTTCTTCCCTCTGAGAAGCAAAGGTTGAGGTTCTAATTCTCCACAGCTGCCTGGGTTTAGGGAAAGAACATCTGGGAATCAAAGAACTCTCCTGTTTGCCAACCTAGGCTCCCAATGATTTGATGTGTCTGGAATGAGTCTGGCCAATAGAGCAGTGGGGCCTGGATAATACTGTAAATGGTAGGAAACTGAGATACTACCTGATTAATTCCTGGGGTCCGTCTAAAAAAAAATGGCTTCATTCATTCATTCATTCATTCATTCATTCATTCATTCATCCAGCAAACATTTATTAAGCAAATGCAAAGCCTTGTGCTAGGCATTAAGGGATAGAGAGATACCTCAATTTCATCTGTAAAATGAAAGGATTAGATTAGTCTGCCTCTCAGTTCCCTTTTAGTTCTAGTTCTATGATCTCAAGGGTGAGATAAGGAGAGATCCAGGCAAAGTGCTCTGGGAAAATTTTCGGAGGTAGAGACCAAGGAAGGCTTCTTGGAAGAGGTAGTTCCTGAACTAGTCCTGGAAGGAAGAGAAGGATTTCAATGGGTGCACGTAAAAAGGAAGTACATTACAAATCAGTGTGAATGTACAATATGATCAGGAAATAGCTGGCAATACAGTTTGGCTGGAATATAGCATACAAAAAGGCCAATTGAGTGAAACAAGGCTAGAAAGATAGATTGGGGTCTGATCATATGAGGTCTTGAATGCTAGGCTGTCTGTCCTTTAGGCAATAGGGAGTTACTGAAGATATGGTGGGGGGGGGGGTGGGGGGGCGTGGGGGAAGGGGAATAACATTCAGTTCAATTCAACAAGCATTTATAAAGTACCTACTATGTGTTAGGAATTGTGTTAATTGCTGGGGTACAAAGACCAATACTAAATATTTCCTGATCCCAAGGAGCTTACATTTTATTTAGGGGTAGGGAAGAGGAACAGCATGTAACAATATAATAAATATTGTACCATGTAAATACAGGGCAGTTAGGTGGCACAGTAAATAGAATGCTGGGGCTAGAGTCAGGAAGCCTCATCTTCCTCAGTTCAAATCCAGCCTCAGACTCTTACTAGCTTTGTGATCCTGGGCAAGTCTCTTAACCCTGTTTGTCTCAGTTTCTCCATCTATAAAATGAGCTGGAGAAGAAAAGAGCAAACCACTCCAGCACCTCTACCAAGAGAACCACAAATAGGGTCACAAAGAGTGAGAAAACTGAAAAATGACTGAACTTGAAGTAAGTACAAGTAATCTGGGCAGAGGTGGAGGGGAAGAAGACTAATAATTAGGGGATAAGGAAAGGCTTTCTGTCTGTAGCAAGTGGCATTTGAAGGGATATTTGAATGAAACTAGGGATTCCAAGAGGCAGAGGTGATGAAGGAAAGCTGTCTAGGTATGGTAGGTATGTCACTTCTGTAAAGTCAGAATACAGCGTGCAAAGGGCAGAGCCAGAGATGGACTATTGGGTACAGTGAATATTAAGGGGGCTAGTGGGAGAAGGGAGGGAATAAGCATTTATGAAGAGCTTACTACATGTCAGCCACTTCATAAATATTATCTCATTTTATCCTCACAACTATCTTGGGAGGCAGGCACTATTATTACTTTCATTTTACAGATGGGGAAAGTGGGACAGACAGAGGTTAAGTGACTTGCCCAGGGTCACACAGCTATTATGTGTCAGGATTTGAACTCAGGTCTTCCTGGCTCCAGGCCTAGCACTCTATCCATTGTGCCACTTAGCAACCAGTTTGACTAGAATATATGTGTAGAATATGGGGTGTGTGTGTGTGTGTGTGTGTGTGTGTGTGTGTATGTGTGTATATGAAATCAGTCTAGAAACCCAGGTTAGTGTCAGATTGTCAAGGACTTCACATGTAAAGCAGAGGAATTTGTATTTTTCCTAGAGGAAAAAAGGAACCACTGGTATTTCTTGAGCAGGAAAATGACAGACCTGAAAATACCTGAAAGATGACTTAGGTAGTCTTATGAAAAATTGATTGGGTTGGGGTAGGGGTAGTAGGGGTAGGAAAACTACAGAGAGTGAGACTAGGTAGAAGGCTTTTTACAGTGATTCATACAAAAGGTGATAAAGACTTTCACTGGCTGGAGCAGAGAGAAGAAGGCAGATGGGAGAAATGCTGTTGAGGTAGACTTGGCAAACACATGGATGTGGGGGAGGAGTGAATGAGAATCAAGAGTCAGCCAGGGAGGTTGGGAGGATGACAGTTCCCATCAGTAGAAATGAGAACATTGGGAAGTGGGGCAGGTTTCAGTTATTTGCTTTGAATTGCCCGCAGGAAGGAATGTCAGGGATGTCCAGGGAAGGTTCACGGTGCAATCAGAATGCTATACATCTGCCTACAGATTATGTCCATAAGAGCACTGGACAGGTCACCTGCTGCCAAGTAGACTTCCCATTGGCCAGTCAGGGTGCCCTGAAATTCTACCAACAGCGATGGACTCTTTCTTAAAGCTGTATCCCTACAGAATACGAATCTACCTGGAAGAAGTGAACTATTTAACCCTTAGTGTGCTGCAATGGATCAGATCTAGTTTTTTGGTCACAGCTGGCTGCTGGATTAGATGTTTTGACTAGGGGAGAACAAGGCTTTGTCTGAGGAGTCAAGCCTAGCTAGGTGGGAGGGAGGCTTTTGGACAAAGAGGAGAATGGAATGAGTTCCCTGGGTGCTCAGGGAGGAGATTAGAAGTCAGTTAGGAAAGGGGGGTCGAAGGGCACTTGGACAAAACGAGCTGATTTATTGTGCACAGAGCCAGCCCTGCCCAAATCTCTTCTGTCCCAGCCCGTTTCCAGTAACAGCTTCCATAGCTCTATGAAAATCCAGCCTAATTGTAAGGGGAGTAGGGATATTAAATTTCAAGCTCAGCCAGCTGCCTGGTGGGGAATTTTTTGGAAGTTGTTTTCACACAAGGCATTTATTTTTAATCCCTGGCTGCAGTGTGATCCTATCAACAGTGCTCTGTGATTTCAGCTACCCCCTGTCTTCCCTTGGTACCGCCTTCTTTCTCCAGTGATTATTTTCATCCCTTAGCTGGTATACTAGCTTTGAAGATCTGATTTTAGGTGTTCAAATCAGGGAGATTATAGGACTCTCAGATGCTATGGAGGAGGCCACTGAACTTGACAGCATAGAGGGAGATGCAGGGGACTTGGGGGTTCCACAGAGCACACTATCCTTGGGCTGTACTCATCTCCACAGAAACTTCCTTGCCACCCACTATCCATCAGAGAAGGCCTTTGCTACAGAAGGCTTTACCCTTCAGCCTATACTAGAGCAATGCCCTCAGTGTGCACCCTTCCCTTCACCTTGCAAACAGCCTGGAGGAGCTGCTTGGCAGTAGCTATATCCATAATCTCTCCCTGAGATGCTCAATCCTCTGATCTCTCTAGAATATAGCCAAGGGCTAGATCAGTGTTAACTAGTAAACAAAGTCCTTTGGGCTGGGGGCATCTAGTGGAAAGATTGTGGTGCATGAAATTAAGAAACCTAAATTCAAATCTTGCCTCTGATATGCTCTTGTACTTCACTTTTCTAAGTCTCGGTTTTATTTTCTGTAAAATGGGGATAATGTTAGTAATGGAATTTTATAGGTAAAAGGGACCTACCTTAGAGAGCATCTACTTGATTCTATTCATTTTACAGATGGAGAAAGTGAAATGACTTGCTCAGGATGATAATGGAAAATGAGATAGTTGGGATTTGAACTCAGGTCCTTTGACTACAAATCTAGTGTGTTACAACCACCCTCTAGAGAAGATAGAAGTATTATTGCGGTGAAGTGGGAAAATACACTTTACCACAATAGTACTTCTATCTTCTCTAGAGGGTGGTTGTAATAGCCAAATTAAAATGTGTGTGAAGCACTGTATAAATGTCAGCAATTATTTATTTCTAGTTCCTTGAATATGGTCAGTGCTGAATAAATCCTTGTTAAATTGATTTGGAGGCTGCTGCCCACTCCCTTTTTTTGTCTTCCTTGAAGCTTTTTCTCTGGAGTTATCCCTAAAATGTATCTCATAGGAAAAGGGTCTTGAAACACATACAGAGCAGTTTTACCAAAGGAGTCTAAAGGGATCTTGATATATGGGGTAGCTGTGTCTTTGGGCAAGTCACTTAACTACTCGGTTCTTCACTTTCCTTATCTTTAAAATGAGGGGCTGAATTCAATGACTTCCCACATCTCTTGAAGCTTGAAATCTCTAATTTTATGAATCCTCCTGCTTTGGATGACTCTAAATAAGTTTTCACCTTATTTTACCTTGAACCACATCTCCAAGCCATTTTCCAACCATCTCCACATCACACCGTTGAACTGGTATCATCTGCCCCCTTTTCTTGCTCTCCTTTATACATTGTTTCTCCCATTAGAATGTAAGCTCCTTGAGGGCAGGAACTGCCTTTTTGTTCTTAGTACAGTGCTTGACTCATAGGAGTAACTTAATAAATGCTGTATGTATGACTGTATCTGTCGATCTCTCTCTGTCTCTGTCTCTGTCTCTCTCTCTCACAGATGCTATAATTCCTGACTGTTTCTATATCTGCCTCTGCTTTTTCTTTCTGACAGTATTTGTCTCCATATTGCCTACTCATGCATATCCTCTTCTTCAGTTTTAATGGTCCTTGCAAACATTACCTTGACAAGAATGTGTGGGGCTTGGCATTGTTTTCATATTGCAGCCTAAGACCAGTGTGTCAATGTACAAGTATGTGAAAACCAGGGCAAACATCACAAAACATGCCTTTCAGTGGTCAGCTGAGTACATGACATCGGGGAAATAGTGTTAGAATTGGTGTCAGAAGACGTGGGTTCAAATTCTTATCCTGCTACTTGGTACCTATGTGACTATGAGAAATTCCCTGCTTTCATCTGGAAAATGGACAGATTGAACTAGATACTTTCTGAGATTCCTTCCAGCTTGAACATACTGTGATTAATCGGTTTGTATCATGTGTTGGCAGAGTGGGGAAGGGAAAGCCGATGAATACAGTAGAAGGATAAGGGAAAGATTCTGAGGACAAGGGTGGAGATTTGAAGCTCAATCTTGAGCTTTGGGTAGCTCTGGAGAGTCATCTTGTCTTCTGCGCCTCCTTCCAACATGCCCATACACCTAAACACACTGGCCCTGGGCAGGTGAGGCATGTCTCTCACAACATCAAATTGTCTTAAGTGAAGGCATTCATTCTCATACATAGCCCAGGAAGGGAGGTCATTAAAGGGCTGCTTTCTTTTCTTTTCCCTCATCAATTGGGGTGTCAGTCAGTTAATTAATATTCATCATGTTCACTATGTGTCAGGCACTGTGCTAAGCACTGGAGATAAAAAAAGAGACAAAAAACAGTCCTCAAGGAGCTTACAATCTAATGGGGGAGACTAGCAAACAAGTATATACAAACAAGCTATCTCCAGGATGAGTGCAAATAGAGAATATACAAATATAGGACAAATATACCACATAAGTTGGAAAAAGAGAGGGAAGACACTAGAGTTAAGAGAGGTTGGTGGGGCAGCTAGGTGGCACAGTAGATAAAGCCCCGGCCCTGGAGTCAGGAGGACCTGAGTTCAAATCTGGCCTCAGACACTTGACACTTACTAGCTGTGTGATCCTGGGCAAGTCACTTAACTTATTGCCGAGAGATCCTGTAGAAGATGGGGTTTCAGTTGGGACTTAAAGGTAGCTAGGAGGCAGAAACAAGGAGGGAGAGGATTCCAGGCATGAGACACAGCTAGAAAAAATGTCCAGAGTAGAGAGAGCGGGAGTATTTTGTTGATGGAACAGCTAGGAAGACAGTGTCACCAGATCAAAGAGTATGTGGTGGAGAGTAAGGGATAAGAAAACTGGGAAGGTAGGAGGGGGGTGAGGTTATGAAGGGCTTTGAATACCAAGCAGAGGATTTTGTATTTGACCCCGGAGGCAATAGGAAGCCATGGGTAGACCACAGGGTGTCTGGCAAGTCAGCAAGGCCAAAGACTTGACTTATGGAATTTTCATTCCTGAGATCATAGGAGCATGTTCGAGCTCACATATGTGTGGGGTCATCTGAAACCTTCATGATCTCTGACTCCATGAAGTTCTGAGGAAGTTAATGACAGCAAGCAAAGGAATTCTATCAGAGGAAGGTGATCTGTACAGCTCAATTTGGAAGAGCAGAATGATTTGGGGCTCCCAAAGAGGGTGGGGCTTAAGAGAAGCATCAATTACACCCTGAGATGAAACTGCCTGGCTCCCCCACGCTCCACCAGGATGGAACACTTGGAGAACAACGATGTCCCAGCTGTCCTGCATGAACGATGGGGCAGGACAGGATACAGAATCATTCCAAACATCCGTGGTGTTTTTCAAGCCAGGATACTGAAGCTGGAGGAGAAGTGCAGGGAAGCCTGGCAGGAGCTGTGTGGTTCTCTTGTGTTGAGGTCTAGTGGGACAAGCTCTGGCTGCCTCTGATGCTCCCTGGTCACATGTATGACTTTGGATAAATTACTTAACTTCCTGAGGCCTCAATTTCCTCATCTGTAAAAGGAGGGAGTTATACTAGATGGCTTCTGGGATTCATTTTTCCAGCACTAAATCTACAATAATTACTCCCTCTCTTAAATAAAGTTATCTGCTCTTGATGGAGATAATCTGGAGGGACGAAGGGCCTATGATAATAGCTAGTATTTATATAGCACTTTATGATGTGCAAAGTGCTTTGCATGGATCATCTCATCTTATTATTATCTCAACTTTATAGATGAGAAAGCTGAGGCAGACAGGAAATGACTTGCCCAGGGTCACACAGCTAGTAAGTGTCTGAGGCAGGATTATGAACTCGGGCCTTCCTTAGAAGTTTCAGTGCTCATCTAGTGGCCTCCCCCTCCCCAAACCTTTGTCCCATTTTCCCCCTCCAGTATTCAAAATCTCAGAGCCTTCCATTAGCTCAGAAGACTGCCATGGCTGTAATGCAGCTGTCTTCTTTCTCAGGTATACCCTCAGATGCAGTTTGGCTGGACTTGGAGTCAAGAAGATTCTCTCATTTGACATTTACTAGCTGGATAAACATGGGCAAGTCACCTTACCTCTCTGAGTATCAGTTTTGTCATCTGTAAAATGGGGACATTCAGTATCTATTTCACAGGGTTGTTGTGAGCCTCCTATCAGATAATGTAAGTAAAGCAATTTGCCAGGCTTGAATATCCTGTGAGATGTGACTGGATTAATGCCTTCAAGTTGGGGTTGGGGGTTTTGAGAGGTTTTGGGGAAGTTCTCCCTTAGAGGCTTGGGTGACTGAAGAGGACCAGATCTGGCTCAGGAACACCAGCTTTCCATTAGCCTAATTTTAGGGTCCCAACCTCTAATGTGTTTTTGAATGAAGCTTCATTTCTTTTGAGAGACAGAGAATGGTGTTCCAAGGATTTTAACTCTCCTCTGACCTTATGAATACAAATGAGACAATGGTAACAGCTCACATTTACATGGAGCCTTAAGATGTGAAAAGCATTTTATATCTCTTATCTCATTTGATCTTCACAACACCTCCGGAAAGTTTGCAGGGTAGTCATTATTATTGCCATTTGATAGATGGGGAAACGGAGTCTCAAGTCTTAGATTGTCATAAAGCAGCATGTTTTAGGGCTAGAACTTGTCGCTACAGGATAACAGGATTTTGAAGTTATAGGTGACCTTGTTGTTGGTCAGTTGTTTCAGTGTCTAGCCCCATTTAGGTTTTCTTGGCAAAGATACTGGAGTGGTTTGCCAATTCTTTCTTCAGCTCATTTTACAGATGAGGAAACTGAGGCAAACAGGGTTAAATAACTTGCCTAGGACCACATAGCCAGTAAGTGTCTGAGGCCTGATTTGAACATACTTTTTCCCCAATTCCAGGCCTGACACTGTATCCACTGCACTATCTAACTGCTCACAAATGACCACAGAGATGATCTAATTCTTATTTTACTGGAAAGGAAACTAAGGCAGAGGGAAGGGAAGTGACTTACCCAATGTGAGACAGGGAGTAAGTGACAAAGACAGAATTTGAACCTAGGTCTCTCAATTTCAAATTCATCACTCTTTTCACCATGCCATGTCACGTTCAGAAGAAGATGATTTAGTAACTAATGTGGGGAACCAGTGAGCATGGTCCACCATTTTGAATCATTTATTTTTCTTGGAATGGCTATCGAAATGATTATTGAACTTAAGAGTCCGGAGACTTGCCTTTGGATCCTACTTTGGCTCTTTATTAGTTAGGTAAATCATTTAGTCTCTCTCTCAGAGCCTGTTTCTCATTTGCAAAATGAGAGTAATACCTACCTATAGGGCTGTGATGAGAAAATCACTTTGCAAATTGTAAGCTACAAAAATGTGAATAAAGCAAATGCTACTGCGCCTCCTTCCCACCCTATCAGGCCATTTATGGCAATCACTTTGTTTATTAAGTGATGCTGAGCCCAGAGGAGCCCAGAGCCCAGCCCATAGGGCTCATCACCTAGAGCCCAATACATTCTCCAATTGTCTTTCTCAACTCTGAGCCAAGTTCCCAGAAAAATAGTCTGACTCAGAACAACTTCCAGAAGCTAAGAGTCTAGAGCAGCCCAGCTCTGTCCTAAGTCCAGGGCCTTTTGTCCAGAGACCAGACTGCAGCCTGATTCAGAGCCCTGACCCCTGAGTCCAAAGCCCAGCCCCTAGACAAAAAACTCCAAAAGATCCTGGACTGAATCCAGCCTCCTACAACCCAGAGCCCAATCAAGCCTGGAACCTGAAGCTTAGCTCCAGCTCTCCCTTTGCATTCTAGAATTTGCCTTCCTTCTACACAGTTAAACTTGTCACAGGGTAATTCTCTTTTGGCCCAGCAATGGCTGCTGACTGTACAGACCAAAATGAGTTTAACCTGCTCTCATTTCTCTTGCCAGAGAATGCACTTATAAAGGAGCCAGTGGGCCTTCACTATTGCTGATGTTAGCTGGGTGCTATCCATCTCATCCAACTCCAGAGATAGCATGTTCCTCATTTAGCCTGACTGACTGCATTTGTGAGGAGTGTTTTAGATTGCCAACACCCAGCTTCAGTGTGTTGCCTGAAGGAAGCAGTGGACTCAGGGGTCCCCATCCTGTTCATTAAATTGTCCCATTTTAGTGCCAGAAGGAAGACTTTCCCTGAGATTTTCAAGGTCTCTCCAAGGGTCTGAAGAGAAGCTTCAGCCACGATAAAGTTCCTTTGAAGGCTCTGATGCCAAAGATGGTTAGTGCTTCATTTCTAACTTTTGTTTTGGAGCCAAGCCACTTTAATTAAATCCCACATCCTTTGCTTCCTCTCTGAGCCTTACCTCCCATTGTGGTGACATAGCATGTCATAGAGAACCAGACTCTATAAGAGGTGAAGTCACCCTTCTGTTAGATGGAAGCTGGCCAGCCATTAAAACCCCACTCCCCCCACAAAACAACAATTGGGCAGTCTGATCTCAAACTAAATGGTTCTTGGATGGGAGGCATTAAAATACCAATTATTCCAATAGTAATGGTTCCTATTTTGCTTATTTGAAGAATAATAGAAAATTTTCCTCACCATATTCCTGAGGATATGACACAATCAATCAGCAATAACTTATTAAGTACCACCTGTGTGCCAAATACTGTGCCAGGCACTGAGTATCTGAACATAATGAACTGAACCCTACTCACAAGGAGTACTATTACCTTCACTTACAGGTTAAAAAACTGGGATTAAGAGAAGTGAAGAGACATATTGGTTTATAGGGTTTGAAATTGGAATGGAACTCACAGATCAGACTGTCTAATCCCTTCATTTACAAATGAGGGTACTGAGGACCAGAGAGCACCAGTGGTTTGGTTGTATTCGATATAGCTATTTAGCAGAGTCAAGATTCAAAACCCAGCGAGTGTTCTGATACCATACCTATTGCTGTTGCTATGTTGGTCCATGGCTGCACAGGTATTATATATGTGGTAGGTGCCTAGATCTGACCTTTGGCTTCTTGACTCCAAGGACCAGACTCTTCCCATCATGCTTCCTTGGCTCTAGTGACCTGGGTTATAATAGTTTCCCTTTTTTGGATTTTCTGATCTCAGAGCTCTGGAAGGGCCCTTGAGAAGACATTTGGTCCATCCTACTTCCCTTGGATATGATTTTTTTCCCAATCATCACAGAAACACAGCTGATACTCCTTTACCTAAAAGTCATCATATACAAGGTCTCCCAGAATGGAGAATAAACTGAGAGGCTGCACATGCACATTCTTTGACCTGTTGAACTCTTGTTAAATACAATTCCTTCCTGTACATTGTAAAGTTTTTTTTCCTGCAGTATTTTTCACTTATGTATTGTTGGGGCCAAATTTGATATAGGGAGAGTTGAGTGGCTCGCCGTAGTATTGGGGTCCTCTAGGCTCAAAGGTCCCTCCCCTCTGAACTGCCTTTTTAGATATTTCTCCCAGGCCAATAAGAAAGGAGCCTAACAGCCTCTTTCCCACAAACAAATCAGGTTTTATTAATGGGAATAAAATAAACAGAAAAGGTGAAATTAATAAAATCAAAGACAAGGGAATAGGGAAAAAGAAAAATGGATAATCCCCCTAACTCTAACCTAAGTCTATACAATCCCCAAACTCGCTTCCAGTTCAGTTAATTCAAAAGAGCAGGGATCATATGTTAACTCACCACCTGGGGTCCATAGCTTCAATAGGAAACAGCTTTGCAGTCAGGGCCCAAAGGACAAACTGCCAGGAAAAAACCTCTTTCTGCCCACTCCTGCAGCTCACACCACCAGAAAGAGACTGAGCTCCTCTCAGTGAGCATTTACTCTCCCTCCCCCAAAAGGGGAGGTCCTTCAAACTGCCTGTGGAGAGCGGTTTCTCCTGCTGATATCAGCAGCATATGGCACTCAGGACAGGCCAGGTGTGGCCCATCCCAATCAATCTGCCAAATTCCATTATTTACTACATTATGTTCCTTATCTTTCCAGCAAGAGTATGAGCTCTTTGAGCTCAGGGACTAGGTCTTATTCATGTTAGATATGCATCTTATCCATTAGCGTACACATAGTAGGTATCCAATAAAGACTGGTTTAAAAAAATGAACAAATGAAGGGCCTGAGTGCTGAAGTGGATAAAGCCTTAAACATAGTACTATTCTTCATGGCTAGAAGGCTTCAGGATTATAAATTCTGGTATTTGAACAAAAATGTATTAATGGGGGCAGCTGGGTGATGATGCAGTGGATAGAGCACTGGCCTTGGAGTCAGGAGTTCAAATCTGGCCTCAGAAACTTACTAGCTGAGTGACCCTGTGTAAGTCATTTAACCCTGCAAAATGCCTCCCCTGGTAAAATGTATTAATACTTGCAAATGCAAGTTGTAACAGAAAAACCATTGAATTTGGAGTCAGAGAACCTGGGTTCAAATCCCAACTTCGTAACCTACTACCTGTGTGTATTGGTCAAGCTGCTTCACCAATCTAGACCTTAATTTCCTTATCTATACAACAAGAGGGGTAGACTAGGTCATCTGTGATGTTCTTTTCACTTCTTAATCTAGGGTCCTATTCTGCTTTTAAAGCAACACTCATTGATTTGCCTCTTCAAACATACCTTTTTTCCTCTCCTCCTTTTCTATATATGATAAATGTGCTGGTACGTTTTTGGGGATGTACATTCAACTCTCAAGAAATGGAAGTAATAGAGGGGTCTCTAATGTGGATAACCCAAAGATCATTTCCCCCTGTCTTTAGAAACCATCCTTTTTTTTTCCTGTCAGCATTAGCAGGCTTTCTTTTCTTCATTATACTTTACTGGGGCTTATAATGTAAGGAGTCTGCCTTCTTTGAGCTCACATTGACTGATGGGGGGAAGCAGGCATAAGTTGTTGCTATGTTGGAGGGCAGAAGAAGGCAGACTGGGATAAAAATGCAGCCTCAGAGAACCACCAAGTGGCCTGAGGATGTTCACACAGACAATACCAAGTTAACTGAGTTCACAAGATGGAACCTCACTCAAGGCCTTGCACAAAGTAGGGGCTCAGTAAATATTTATTAAATGAGTGAATGAAGGATTCCAGTAGGGGAATCTTTCCCTGCAGCAGCGATCGACACCCATGGAACACCTTGGCCCCATCCCTGAAGGCTGGCTTTACTCAACCTCAATTCTAAGGCTTGGAATATTGTACGTTAAGTCGGCCCGGTCCGCAGTTCGTCAGCCTGAATCTCCCTTGGGCTCTCTTTCTGCCCTTGTTTGGGTTTCTTCCTTTCCCTTCATCAATATCCTCCTCCTGTGCCTCACTGTCTTCTAGCCTAGCATTGTGTCATCATCCTTGTCCTCAGGGTCCTTTTGGCCTCTTTCTTTAACTTGTCAATTCCGCCCCCCCACCCCCAGTCCTCCCCTGCATCTTCTCTCGCCTCCTCTCCTCCTTGCTTCCTCTTCTCTACTAACCTTCTGCTGTCTCTGTCTCTATCTGTCTCTAACTGTCCCTGTCTCTGTCGTTTTAAGGGAGTTTAATTTCATTTTCTCCATCATCTCTGTTTTCCTGTCTCTGTTTCTCTCGGGCCCTCTCCTTGTTTTTCTTTCTGCTTTCTCGGTTTCTCTCTGTCCTTCCATTCCTGTCTTTCTGTCTCTCCATCCAGCCTGTATCTCCTCCCTCCTTCTTCACCCCCCACCCCCCGCCCCCGGCCGCCGCCTCCGCCTCCTCCTCCTCCTCCTCCTCCTCCTCCTCCTATCTCTCCAGCCCTGTACCGCATTGCTGTAGTACAGGGGGTCACTGCATTGCGCCGTCACCGTCAATAGGTGGACCCCCTCCTAGGGAGATAAAACCGCCAGAGCCGGCGCCGCCAGTCCCTCTGGCTGAGACCTCAGCTCCGGGTAAGATGGCTTGCGCCCCCTTCCCTTCCCCTCGGGAGGCCTCCTCGTAATGAGGGCAGCCCCTCTGCTCTGCTCCAGGTCCCCGGGGACTGGGAGGGGCAGGAGCCCAGGATGGGAGAAAGCGGGGATGGAACAGAGAGAAGGCGAAGGCGCAGAAGTAGATTATTTTGGGAATGGGGGGTGCTAGGGTTCCCCACATCTAGTGCCCTGTCCCAGTGATTGCGGAGAGGGGAGAGGGCTGTGGGCGTTGGGAAAGGACACCTGCAAGATGTGAGAGCTCGGGGCAGCAGCCGCAGCTCGGGATGGGTCGTGCTGCGTCGTAGCTTGTTTATCTCGTTCTTAAAGCGAGGTGCGTCTTTGCGGGGTCTCCGGGGAGCCGGAACCCGGGCGAGCGCAGAGAACACAAGCAGAGGCAGTCTTGACCTTGCGGCTCTCAGAGCGTGGTCCCTTTGGCTTCCCCGAGGAGGGGTCTGGGACCAGGGCCTCCCCAGGGTCATCTCTGCTTTCCCGGTAAGACAATTGCTTGTCAGCCGCGGGGGATTCTCAGAATGGCAGGCTGACGAGATCGAGAGTGGGGTGAGGAGGTGGCGGAGATGGGTGGTGGGTGAGGGAATGGGAATGGGTCAGGCTGACCTGATCTGGGAACTTAAAAATACCCCTCCCAATCTCCCCTTCACCAATCTTTCAGGGTGCCTACTCTCTCCCCAACGAATATCTTAGGCTTCTCTGAGTCCTAGATATCTGAGATGTGTGCGTTCGTTTGTCTGAATTTTTATGCGTAGGTCTCTCTGTGTCTCTGTCTCGGTGTCTGTCTCTCTGTTTCTGTCTAGGTGTCTCAGTCTCTGTCTGTCTGTCTCTGTCTCTCCCCTCCTCCCCACCCCAGCTAGAGTGCGGGAATCTGAAAAGATGGATATCTCTACCATTAGAAAAGTGTCTGTGGGGGAGACAAGTGGGAGGAGGTTTTGACAGGACCCTAGGGAACTGTCATCCTTTGGCGTCTTGGATTTGGGAACAAACTCTGTCTTCCCAGATCCTTGGCACCATTTGGATCTCAGTAAACCTCAACTCTGCATGGCTAGGATAGGAGCTGACCCTAATTCCTGCCAAGAGGTCACTGTGGAGCATACCTAGACTTCCTCTCTTCCCAACCAGGAGCTGCTAGGGCCAAGCAGGCTTGTGTGGTTGGATTTTTTGGCTCCTCTGGCTAGCCCTGACCCTTCAGCTCAGACCCAAGGAGAAAGGGCCAGAGCTGAAGCTATTTTGAGTTGTGTCCTTATCTGGACAACATATTGTCACTCAGGTCATGAGCTCCCAATATTGCTTTGGGGAGGGGGAGTGTTGGAGAAGAAAAAAAAATGGCTCCCTTTCCAGTGTGTGTGTGTGTGTGTGTGTGTGTTTAGGTTTGGTGGGAAGAGAGGACAGCAACCCTGAATATCTCATCAGGGAAAATGTGTGCATATCAGAAGGAGGTAAAGTCTATTTTAGCTGTATAGGAGGAAGGCAGAACTTAATCCTGTTCTGAGCCCCATCTCTCCTGATCCATGTGGTGTATGTGTGTGGGGAGTGGGGGTGGGGGACAGATGGAAGGTTGTAGGGCAGGTAAAGGTTCCTGGAGCTGGAGTCCAGGGGTATCAGTTGTTACCATGATGAGACAGGAAAGCTGCCCTCATTCCCAGAAATGACTTGGCCCAGGAAGACTGAGAGGCTCACTCTTGGGGTGGGGATGGGGGGTTTGTAACTCTCATTTTTTTTCCAAGTGGGTTTAAGCACAGTCACAATGAGGTCAGGTCTCAATGGGCCCCATTGCCCAATATTCTTGGACCCCAGTTAAGTGAGTCAATTAGGACTGATTAGAGGTGGCTGATTTCCTGGTTTGGGTTCCTAAATTATTCACCTGGATAATTTTGAACAGGAATAACTCAATTGCCCACAGGGCTCTATAACACTCCCTTGCTGCCTTGAGGGGGCGGAGGGGGGGGAAGAGGAGAGAGACACAGGAGAGAGACATAGAGAGTGGAGAGAGACAGACAGAGAGACAGACAGAGACACAGGAGAGACAAGACATACAGAGAGACAGAGACAGACAAAGAGAGACAGAGATTGAGAGAGGGAGACAGAGAAAGGGGTGGAGGAGAGACAAAGAGAAGAGGTAGATACACAGAGGAGCAGCAAAGAGAAATAGAGACAGAGATAAAGGGAGATAGAGCAGAGATACAGAGAGACAAGATGGGGGAGGGGAAAAGAGGGAGGGAGGGAAGAAGGGAGAGAGAGAGAGAGAGAGAGAGAGAGAGAGAGAGAGACAGAGAGACAGAGAGACAGAGAGACAGAGACAGAGAGAGAATGAGAATATTCCTAGGCTGTGCCAGCACTAGAACTGCTGGCAAGGTCTTCCTGCCCTGGCTGGAGCTTTTGTTGGGGACTCTTTTGAGCCTCTTTGTTGCCTATTTTCTCTTCCAGCCTACACAGAAACTCGGCTTAGTTTCCACTGTCTGAAGAGCCTCTGCCCCACCCAGTATCCTAACCTTTTAGGTTAAGTTGGCCCCCTACCCTGCCCCCAACACACACCCTTCAAGATGGGTAAGGAGAAGACCCACATCAACATTGTCGTAATTGGCCATGTAGATTCAGGCAAGTCCACTACCACGGGGCACCTCATATACAAGTGTGGGGGCATTGACAAGAGGACCATTGAAAAATTTGAGAAGGAGGCTGCAGAGGTAAGCAAAACTACAGTGATTGGTTGACTGCCTCTATTACCTATCCTCTCTTCTTCTCCTTTCTCTCTTATCCCCATGCCCTTCTCTTCTCTTTTCCTTCTATCTCCTTCCCCTTCTCCCTCTTTACCCCATCCCCTTCTAGTCACCACTCTTCTTCCTTTCCCTCTTCTTATCTCTATTCCCTTCCTTCTCTTTCCCTTGTTCTCTTTCCTTTCCACCTCCCCAGTTCTATATTTTTCTCTTTCTTCCCGTCTTTCTCTCCCTTCCCATTCTCTTCTCTCCTCTTTCCCTCTACCCACACCTATACCCTCTCTTCTTTCTTCCCTTTCCCTCCCCTTTCCTTTTTCTTTTTCATGTCTTCTCTCCTTCCCACTCCTACATTTTTCTCCCCTGCTCTCCCTATTATCTTCCCTTATTTCCTCTCTTCTCTCCTCTTTTCCTTTCCTACTCCTATACATTCTCTTTCTTTTCTCTTTCCCTCCTCCCTTTAACTTGTCTTTT
Source organism: Dromiciops gliroides (assembly GCF_019393635.1). Taxonomy (NCBI): domain Eukaryota; kingdom Metazoa; phylum Chordata; class Mammalia; order Microbiotheria; family Microbiotheriidae; genus Dromiciops; species Dromiciops gliroides. The sequence goes on from NC_057862.1 coordinate 439,011,329, forward strand.
CCATGTCCTCTCCCCTCTCCCTTTCCCTTCCCCCATTCCTCTACTTTCTTCTCTCTTCTTCCCTTTTCCTTGCTCTCCTTCCATCCCCTCCCTCCTTTTCCTCTACCCACTTCTATATTCTTTTCTTCTGCCTCTCCTTCCCTTCATTTTACCTCCTCTCCTCTCCTTTCCTCTCCTCGTCCCTCCCCCTTTCTTTTTCTTCTCACCTTCCCATTTCCCCTCTCCTCTCCTTTTCGCTTCCTTTCCTTATCCTCTCCTCCTCCCTCCCCTGCCCTCACAGGACTGGTTTTCTCATAGACAGAGCAGATCAGTGGGCTTGACCCCACTCCATTCTAGGGCTCATTTTACCTCTTTTGAAGGTAGGACAAATGTGTGGCTTTGTATGTTAAGTACACAATGCATGAAACCTGGCATCTATGAGTCTATGATATCTCCTGAGTTCTGGCTGGAGGAAAAATGCAGCAGTAGGAGAGCAGGGCCCCAAAGCTCTGAGTCCCCAACCTGCACCAAGGGACAAGGTTTAAGATTAGGGAACTCACTGCCCTACTGTGCCCCTAGGAGCCAGACCTGGCTGTTTATCACTTTGCAGCTGAGTTTTTCAGGCTGTAAGTGGAGCTGGGAGCCTTCGGCCATCAATGCTATTGGGTTTGCTCTGCAGAGGAACCCAAATAGCCTTCCACAATAATTACATCTGACTTGATTGCTAATTGACTCAGTAAACAGAATGGTTAGTGGTGTTCAGAAGGAGCCTTGTAAGCCATAGGTACTTGATAAATATTTGTTGATTTTATTCAATTCAGATCAGAATCATCTTTATCATGCTGGTAAAAACAAAATCCCTGAGGTTTCCTCCATCTTCCCTAGACAACCATTCCTATCTGGCAAATGAAGGCAGAGGCTGATGTACCCAAAATGCTGATGGGTTGGGCAGTTCCTCACCTCTCCCAGGGACCAGGCAGAATATGCAGGACTCAGAGTTACTATTAATAGCTGATTGACTGAGTTTCCTGACTCCATTTTCTGATGCTGAGCTGGGAAAGGTTTTTCTTTCACAAGGTTGCATTACTAGGAAATGGAGGCCCAAGTGCATCTAAAAAGCCAGACTGCAACTTTGCCCTTTGCCAAGACTGGGGAAGCTGCCCGGATGAGGGAGCCCTGAAGCAGCTGCTGGGTAGGGGTGGGGTGATGGAGGAAGACTGGGAGTTTGTCAAAAGTGGTGGCTCTGAGTCTTGCTGCCCACAGCTCACCTTAGCTAAGCTGAAAAGCCCTGTGTCCTTCTGGGCAGAAGACAGTGGTATCCTTGTATGCAACAGTCCAGGAGTGGATTAGTTTAAGACTGTTTGAGAACTTGGAACCTGGCTTAAGTTTGGCATGGCTAACTTCAGAGTGCTCAGATGGAGGGGGCTCCTTTCTTGAGCAGAGATGGGGACTCACTGGGTCATGGAGGTGAGGCCAGGGGGTCTGTAAGTGTCGCCAGGGGTCTCTGTGGCTAGCAATGGGTGTGGCAGAGTTGGTCAGATGGACCCAAGGGAAGAACTTTTCGAGGTGCCAGGTTGCGTTTAATAACATAGTTGGGTCTCTCAGGACCTGTGTGCTGAGGGAGATGATGGTCACATGCTTGTAACAAACTGCCTCATAAGCTTTTTGGTCAATTCCCTATGGAAAACCTGGCACCCAGATGTTCTCAGCTGTTTGTCAGTAACTAGAGCATTAGAAGTGGCACTATCTCTTCCTTTGAAGCTACTGCTTTAGGAAAACTCAATGGCATTTGCACTGGTCTTTTGGCTGAAGGCCTCAAAACTGCCTAATCTTGGGTTATAAACCCTTTAATCCTGCCATGTCATCCGAACTGTGTAGTTCCCCTTTCCCCTCCCTATGTTTCCTGCATATGCCGAAGAAGGAAGAAAGTCACAGCATGCATGAGAAGGCATGTAGCTCACTCCAAAAGCTGAGCCTTGCTTCTTTGGAAGGAAGGCTTTGCACTCTGAGGAGAGCAAATCCCATCTTGGGGCCCTAACCCCAACCACCTGTGCCCTGAAGCATATGCTCACTCAGCTCAGCTCTGGCCCGTAGCAGCTACCGGATGCTCTAGAAAAGTTGATTATGGACTGCTGATCCCTCTCTCCATCCATTTGAGGCTCCGCCTTCCTCTGGTACTCCAGGATTCATTGCTAACCTGATGCTGGGTTCTACTCAGAAAGGGGAAGCATCTCACCCCACCCCTACTCCCACCCCCCTTGGTTCTGCTTTTGGGCCGAGCAGCTGAGGCTAGTGAAGGAATCATGATTACTACTTTGTGAAACAGACTGGACCTGGAAAAGGGACAGAAAAAGGAAGCCACAGATCTAAGTGAAGATCTTTGTCAGGAGAGTGGTGGCAGCAGATTGTAGTGGAACGAGTGATGGACCTGCTGGCATCAGGAGAATTGGGGTCACGTACTGATTTTGCCGGTCACTGTGTGATCTTGGGCAAGTTATTTTTCCTCTCTGGCCCTCAGTTTCCTCCTCTTCAAGTGCCTGGGGTTGGATCTTTAAGAATTCTTCAAGATATAGCATACTAGGACTTTAGAAGAAACTGGAAAATTGGTCAATGTTGCATTAATTTATAAGATTTTAACAGATGTTTAATAGGTGGAAATACCTAGATACATTATCATTCTTGGATTGATGCAGTATAACCCCTGACCTCTGAAGAAAGCAGGCTGCCTGGTAACATCCATGAATTTGTTTATCTATCTTTGTTTTAATTCTTGTGTGCTCCAGTTTGCTCCCCCTACTGGGGTATTTTTGAATGAGCTCTAGTTTCAGAAATGCTTCTGACTTGGCAGTTGTATGAGGGAGGGGAAGGAGGAGGGGGAGGAGGAGGGGGAGGAGGAGGAGGAGGAGGAGAACACTATATTTCATGTTTTTCTAGATCTGGAGCTAAAAGGCACCTCAGAGGCCATGGTCTAAGACCCTCCATTTACATATGAAGAAACTGAGGCCCAAGCTAGGTTTAGTGATATGTTCCTTGCCTTGCCTAAGGCCATGAAGGGAGGAAGCCTCAGACCATGGGATTTGAACCTAAAACCTCCGACTCCAGAGCCATTCTCTCCAAGTTGCCTTCGTAGAGGAAGGGAGTCGAGCCTTAAATATCATGTAGTACAGTCCCCTCACTTGACAAAGGAGAGAGGTCAAGAGAAGGAAAGCAAATTGCACAAAATCACACAGCTAATTCCATAACTGAGACTAGAATTTAGGTTTCCTGACTTGTAGTCTAGTGTTTTTTTTTTCCTTGAAAACAAACTGCTTTCATTTCCCAAGATGCAATTTTTTTGTCGTTAGCATTTATTATCAATCACATGAGAGACCATGCAGGATCCAGTGCCTCCTAATGTACCATGTTGTTGTTTCTTTCCAAGGCTAACTTATCTCTATTATTTCTTCCTGTCTTGACCAATGTTTAGATGGGCAAAGGCTCCTTTAAGTATGCCTGGGTCCTGGACAAGCTCAAAGCTGAGCGTGAACGGGGGATCACCATTGATATTTCTCTCTGGAAGTTTGAGACGACCAAATACTACATCACTATCATTGATGCTCCAGGACACAGAGATTTTATCAAGAACATGATCACAGGAACTTCCCAGGTGGGCAGTTACTCTGGCAGGTGAGGGGCAGGTGGGGAAAATTAGAGGGGGAACTTGAGGAGCAGGGAATGGACTGGAGAAAGTAGATGCTGGAACCTTTTGCTGTAATGGTGCAAGCTCCATGAATAGTGATAATCATAATAAGTAATAATGATGATAATAAGTGGCATTTATATGTTACCTACTGTATACCAGGAACTATGCCAAGAACTTTATAAATATTATCACATTTAATCCTCCTAACAACCCTGTGAGGTAGATTATTATTTCCATTTTACAGATGAGAAAACTGAGACAAAGGTTAATTGACTTGTCCAAGGTCATAGAGTGAGTCTGTGTCTGGATTTGGATCCAGGTCTTCCTGACTCTAGGTCCAACACTCTATCCACTGTATTACCTAGGTGGCCTTAAAAGTTAAGGAAATGAATCCATGAGAGCTTTGGGTATCACACTCTTCAGTTTTTGAGGGGTTATTCCTGCCATGAGTGAGCAGTCTTCTTCTCCTCTTCCTTCTTCTTCTGATATGGGGTCTCACATTGTTTGACAGTGAGAGCCTGTGCTTATCACTGCCACTAGCACCACCATCTTTTAAAGGAACACATAGTGCTAGTAGTGAGCAAATCTAGAGCACTTCAGATCCTATGATTCAGGGGTTTATAATCAAAGACAAGTTAACACTGACACACACAGAGAAGGATTAAAACACTGGTGAGGATGTTTCCACATACATTATCTCTCTGTGAGAGAGGCAGGGTAATGCTTAGCAGCTCTATCTAATAGATGAGGAAACTGAGATTCATAGAGGCAGCATGGTGCCATAAAGAAGATACTGTACTTGGGATCAGAGGACCTGGGTTTGAATCCTTGCTTGGCCACTTAATGTGTGTGTGGTGCTGGGCCTAGAGCCAGGAAGACCTGAGTTCAAGTTTGACCTCAGACATTTTCTGTGTGACCTTGGGCAAGTCACTTAACCCTGCTTGCCTCAGTTTCCTCATCTGTCAAATGACCTGGAGAAGGTACACTGAAGTGTCTTTGCAAAGAAAACCCCAAATGAGGTCATGAAGAGTTGGAAGTGACTGAAATGACTGAACAACAATATAATGGAGGTGAGTGGACTAGAGGGGTGCTGAAGCCCCTTCCAGGTCTAAATCAATGATCCTTTGACCCTTGCAACCACCCCAAAGAATGGCCTGAGTTAGCCACAAACCTAATTAGTGGATAAGCTAAGTCTAGGGCGTGGTTCTTCAGTACCTCAGGATACCACTGTCTGCATTATGTCACCCTACTTCCCAGTCCCAGATGGATGCTAATAAATTCATTTTGTTGGGGTAGAGGGTCAGGACATTTGGGAGTGAGAACTAGCTGTGGGACTTCTGTGTCTAGGTAGGGAGGATCTAAGGTGAGCTGTCCCTTCTTTTCTGACTATTCCAGATGAGCTTTTTGGAGGATGTGAGAATTTGGGAACTATTTGAAAGGAGGGGAGCTTCCTGCTCAGAAGGAAGCACAGAAATGGGAAAAGAGGTTGACTCTGAGGTATCATGCAGGCTTTCAATGTGGATCTTGGCTGAGCCAATAGTATTTTTTGGGGGGCCTTTGGACAGTTTCCCAACTCTGTCTGGCCAGTCCCCCTTTGCACTAACCGTCGATGAGCGTGGGAACTTTGGTTAGGCCCCAGGGACACCTACCCAGGGTTGAGTTACAAGGTGGCCAATGAGAGGCCTGCAGGCACTTCAGCACACATACACCACTGTGTTTCAGTCTAGAGCTGCTGTTGAGAAGTCATCTGCTCAGAGAAAGTGCTGATGTTCCAGGTCGTTTCGAGACAGTGGCAGAGCAGGTGCTGAATTGCTCTCAGGGAAGGCGGCTGCTGAGACCAATTGGAGAAAAATTTTTGTTTGCTGCCTCTCCTGTTTTTCAGTGAGGGGTCTTTGGAAATGGGTACTAGTCGATTAGGGAAGTCTGGTGGGTGCCTGGCCCAGCCATGGCCCCTTCAATGAGCAGCACAAGGGAGAAGGATCATGAATGGGAGGTCATGCCCATTTGTTGGTCTTTTAATAGCTCTAAATCTGTTGCCCACAGACTTCAGATGGCTCCCTCAGACTCCTTGCCCCTCCCTTCCCATGATCCTCTCCTGTCTCCAGGTGCAAAGTCTACAAACCTATCCCTATTCAACTCTCTCTCCACCTTGTCTTCTGCAGTAGTAAAAAACTTGAGGTAGTCTCTGGCTGAACATCTGGCTTCCCCATGAAGAAGTGAGAGCAGATGTGACAGGAAGGGCATTAGATTGGAGCTAGTGGGGCAGTGACCTTGAGCTTCCCTATAGTGACCTGACTATCAATTCTGGTCTCGGTCATCAGTAGGGCAGTGTAAATTAGCTTTCTCCTTTTCTGAATAGGGGATACACAAGAGAAGTATCCTTTGGTAGTCTTGATCTAAAGATAAGAAGAAAAAATGGGGTATTTTGGAGGGCAGGGTAGGAAGGAAGAGGATAATTGTGAGGAAGAAGGGTAGTATAAGGTACAATGGATACAGCACTGCTTCCAGAGAAGCCCCAAGTTCCAATCCAATCCAGTGGGGATTAAGTGACTTGGCTATTGAACTCATGCCTTTTTTTGTGTGAGGTGATTGGGGTTAAGTGACTTGCCTAGGGTCACACAGCTAGTAATTGTTAAGTGTCTGAGGCCGGATTTGAATTTAGGTCCTCCTGACTCCAGGGCCAGTGCTCTATCCACTGCGCTACGTAGCTGCTCCACTCATGTCTTTTTGACACCACATCTGGTGTTCTATCTACTTTGCCATCTCTCTGTGCCTCAGTTTACTTCTTTGTCAAATGAAAGGGTTGGATAAGATGGCCTCTGAGGTTTTTTCAGTTTTAAATCTGTTATCCTATGAATGAGAGTGAGATCAAATCAATTTATTTCTGCCTTCTACAGGTGGCTAAGTGGTGCAGTATATAGAACACTGGGTCTTGAGTCAGGAAGACTTGAGTTCTTATTTATCTGTATGACCTTGGGCAAGTTACTCACCTTCAGTTTCCTCAACAGTAAATGCCTATGATAATGATAGCATTGCCCTCCCAGGGTTGATGTGAAGATCAAATCCAATAATACTTGTAAAGTGCCTGGCACATCGTGGGAGCTTAATCAATGCTTGTTTTCTCCCTTTGTTTTCCTCCTTGCCTCTCTCTGCTAGGCTGATTGTGCGGTGCTGATTGTAGCTGCTGGTGTGGGAGAGTTTGAAGCCGGCATCTCCAAAAATGGGCAGACCCGAGAGCATGCCTTGCTGGCTTACACTCTGGGTGTGAAACAGCTCATTGTAGGCATCAACAAGATGGACTCCACAGAGCCCCCCTACAGTGAAAAGCGCTATGATGAAATCGTCAAGGAGGTCAGCGCCTACATCAAGAAGATTGGCTACAACCCTGCCACGGTCCCTTTTGTGCCCATCTCAGGCTGGCACGGTGACAACATGTTGGAACCATCCCCAAATGTAAGTGGCTTCCCCAGGAACCCTCCAGGTGGCTTAGGGGGCTTTTCTTGACTTGGATGGTTGGGCTTCTGAAGCCTGTGTGGGAAAGGAGAAATGTTTACAACCAGAGGTGACCCTGAAGCTGGGATAGGGCTCATACCCCACAGTGAGGAAGGACCATGCTGATTTCAGAGCAGATAGAGCGGTCCCTGACCAGGGCTTGGTCTGCTCTGTCTACCATGAGCTAGCTTGAGAGTATGTGAGACTTAGCCAGAGAAGCCTTGGTCCAGAGGCATGCAGATGAGAAGCCAGTCCATTAGGGAGCACATGGGCTAGAGGGGACAAGTCATGATATGGACCAGAGATCCTCAACCTCTTTGATCTATCCATGAGGTCTTAGTGGTACACAGTGGCTAAGAAGGGTAGAGAGAAGAGAGTAAGTCAGGGGTCCTGTGAATCTGGGGACAAGTCTCTCTGTCTACTGGCTGGATATCACCCTGAGGGAGTCATGGATAGAGACCCCAGAATGGGCTGTGTGATTTCTGTGATTTCATTGGTGTGGATGCTTCCTCCATCAACTCACATTGTGAATCCCCCATGCCATTCATGGGTGGACCTTCTGTGATTTTCTGTGGCCAAAAATATTCATCAGCTGCTGGCCTACCTTCTGGTATGAGTCTTTCTGAGCTTAGCTAGACTGGGCCTCAGATACATCACTGGGACTGTGCTTGAAGCTTTTCCAGCTAGACAGGACCCTCTAGAGCTTGTTAACTGAGGTCTTAAGATGGTAGGTAGATCTGGGAGAAAGCTTAGAGGCCAACCAGACCACCCTCTTTGTTTTACAGATATGGGAGCTGGGGCTCAGAGAAAGTAGGCAACTTGTACCAGGTCATACAGGTAGTAAAGCATGGGGGGGAGGGATTTCATTTGAATTGAGGTCCTCTGGCTCTGATGATCTCTTCACTCTTCATTCTCTCTCTTGGATTCTATCAACAAAGCCACTGAAAACCCAGGGTCACCTCCCCTTCACCTTCCCCACCCCAGTAACTGTAACAAGGAGAATCATGCCTTGTATTTATGCCGCATTAGCCATTTTTCAAAGCACTTTCATATCTCTTCTTTATTTAATCTTCAAAGCGGTCCTGTGAGGAAGCCGATTTTACAGATGAAGAAACTGGGACAAGTTAAATGAGCCGTCTAAGGCTAGATAGCATAGTTCTGGCTTGGAACTCAGGGCTTCCAGTTCCTTCCTGTTAATGCAGAGCTCTGTCCATTGTACCCTACTGCCTTGGACTACTTGGGCCACTTTTTCATCTTATGCTTCCCTTGCCCTCTGCTTGACTGGGTCTGGGCAGTAATGGTATAGGTTGCTTATTCCTTTCCCTCTGCCACTGACTGGTCTTTGTCTATTCAGCCTCTTGCATTACACCAGGGTGTGAGTACCTCCCCAGAGCAGCCCGTGCTTTGGTGCTTGGTATACAGGGACTCAGGGCTCTGCTGTTCAGTTTCTTCTAGGAGGTTGGATTAGATGGTTGCTTATCTGCCTCTGTGCTCCTTCCTCCCCAGGAAAGGGCCAACAGGGCAGGATCCCTCCCAGGACACATGCCCCATGTCCTGAGGTAGCAGCAGCAGCAGTAGCAGCTCCTCCCTCTGCTTTGCTCCAGGAAGGTGGCCTGCCAAAGGTCTCTGGTTGCTGGACTGGAAGATGATCCTGAACATTCCTTCCGAGAATAGCTCATGGGTGGAAACAATACCTGAGCCTGGGGACTGATTTGAATTTTGTTCTCCAGGAAGGCCCTGGCCAGGGGTCTGGGACTTTTATTCCTTTTCCTTTCCATTTCATAGGATTATATATAGATCTAGGGATGGAAGGGACATCTCATCCAAATGCATCATTTTACAGATGAAGAAACTGAGGCCCAGAGGGGTTTAGGTGACATGCCCAAAGCCATAAAGGCAGTAAGTGGCAGATCCAAGGTCTGACCTCAGCACCCCTGACTCTAAACCCACTGGCAGGTAGGAGGAGGGTTCCTTAAAGCAGGTTCATTACTCCTTTCCACCGGTGTAGGTACTGAAGATAATAAGATTACGAATTAGAAATGAGGGGTCATTCTCTATTGTGGGTGTCTAGGGAAGTTAAGTAATGCAGTAGATAGAGCGCTGGGCCTGAACTCAGGAAAACTCATCTTCCTGAGTTCAAATCCAGCTTCAGACTCTTTCTAGCTGTGTGACCCTGGGCAAGTCACTTTACCTTGTTTGCCTCAGTTTCCCCATTTGTAAAATGAGTTGGAGAAGGAAATGGCAAACCACCCCAGTATCTTTTCCAAGAAAACCCCAAATGGGATCACAAAGAGTTGAATGACAGAAACAATTAAACCATAACAAAATCTAGGGAAAGCAAGTGGACTTGCGATTCCATTAATATAGGGAATTCTAGGCTGAGGAAACTCCATCTGTTAATTCAGGTCGGGACTTTACAACTTATAGTTTTAGAACACTTCCTGCAAGATAAGTGACTTGCCAAAGGTCACATAACCAATGTGTATCAGAGTAAGAACTTGAAGCCAAGTCTTCCTGGATGTGAGGTTGTGTATCTACTATATCACACTGTCTTATCAGCACTAATATACAGACACATATGTATATTTAACAATACATACATGTACATATGCATACATACATGAGTATGGGCATGCATACACACATGCCCCTAATCTCAACAGGGCAGGATCCTTCTCTGTCCTCTCCTTTCTCCTTGTTGGAACCCAAATTCAGGTCATTACTAGCCATCTCTTCCTTTTGTCCTGTCTCCCTAAGACTAGGCTCCTTAGATAATGTTGGTGCTGAGCCTTGCTTCTCTCTTCCTTGTGCTGGGAGCCTTCTCTGGGCATCTGGGGGCGCTGCTCAGCTTGTCCTCTTTCAGAATCCAGGACAGGACAGTAGAAGAATCCAGCAAAGGGAGCCTGCTTTGTTGGAGTGGCTATAGCTCTTGCTGGTCACCAGGCTAAGGGTCTTACAATGAGAAGCAGCTTTGGAATCTGTCATTTCCTCGTGACTAGCAGCTGGGAAGGCCAGCCTTCAGTGTCTCTTGGTTAGACAATGAGAGAGGAAGCATGAAAGGCAGTTTTTAGGAAAGCAGGGAGGCATGTGGTTTTTCCAGCCTCTTGGATCTAGGACAAGTATAGGGCTATAGATGAGGGGCTGTAATTCCATTTCTGAATGTAAGAGGCCTTCACAGGGGTAGTGGAGGCCCATGAGAGCACAGTGTGGACTAGATAGTGGGGTGCTATTGAGGTCTGGTCCTTTGGCCAAACCCATCTTCTGGGATAGAATTGGGTATGCTTTGATTTAGAAATCCTGCCTGAATACCTGATGAATAATTTGATTGGATGCATTACATAATATGGTAGCATCTTTTTTTTTTTTTTAGTGAGGCAGTTGGGGTTAAGTGACTTGCCCAGGGTCACACAGCTAGTAAGTGTTAAGTGTCTGAGACCGGATTTGAACTCAGGTACTCCTGATTCCAGGGCTGGTGCAGCCCCCTAATGCCTTCATTTTAAAAACAAGGAAACTAAAGGTGAAGTAATAATTTGGGTCAAAAGGTTCCAGAATAGGGGGCAGGTAGGTGGTGCAGTGGATAAAACACTGGCCCTGGATTCAGAAAGACCTGGTCTAGTCTCAGACACTTGACACTTACTAGCTGTGTGACCTTGGGCAAGTCACTTAACCCTCATTGCCCCGCCCCCCCCCCAAAAAAAAGAAAAGGTACCAGAATAGTTTTCACGTGAAGGGCTTCTTGGAGACAAAATGATGGTTGGTGCTTAGCCTCCTGTGCCCCTCCTGCCTGATACCCAGTTTATTTATTTATTTTTTACCATACTCCCCATATTGAAGTTCTTTTGCCTGTGTCTTCTCTCAAGATGTAGACTAATGGGAGAGGCTCCCAGATATCATGTAGTGTGTTACAATAGAAAGAGAAATGACTTGAAAGTCAGGTAACCTGGGTTTAAACCCTGCCTTTATCATGCACAATTTGTATGACCTTGGGCAAATCACAACTTGCCTACCCCTCACTTTCCTCACCTGTAAAATGAGGGAGTTGGAATAGATGGCCCCTAAAGCATCTTCTAGCTGTAAACTTATGATTCCATGATGTGCACATTTTGTTCAGCTGGGGCCTTTGGGAGACAAGGCACCTGACTGTTGTCTGACTTCTAAGGATTTCAGGTCAGGAATCAAAGGAGTATTGATGTCAAGTCATTTCAGGTCAATGGGGGAGATATTCAAGGTAGTTCAGGGCTTTTTACTTGTTCTCCAAATCACATCACTTAGCCTCCAACCTGGGGCACGTAGAGGGACATTATTTAATTCATTAATTCACCCATTTGACCCAAGGAAGTCAAATTGCTCCTGGGTTCTCCCTCAGCCTCATGTTTTCACCCTGTTCTCTTGCTAGAACTCTTTGGGGGAGTTCTGGGCTTCTAAACCTCTAATTCAGTGGAGATGCATATTTGTTTCTTCTGCCCCTTCATTGCCAGACCTGATTCCTTTGGAAGGAGGCTTCCCTTTTAGCCTATCATCTTGTAGATGGGTAGATGGGGTCAATGGGTAGGAGGTGCTGCCACTACCTGTCACTTAAGTATACTTAATTTATCATTCTCCCTCCTCCAAGCTGGCCTTCACCAATGTCCTCTTCTCACTTGGAGGAGGCCTGAACTACATCTCTTCTCAGAGAAGCCTGATGGGACCTTTCATTTTAGCCATTCTGAGCCATCCCTCTGGCTTTTTACTGCAGTGCATCCTGGGGGTGGGGGAAAGTGTTTCTGAATAGATAGCTGGAGGGAGCTGAGAGGCCAAATCCAGATCACATCCTGCAAGTAAAATTGGCTCAGCAACTCCTGCCAATCAATAAGAATTCCAGAAGCACAGACTTCTGAGGCCATCTAATCAAATTTGTACCTGAGAAAGCACCCCTTTTATGCCACATTTGACAAGTAGCCATCTAGCCACAAATTGAAGACCTGAAAGGCAAAATCTATTCCTGAAGGAGCCTGTTCCACTTTTGGACAGTGCTGATATTTAAAAAGTTCTTCCTTCACACTAAACCCAAATTTGCTTCTGTGTGATCACCAGTAATTGATTCTGGTTCTCCTTCTCTGGCTGAACAGACCAAGTTTAATCCCCCCCTTTTTTGGGGGGGTGGGGCAATGGGGGTTAAGTGACTTGCCCAGGGTCACACAGCTAGTAAGCATCAAGTGTCTGAGGCTGGATTTGAACTCAGGTACTCCTGAATCCAGGGCCGGTGCTTTAGCCACTGTGCCACCTAGCTGCCCCTTAATCCCTTTTTCAATGACAGCCCTTCAGCCATTTTCAGACAGAAATCGTGTCTGTCTGGGTTTGCTGGAAAATGATCAGCTCACGTGGGAGTAGGAGAGGGTAGAGCTGGAGTCAGAAAAATCTGGAAGAGTCTTGAAATTTCCTCATGCTTTACACTAGAATCCTCAGGATGCTGTGGACCTAACAGTGAATTTAAGATTCTTCTTCTCCTTCTCCTTCTCTTTCTTCTCCTTCCCCTTCCCCTTCTTCTCCTTCCCCTCTTCCTCCTCCTCCTTCTCCTTTACCTCCTTTTCCTCCTCTTCTTTCCCCTCCTCCATCTTCTTCTCTTTCTCCTCCTCCCCTTCTACTTTTGTTGATATTTTTGGTTTTGCTGCAACCATATTTCCCAATGTATCTCTCTTCCCTTCCCCTCCCAGTGAGCCATTCCTCATATCAAAGAATTTTAAAAAGGAAAAAAAAAACTTCAGCAAAACTAAGCAACACATTGAAAGACTGGGATGTTATCTGTAGGGTTCCACCCCTGTAGTCCCCTACTTCTGTCAAGAAGAGAGAGATACCTTCTTATATCTCTTCTGGGATCTTATGGAATTGTGTAGGTCCTGTCCTAGCCTTAGCCTTTCCTTTTAGTGATTCTTCTCTCTGTCCTTCCATATGGCCTCCGCTGAGCATCTCTCTGCTCATGGGGCTGGAGGCCTTTTCCTGGAGGAGTCTTTACCGTCCCACTCAGAGCCTCAGAACAGTGCTCAGGCTGTCTGTCAGCAAAGGAGCAGCTCTTCCTCATCAAGGTTTCAATTTAGGTTTTGGGAAGCTTTCTTTCCCTCCCTTTGGGAACACACTTCTGATTTCCTAATGGAAGGCCGTGGGTCTCACTTTACAGAAAATCATTTTAGCTGGCTTTGTTGGAACTGGTCCATACTGTGAAACCAGGGATCCTTGTGAATCAGGTTCTGCTTGCTTGGGTATTACTTTGTATGTATCCATTAATCCTCATCCCGTGTCTGTGCTGCCTCTTCCTTCAGATAAGGGGCTCCCCAAGGGCCAGGGCCATATCCCCTCCTTCTCCTGTACCTGGCTGTCCTTGCTGTGTTCTGAGCTGTGACCCCCAGGCCATGGAGGGATGGACTCCCAGCTCCCACTACTGGCCTTCCATCCACCCAGGGGAAGGGAATCATTTCAGTGGGGGCCCTTCCTGCCCCAAGTGCCTATGATTAGCTGTTGAAGGAAGGGAGATGTGACTCTGAGTCATCCTGAGGGAGAGAAAGAGGACACCTCCTTCATGGTGCAGTTTGATTTATCTTGGGAAGAAGTGACGTTGGAGGCATTTTGGGAACATTTTCCTCATCCGACTCTCCACCCTTCCTCATCTGTGTTGCAATTCCATTCTCTAACACAGTTCTGATGGGGAGGGAAAGCAAATGAACCTGGAATTAAAGACAATCTGGATCCAAGGAACCCAGAGAGGTCATCTCATTTACATCTTCATGACCCCTTTATTTCCAACCCCCCTTCTCCCCACTAGATGAGGAATGATCCAGCTTTTGTGGTGATTACAGAGAGCTTTCTTTTCCTGCTTTTTGTGAGCCAGGCAGCCTCTCCATCCCTGTTCTGCCCCCTGCCCAACTGAGCCATCTGTCCTTAGGAGGGGGAGGCTTTCCATAGGAGAGGGAAGACATAGGGCAGTCAAGGTGAAGGGCATCTCAGGGATCTACTCCAGCTCATCCCTGGCTGAGATCCCAGGAGCAGCCCGAAGAACACTAGGATAGGGGAGGAGACATCTGAGCCATGGCTTGGGGGTGGGAGGAGGAGAGCCTGGCAGAAGTCCAGCTCACTGCAGTGAGAAGGGCATGTGAAGTGAATGTGAGGAGCTCCTGAGTACAGCTGCTGCCCAGGGCCCTGGAAACTGCTGGACTCATCAGGAGAGACAGGCAGAGGAATCACTGTGGTGTATATATATGTCTGTATGGGAGTATATGTATATGCATGTGTGTGTGTGTGTGTGTGTGTGTGTGTGTGTGTGTGGGAAGGATTTGTTCCCAAGATCACAAGAACATGCACCTGTACCTACATGGCTGCTTCTAGGTCAGGTCTTGCCTTTTCCATCAGAGCCTCACTTTTTCAAGGTTTTCAGAGACATTCAGAGAATGTATCTTGGGGCTAATGTTGAAAGGATGGATGAATGATAACCAGAATGAAGGAATGTTAGAGATAGGAGAGACAAAACTTAGAGATCATATGCTCCAGCCTCCTCAATTTGTGAAGGAAACAAAGGCCAGAGAAGTTAACTTGTCCATGTTACCCAGAAAATTTTATACACACACACATACATACATATATACATACACATAAACACACATATGTATATATAAATATATATATTTCTTCTCTCTTCTTCCTCTCTCCCTCCTTCCCTCTTTTACTCTTTCCCTCCTTCCCTTCCTCTCCCTCATTCCCTTTCTTCCTTTCTCTCCCTTCCTCTCTCACTTCCTGTCTCTCCTTCCCTTTCTCCTCCCTTCCTTTCTCTTTTTCTCTCTCCCTCCATTCTTCCCTCCCTTTCTTTCCCTTCATCTCTCACTCCTCCTCTCCCTCTCACCTCTTCTCTCTTTGTGTCTCTCTCCTTTTTTTCCTCCCTCCCTCTCTCTTTCTCTCCTCCCTACCCTCCTTCCTCCTTTTTAAAAATTTTAAAAAAAATTTTTTGGTGGGGCAGTGAGGGTTAAGTGACTTGCCCAGGGTCACACAGCTAGAAAGTGTCAAGGGTCTGAGGCTGGATTTGAACTCGGGTCCTCCTCCATCCAGGACCGGTGCTTTATCCACTGTGCCATCCAGCTGCCCCCCCTTCTTCCTTTTTTGTCTCTGCCCCTCTCCTCCTCTCTTCCCCCCTCTCTCTCTTCCTTCCTTCCTCTTTCTTCTTCCCTCTCTTCCTCCTTCCCTTTCTTCCTTTCTCTTTTCTTCTTTCTCCCTCCTTCCTTCTCCCTCTGTTCTTTCCTTTTATCTTGTCTTCTCTCTCTTTCTCTCCTCCTCACTCCCACCCCATTTCTCTTTTTCTTTGTCTCTCTGCTTCTCTTTCTGTTTCCTTTTTCTCATCAAATCTCATCTATCTCTAAACTGTGATGTGACTCCCAAGGTAAGATACTGGAATTAGCCCTGATGGGACTTGCAGGTGATGTTTATTTTCCTTTTCTTGTGCAAAGAGCACTGTACCAAAGGGATTTTTTAAAAGAGAAATTTCAAGAGAATGGAAATATAATAATATCAATAATATTAATATTACACAGTAATGTGTTATATTAGTAGAGTATTAAAATACGTTAGCAGATGTAACATAACCATACTATAATAATAAAAATAATAATATCTGCCATTTATATAGCACCTGCTATATACCAGGCACTGTAGTAAGGGATTTACAAATATTATCTCATTTGATCTCTACAACAACTCTGCAAGATAGTTGCTACTATTATCCTTACTTTGCAGGTAAGGAAACTGAAGCAAACAAGAGACTTGTCCAATGTCACACAGTCAGTATCTGAGGGACAGTTAAGGAAGGGGAGGACACATTGAGGATTCGGTCATTTTTAGATCAGCTCTTTAGGTGATGACTTGTCCTTTCTTTCCTGGCCCTAGTTTAAAGGGTTTGTATTCGTCAGTTGGGCCTAGTAGGAACCTGGGATGAGCGGGGAGGGGTCGGGGCTCAGTGTGGCTCTGGGCATGGATGATTCTGTACCTGGCTCCCAGGTTGTATTGTGAACCTGCACAGTGAGTTTCTTGGAATGGGGCTGAATCTGCAGATAGTCATGTAGCAAAGGATGTGAGAGTAACATAATAGATGTTAGGAGAGAAGGGGAAAGAAGGGAGAGAAAGAAACAAGGAAGGTGAAAGAGAGGGATAGGAAGAAAAGAGAAGATTAGTAGATAATAGGCCTAGAGGGATGGGGAAGAGGGAAGAGAGAATGATGAACAGAGAAAGGAGAGAGGGAAAGGAAGGAAGGAAGGATGAGAGAGAAGAGAGGGCAATTAGACCAGAAGAAGGACGGGAGAAGGGGACAGGGTGGTTAAGGCTGCCACAATAAATCATATTTAAATGATGCAAAATTTTTGAGCATTCCATGTCTTCAAGAAATGGAAATGAAGCAGATTAAAACAAGTATTTCAGCAATTAGCCCTCTGCCTTTGGGCCCGGCCTAAGAGGAAAGAAAAGAGATGAAGGAGAAAAAGGTGGAAAAGCAGGAAGTCGAGGGTCCGATGATCACTGGTGTTTGCTGGCTTCTGAGTGTGGAGGGCCTAGGATGTTCAGGCTGAATTTCTCACTCTAGTCACTTTCTTGGTCTAGACTTCTCATTTCTTTTGCCTCACGTACTCTTCTTTCTGTGAGCACATTATACATATGGAAAGAGTGCTGGATGTGGTCAGATGGTCAGGGTTCAAATGCCAACCAAGTATGGGAAGCAATGGATGAATGAGTGTGTGACCATGGAGAAGTTACTTCACATCTCTGGGGCCTCAGTTTCTTCATCTGAAAAATATGGTGATATGGACTCATTCACTTCTTCTTTTTTGTTTGTTTTGTGGGGCAATGAGGGTTAAGTGACTTGCCCACGGTCACACAGCTACTAAGTGTCAAGTGTCTGAAGCCAGATTTGAATTCAGGTCCCCTTGAGTCCAGGGTTGGTGCTTTATCTACTGCGCCACCTAGCTGCCCCTGATTCATTCACTTCTAAGGTCCCTTTCAACTCTAAGCTATGATGAGCCTATGATTTTTGCTTCTATTCTGTCTCGGCTGTATTTGAGTTCTAACTTTTCTGTTTTCTAGTAATGAAGTAGTCTTGGGCAAATTACTTCACCTTTAGTTTCCTTGTTTTTAAAATGAAGGCATTAGGGGGCAGCTAGGTGGCGCAGTGGATACAGCATCAGCCCTGGAGTCAGGAGTACCTGAGTTCAAATCCGGCCTCAGACACTTAACACTTACTAGCTGTGTGACCCTGGGCAAGTCACTTAACCCCAATTGCCTCACTAAAAAAAAAAAAAATGAAGGCATTGGACTAGCTGGTCTCTAAGTTCCTTCAGGATCTAAAGCTTATAAAATGTGTATCTATATGTCTCCTTTAGTGGGAGGCCAGAGCTAGAATGTCTCTTGAGATTAGAGAACTCTCTATTTTTGAGGAGTAAGAAGAGCTGTCTGGTGAAGGAACCATTAGGAGCTCTCCATGACATCCTTGACTCAAGAGTAGACTTTCCCAGGGCAGCTAGATGGCACAGTGGATAGAGCACCAGCCCTGGAGTCAGGAGGACCTGAGTTCAAATCCGGCCTCAGACACTTAACACTTACTGGCTTTGTGACCCTGGGCAAGTCACTTAACCCCAATTGCCTCACCAAAAAAAAAAAAAAAAAAGAGTAGACTTTCCCAAGGATCCCTAGTGAACATATTCTGGCTGATTGGTCCACCCTGTACTTAGCAATTACTAGCTCAGCTTTTTTCTTGTTTTAGCTCAATTGGGCTCTTGCCCTGGCTCTCACTGCTGTCTTTTCTGTTTTCCAGATGCCTTGGTTTAAGGGTTGGAAGGTAGAGCGGAAGGAAGGAAATGCCAGTGGTGTATCCCTGCTGGAAGCCTTGGATACCATCCTGCCCCCCACCCGTCCAACAGACAAACCCTTGCGCCTCCCACTTCAGGATGTCTACAAGATTGGAGGTGAGAATTCCAATCTCTTCTTTGCTGTTCTTTGTCTCTGCTTAAACCTCATAGAGTACATTGTAAACTACATGAGACAGGGAATGGGTTTGTTCAACATGCTCTCCCCCTCAGTGTACCTACCATAGGAGTCTTATACACAATAGGCACTCATTAAAATCATTGACTAATGAATGGATGACATAGACCTAAGGAAAGCCTAGAAAGGGCTAGAAGTGTATGGATGAAAGAGCTCTGGACTTGGAGTTCTAGTCTTATCTTGGCCACAATGAATGTATGAATCTCAGTCTGTCTGTTTCCATCTGCCTGGTTATTTATTTTTCTCTTTCTTGCTCAGTTTCTGCTTTCTTTTGCTACTTCTTTTTATATTGTAGCCATTTCAGTTCATTATCACCACCAGCAGCATCATATAATGTATGGGGTATTGGACTTGGAATTAGGAAGATCTGAGTTTAAATACTGCCTCAGACACTTCTTAGATGTATGATCCTGGGCAAATCACTTAATTTTTCTGTGCTTCAGTTTCCTCATCTGAAAAATGAGAGGGTTGGACTTGACCTTTAAGGTCCCTTCCTACTCTAAATCTATGATCCTATGATTCAGAAGCCCTGTGAGGAAAGGAGCAAAAAAATGAAACTCAAATGAATTCTTTGGCAATTTTGATAAGAAGTTTGGCAGAGGAGGTGGGAGCTTTTGGTTGAAATGAATCTTTGGATTATTGATGGAATTCAATTATCCATGCCCCCACTTTTGTCTTTGACCCTGGGATCTCCCTTCATAATCATCAGGATTTTCAGGAGCCTCTCTTTTTCTAGATTATTTGTGTCTCTTTGATTTTCCCCACCTTCACCGTTTACTGTCTCCTTTCAGGTATTGGAACAGTGCCTGTGGGCCGAGTGGAGACAGGGATCCTTCGGCCAGGAATGGTGGTGACCTTTGCTCCTGTAAACATCACTACTGAGGTGAAGTCAGTGGAGATGCACCATGAGGCCCTGAGTGAGGCCCTTCCTGGAGACAATGTAGGATTCAACGTGAAGAATGTGTCTGTCAAGGACATCCGCCGTGGCAATGTCTGTGGTGACAGCAAGTCAGACCCTCCCCAGGAGGCTGCTCAATTCACCTCCCAGGTAAGTACAGCATCCTGCTCTGCCTTATGGTAAGAGGAGAATAAGGGTTAGGTGGGAGAAGAAAGGAGGGTGATAGAACATGTTGATGAGAGATGAAGAGGGCAATTGGTGGGAGGAATGGAATGTAGAGGACTTGACTTAGGCCCTGTGGAAATGCAGGATGGTGGCCTCTCACCAATGACAAATTGATTTCCTGTTCCCCTTTCCTCATTGAGAGAATTTGTGACATACCTTGGCCTTAGTGATTTCCCACTGAAGTCTAACTTACTGGTTTGGTTGATGTTTCATTAATGAAGTGACCCAGCTTGGGAGTAAGGGTGGGATACTGGAGAGTGGGGTGTAGACTGATGACTCAAGAAGGAGAGGTAAACTAGTCTTCTGGTAGAACTATGGACCAGGAAGCTGGAGACCTGGAACCCTTTCCCCTTTATGACTGTTGCCTCTGTTTTACTGCATGAGCTTCTTAAAGTCATGTTTCAGATCTAGAGGAAGAAGGGCTGCCAGAAGTCATCCAGGTCTTTTCATTTTTACTAGAGGCATGAACTTGTAATAGCATTTTTTTTGGGAGAAGGGTATTCTCCAACCAGTCAAGGTAATGAATGATATTACAGCTCTTCTGGGTGCACCCATGGGCCATTCTCCTACACAAATTATCTGAGTGACTGGGCAAATAATTCTCTCTCCCTTGCCTTGCTTTTATCTATCTCTCTGCGTCTCTTTCATTTTTTTCATCTGTTTCTGTAAAATGAGGAAGTTGGACCAGATAACCTCTAAAGATCCTTTCTGGGCCCCAGTTTTCTCATTTCTGTTTTTGTTTGTTTGTTTTTTGGTGAGGCAATTGAGGTTAAGCGCCTTGCCCAGGGTCACACAGCTAGTAAGTGTTAAGTGTCTTTGAACTCAGGTCCTCCCGAATCCAGGGCCGGTGCTCTATCCACTGAACCACCTAGCTGCCCCAGGTTTCTCATTTCTAAAATGAGGATATTGGATTCGATGATTTCTGAGGTCCCTAGTAGTTTTAACATTCTCTGATTCTCAAGTTAATTTAACTCAACAAATATTTATTAAGCAACTACTATGTACAATGCGTAGTACCTGATGCTGGAGATACACAAATATAAAATAACACAGTCCTTACCCTCTGGGAACTTACATTCTCTTAGGGGATATATGGTGTATATCCAGATAAGTAGGGTGTGGTCCCATGAAGAAAGCTCTTCTCAGTGCTCCTGGTAAAATTCAAAGCAGGAGAACACTTTTAGTTAGAGAGATCAAGGAAGTGTAAAGAATTAATGGCTTCACAGAGGAAGTGCCTCTTGAGCTGAGCCTTGGCAGAAGGCAAGGATTCTGAAAGGTAAAAATGAGGAGGGAATGCACTCCAGGCACTAGGGATCACACAACTTAATTCACAGAGGCAGGAGATGGCATATGGAAATCAGATAGAGACAGTCGTCCAGCTTGACTGTTGCCCAGAGTATATAAAGGAGTGTAATGTGAACAAGTCTGGGAAGGTAGGTTGGCATCAGTTTATGGAGAGCTTTAAATACCAGACCGAGGAATTTATATTTTATATTGCTGAGGCAATAGGGAGCCACTAATTGTAGATGATAGATAGATAGATAGATAGATGGATTCATAGATGGGTGGATAGATAGACAATAGAACGTTTAAGCCTTTACTATATGTGAGACACTGTGATATATGCTGGGGATACAAATATAAAGAAGCAAGATAGTCTTTGCCTTCAAGGAGCTTACATTCTAACTGGGGAAGAGAACACAATGAAGAGCTGAGGAGCTGTAAAGGGGAGGGGGTAGGGAAGTGTGGTGAAGGCTCATAATAAGCAAGAAAAGGTAGAAACTGGCCTATCAATCCTGGGGTTCCTCTAGGGTGAGGGTTCCATTCTCAGATGGGAAGGGAGTAGAGATGATGGACCAAGCAGAAGGCAAACAGAATGAATGGCTGAAAGGGAAGAGGGGCAGGGGATAAGCACTACTATCATGCCTACTGTGTGTCAGGCATTGTGCTAAGCACTTTTTACAAAAATTGTCTTGTTTGATCCTTACAACAACTTTCTGAGGCAGTTGCTATTATTATCCTCATTTTACAGTTGGGGAAATTGAGGCAAACAGAGGTTTTTATGACTAGTCTAGGGTCCCAGAGATGAGTGGAAGATGAGATGTCTTGCAAGTGAGACAGAGACCTGGAATTGTGCAAGGTAAGGCCAAAGCTGGCCTATGGAGGTTCTTGAATAAGTTGTTTCTTTAGGTAAAGTTTTAGCGCTGACCCAGAGGAGACCTCAGGAACATCTTGGGGTCACAGAAGAGGAACATTCAGTCAGCACTCTATACCCCCTTCAAAATAACCAATACCAAGGCTATGTATTTGTGGTGCCAAGGCCTGTTTTCCTTTGTAGAAGCAGATACACGACAATCACTAGGCTACATACAATTGTAAATTGTCTCTTTAAATTTCCCGAGGGGAATTTGAATGATCACAATAACTTAATGTGCCACTCATTGTGTCTAACTTAGAGACAGGCAGGGCTTCCATGTTCCTGTAGACTATCCCTGTGGCTCATAGTGGGACTCACTCATGAGTGGCTTGGCCAATCATTCTTGGATGCAGGCCCCTGACCCTTGCTCTTCTCCTCTTCCCTCTTGCTTAGTTAGTCAGAGGCCTCTTTCTCCAAACATTCAAGTCATCTGGGGCCTCATGCGGTCTGGCAATGGAGGGAGACAGCTGCTGCTGGCTCTACCTGGGGAGGGGACTAGATGTAGTTGGTTTAAGAAATGAAAGGTCAAAGCACCCTGAGTTTGCCCACCTGGTTGTCTTGTCAGTGGTGGAGTCCTTGTTGTGAATGAGATCAAGTGATGGTGTGGTCCCTTCCTCAAGCCTAACAGGAGTGTGTGTGAAGTAGGGTTGTGATCAGTACAGAAACTGGTGATGTTGTGAGGAAATGTATGTCCTCTTAGAGATGAATACAGCCAAGTTCTTCCAGAAGGCAATTGAGAAGCATGCTTGGGGGCTGGGACTTTGCTATCATACACAAGACTCTTTGAGGGCAGGTCTAGGTCTCCCTCATGAGATTTAGGGCTTCCTGAGGATTGGATTATGTTTCCCCTTAGACCAGGGATTCTCTGATATTGGTGCTATGTTATCAACATTTCAATTAATCAATCTACAAACATTTGTTAAGTACCTCTGATATGCTAGGTACTTGGGATACAAGTGAAACAATTTCTAATTAATGGAGACATATCACTACAAATCACATCACATTTGGGGCAGCACAGTAGATAGAGTGCTGGACCTGGAGTCAGGAAGACAAGGTCAAATTCAGTTTCAGATGTTTACTAGCTCTGTGACCCTGGTCAAATCTATTAATCTTTGTCTGCTTCAGTTTTCCTACTTTAAAAATGTGGATAGTGGGGGCAGCTAGGTGGCGCAGTGGATAAAGCACCAGCCCTGGATTTAGGAGTACCTGAGTTCAAATCTGGCCTCAGACACTTGACACATACTAGTTGTGTGACCCTGGGCAAGTCACTTAACCCCCATTGCCCCGCAAAAAAAAAAAATGTGAATAGCACCTATATCCCAGGGATATTGCAAGGATCAAATGAGATAATGTGTATAGAGCAATTTGCAAGCTTTAAAGCACTATATACAATTATTCTAATGGAGGAGACGACAAGTACATAAGTACATACAGAAAAAATTTAAAGACAACAAATACGAAACAGTTAAATCCAAGGTAACTTGAGAAAAAGGGGCACTAGCAACTGGGGGGCGCAGGAAACACTTCCTGTAGAATGTGGTACTTGATGTATGTGCCTGTTGAAGGAAGAGAGGGCCCCTATGAGGTAGACTTGGGGGATACTTGGTCAGAGGCTGACCTCAACCACCTCTTGTGTTCCCTAGGTTATCATCCTGAACCACCCAGGGCAGATCAGTGCTGGTTACTCGCCTGTCATTGACTGCCACACTGCCCACATTGCCTGCAAGTTTGCTGAGCTGAAAGAGAAGATTGATCGTCGCTCCGGCAAGAAGCTGGAAGATAATCCCAAATCCCTGAAATCTGGAGATGCTGCTATTGTGGAAATGATCCCTGGGAAACCCATGTGTGTGGAGAGTTTCTCCCAGTATCCTCCCCTTGGTGAGAGACTGCTTGGCTTCTCTCTTCCATCCAGCAAACATCATACAGACATCTTACCAGGAGTGACAGAAACAGGGAGACTGCTTTTATAAACCACCAGTGAGAGAACAGTGTTATAGATAATTGTAAACAACAGATCAATCCAAACAACAGATTCCCCCAAAGTCAATTATAGTGGTTCAGGAGCAAGCTGCAAGCTTTTCTTGTGGTATATTGGTTTTTTCTAACTAGGTTGGGCTCAAAGTGCTGTTAGGTTCAGTAGCTCTTCTCTTAGAGCACATCAAATGGAATGTAGGGGCCTGAAAGGACCTGGGGCATACTAGATGCTTAGGGAAATTGACCAAAAAGTAAAAATTTGCTGTGGCTAGGCCACAAAGTCACCAATTCATACACTGAGAAATGCCTATAATTGGTGAGAGCCTTCCTTTGCCCATAGTCGACCCAGACCATTTAAATGGTAATCAGGACAAAGGATGTCTCTGTGTGATGGGGGTCAGTACTCCAAGGAGTTTCAAATTGTGTACACCGAGTTCTCTGATCTACCAGTTGAAAGCATTTTAGAATACCCTTGGGCTTGAGAATGGAGGGCCTATCCCTTGGGGGTGAATGGAGTTCTTTTAGAAATCACATTCCTTCCTGAATTCATGGCCTCTTGGCTGGACCCAAGAGTCTAACAATGACTTTGGGAAGGGAGGAAGATCAGTGGCCAAAGTGAGCAGAAATGAGGCTAGTTTCCACACAGAAAAGGTGGTTCTTTAGCCCAATTTGTCCTTCTCTTGACCCCTGGTTCCTAGCTCTCTAGCCATTTTAAAACTACTAACAGAGTCAGACCTATCCCTGCTGCAGACCTATAGATGATTGGGGGTTGAAAAGGAGTCATGTCCAACTCAAGGGTAGGCCTCCCTGAAAAGGCAACAAGACATATTCTTTAGGGAAATAAACCTGGGGTGGAACCTGAAGGAGATTCTGGCCTGGAGGCCCATGATATTCATTGAACAGAGAGGCAGCTTGGCTTAGTGGATAGAGGGCTGCTTTTAGAGGTAGGAAAACTCAGGGTTGAGCCTTGCCTTTGTCACATGCTGTGGCCATATGCAAATCACTTAACCTCTCTGCTCCAGGGAGCTCTGGGAGACTATAAATTAACAGATGAGTTGTCAATCTGTGTTAGTGAGTTTCCACAAGAGGTATCCTGTACACTGTTGAAATAACAGGTGGGAAAAAAAAAAACCTTTTTTGAGGAAAACAAATATTTATGAAGCACCAACTATGTACAAGGTACTGGGTTCAGTGCTGGGTGTCCAATGTCCTTTCCTAAAACGAAAAAGATGAAACAAAATAATCTTTTACTTCAAGAAGCTTATATTCTACCAGGGGAATACAATGTGTATGGTAGAGCATACTGAGCTTATATTGGTCTGATCAGCCACAGTTAGACACACTATACTTGACTCCAATAGTGATGTCATTTTGGTCCTCTTGGAGAATGGAAGACATCAACCAGAAGTTATTAAAACCACAACATGTATATGGGGAAAAATAAGGGAGCAATAGGGCTAGATAGAGATCAGCCAAATCTCTCTATCAAACTTGAGATGGGAGAGCATCTTGACAACAAGGGGATCAGGAAAAGATGACAGAGGAGATAGCATCTGAGCTGAGCCCTGAAGGTCTAAAGGGAGGCAGCATGGTACAGTGGAAGGGGCACTGATCCTAGAGTCAAGAGGACCTGGGTTCAAATTCCATCTTTGATGTTTATAACCTGGATGACTTTAGGCAGGTCTCTTATCCTTCTTGGGCCTCAGTTTTCTCATCTGTAAAATGAAGGGTTGGGCTAGCTGACTTTAGCTCTAAATCTATAATCTAAATAAACTTTAAGGCTCCTTTCAGCTCTAGATCAATGATCCTATGATAAGATTCTGAGAGGTGGAGGTGAGGGAAGAGTACATTCTAGACAAGGGGGTGACTAGTGCAACCTTATGGAGGTAGGACATGGCATGTCAAGCTTGAGAAACAGCTAATGGACCTGCTTGGCTGGAATGTTCAGTGCTTAAAATATACTAATTTGAAATCAGCCAGGAAACTTAGAGATTGTGAAAGGCCTTCAGTGCCCATCTGAGGACTCTATAAAGGAAACAGGAATCCACTAATTTTTTTTAAAACAAAGAAGTGGCATAATCAGATCTGTGCCTTAAGAAGTTTTTTTTTAAGCAGCTACATGGATTGGAAAGTGCAGAGACTGGAAACAGGGAGGCCACTTAGGAGAATGTTACGTAAAGAGATAGGAACTGGACCTGTGATTTTATTGATATAGGGGAATTTCCAGATGAGGAAATTGCCTCTCCCAGTGCAGGTCAATGCCTTGCAACTTAGTCTTAGAGAATCACCTAGAGCATGGAGAAAATAGATGACTTGCCCAAGGTCACACAGCCAGCAAGTGGTAGAATTGAGACTTGAACCCAGGTCTTCCTGCTTTCAAGATCAGTTCTCTATTTCCACACTGCCCCTCAGGAGGCAATTACCATCTATAAAATCGGCTCTGTAACAGTTAGGGCAAGAAGTAGGAGATGAAAGCAGGAGATTGGCCTCTTATGGATCGGCCTGTGGCTGCTCTGTGGAAGTAGGTGAGTGTGAGGCCTGTTCTGCACTCTTTTTCTCTCTCTCTCTCTCTCTCACTCTCCTCCTCTCCCCCTGCTGCTTAGGTCGCTTTGCTGTGCGGGATATGAGGCAGACTGTGGCTGTAGGTGTCATCAAGAATGTTGAGAAGAAGAGCGGAGGGGCAGGCAAGGTGACCAAGTCTGCACAGAAAGCCCAGAAAGCTGGGAAATGAATCGTGGGCTCCCTGTGCATGGTGCAGAAGCCCTCCCCAGCTCCCAGACGCTGCCACCTTCTCCCCCCTGAGGCGCATGTGTGCACATCCGCTTGTAAGAGTTTATATGTCAACGACTGGATGCTCATTATCAAGGTCCAGTGGAAATTCTTTAAAAGGAAAAGCACATCCCAGCGTTCGCAAAGCTTTACTGTCCCAGCGTTTGTGAAGCTTAATGTTCATTTTACCAATAAATTGGTCTGACATCCACAAAAGGTGGCAGGCATGAGTGTGTGTATGTGTGTATAGATGCATTCGTGTTTGTCTGTGGTGGTCTGGGAGTAAGGGTGGAGATAACCCCACTGACTCAGTGCTGGGCTACAGGCATTGGGAAGGGGGTGAGGATGACTCTCTTTCCAGTTAGTACAACCTATCGATAGAGGCCAAGTCTTGGCATTTTTCTTTCTCCCAGGTTCTTCCCTGGTACCTTCTAGGGATGGAGAATTCTACCCTAGTTGTGAGGTTAAATTACAAAATAGAACTCATTTGTAGTTCTATTGCAAAACTGAAAAGCTGAGAGTGGCATAGTGGATAGCGGGATGGTCTGGGAGTCAACAAGACCAGGGTTCATATCCTGCCCCTGGCACATACCAGCTGTATAACTTTACCTCTCAGTGCCTAAGCAGCTCTCTAGGAGGTACAGAAGTTACTGATCTGTGCCAATGGAGGAATTTTCCATACTGGGAGATCCATACATCTACAAAACCATAAGTTCATACCAATACCCATCCCCCTCCCCATACCTCTAGAGAAGTCAATACTTCCTTGGTGTGAAAGCAAGTCCAATAAGATAGTTTATATTCCTGAAGTCACCCCTACTAGGAGTGTGGAGTCAGCTCACAACTTCATTGTTCACACCCAAGGTGGAACTCCAAGGGTGGGAACAAGGACTAATAATAACATCACACATTTACCCAAACCTTTTTACTTTTCCAAAGCATTTTCTCATCCATTTTCTCAGCAGTTCCTTATAGCATCTCATTGAAGTAGGCTCAGTAGGGTTTTTTTGTCCCTATTTTGAAGATGAGGAAATCAGAATCAAGACAAGTAAACTGTGTAACATCATGTAGCCAGGCAGGGGCAGATCTAGGTTTGGATTCAAGAGTCCCATCTTCTAGCCTAGTTACCCTATAAACAGCCCTGTGTCAACTCTTCCTTTTACATGGTCAGAATTTCAGAGATGTGCTGGGCAGTCATGTCTATTATGTTCACAGAAATCTAGTTCCCCAGATGTCTTACCTGGATGTGATCTACCTTCCAAAAGTTGTAAAGATTTTTATCTTGAAGGAATGGGAAGTTCTTGTTGCCAATATCTGGACATCTAGAGTTTTTCTTGGGCCTACAGACAGAGAATACACATGTTCCATTCTCAGGGCTGAGGCTAAGAGATTAATTATCCCAGGAGGAACATCTGAGTTTCAATAGGGCACCAAAAATCATTGGGCTAATAGGAAACTCCACCATTCAGAGAGGAACTGGATCATAGCAATGATATACCTGGAGTATGTGGGGATGGGTCAGAAGCCTAGAGCTAGCTATTCTACCTCTAGCTTTCCATTCAACTTGTTCCTCTTCACATTATAGGTCCCATGTCTACCAACATCTAGGTATGTGGTTTTTAGTAATGAGGATGTCTCTGACCTTCTGGGTTATCTTCAACATCAGGGAAAGGGGGCTGTCATGTTGACTTCCAAACCATTATTCCTGTTGGATTCAGAATCCAGGATTGGAGGGACTCTGGAGATGACCTTGGCCTCTCCTCAAGGAAGTCTCTGCATTTATGACAATGGATCTCATTTGACAATATGGCCCCTTTCTTTAAGCTGTATGCCCCAATTGCATATAGGTGTTTATGTTCACTGCAAAAACTCAGGATCAAGAGCCTTAATGGGACCTGTTGGGGTCAGTATTCTCTGTGGTCCTGTGGTCCAGTCCAAGGACTGTGGTCCTGACTAGCTGAATCCTTTCAGGGCTGGGAAAATGATCAGCTCATATTAATGGAACTTGTCCAAAGCAGCTGGTTGACTCAGAAATGTACTTAATTATCTTGGAGCAGGATTCAGCTTAAAGAGGATAGGTGAGCTGGAAGAGAGCAGGGCAGGACCAGGGAGTTCCACAGCTCAGTGGCTATGGAATAAGTGAGGGAAGAAGGGTTGGGGGTGGGTCAGAGTTGGAGGAGGAAATGTGCTGGGGCAAAGGGAGTTTTCACAGGGGAGCTGGGTGTAGAATCAGCTAACCATGAAACAGCCCTATTCTTTTAGTCCAAATAGTCACCTGTTGAACTCCCACCTTCCACTGCCACCTTTCCCACTGCGGTTTCTTCTCTGGAAGCTATTTCTAGGATCAGCTTTTTCTAACTTCTCTTGTAGAGTATAGCTATGGAGAAAGTGCTAAATTAAGAATAAGCACACTTGGGATTTTTTATTTGTTTCTAGTTTAGTCCCACTGAAAGGATTCAGCTAAAGTGACTGGTCATCCTTTTAATTTTTCCATCTTTGAAATGGGTGACCTGGTGATGTTGTAGCAAGGTGGTAGCAAAATGAGACTTAAAGGAGCTGATTGAGATTTCCCATAAATATACCAGGAAAGCTCTAAAAATGCCCCAGAAGGAACAAAAATAAAGAAAACCGACAAGAAATGTCTCTAAGCTCCTCTGTGCAGTTCAGAACTATACCAGAAAGTTTCTAGAAACCTGTAGAAGCTGAGTGAAGACACACCAGGGTAGGTGGAAGACACAGCTCACAAGCAGACATGAGCCATAGTAGGAGACAGAGGTAGACCGGCTCCCAAGCACTGTAAGGCCCAGATAGTCCACACCCAAGCCACAATAGAAAACAGGGGCAGTCCTGTGCTGGGTAGCCTAGCAGTCAGTCAGCCTGCGTCTCAGCCACAGCAGGAGTCAGGAAAAGATAAGCATGCAGGCAGCCCACACCTGAGCTATAGAAAGAGAAAGATCCAGGGCAGCATCTGGGAAGCAAGGCACCTGAGGTCTTGCAGAAAGCCCATTGACAGCACAATGAACAAATTTTGGTTGGGGTCTGTCAGGATCACATCAAGGGATGGAGTCAATTCTGGGTCTAAGATTGTACAAAATGGACATAGAGAAAAGACTGAGCACAAAATCTAGGTTGAGCCACCAGGAGACTAAGCTAAACCAGGAAATCCTGCAGAGGGTGGAGTCTATTTTCAGTCACCACATCCATGACTAATCATGGTTTTCCCAAACCGTTTAAGAATATAAGAGGGAGGGGGGCGGCTAGGTGGCGCACTGGATAAAGCACCGGCTCTGGATTCAGGAGTACCTGAGTTCAAATCTGACCTCAGACACTTGACACTTACTAGCTGTGTGACCCTGGGCAAGTCACTTAACCCCCATTGCCCCACCAAAAAAAAAAAAAAAAAGGAAGAATATAAGAGGGAGCAGAATCTTTCCAAACCACATAGTCCCAATGCAGAAACTGAGGCTTGAGATATAAGCAAACAGAAGAAAACACAAGTAAGAAATATTATGAACTGAGAGAAACTCAAGAGTCAAACACAGAAGGGAGTAATTCCATAACAAGTCCAAATAGACCCTCAGGAGAAAGAATGGCTTGGGTACAGATCACAAGAGTACTTGGATAAAACAAAGCAAGAGATACATAATAAAATTTTAAGTGAAATGAGAGCTATGGAAAGAAGAATGAGGAGAATCAATAGCTCAGAAGAGGTGATAAATTCATACAAGAAAAGGACTCCCTGAAAATTAGAATGTGCCAAACAGAAAGTAATAATTCAAAGAGACAAGAAGAAGTATTAAAACAAAATCACAAGGTTGTGAAAAAACTGAAATAGATGTTTTAATACTTGTCCCTTGATAAAGAGGATATGAAGACCAATGAGAAAACCAAATCCTTGGTCAGTCTTGAAGTTTTGTAAGGCACATACTGATTACTTATAGAGTCTGCTGCAAGGTTTGAATTAAAATTCTTAGTAGCAACAGGATGTTGAATTTCTTAGCTCCTCTGGACCTGCTTTTGGGGCTACAGATTGTAAGAAGTTGGGGTCAGCCATCTTTTTCACAAAGACACAAGAAATTAACCCTTGGAAAGCAAAGTATGACTCAGCATAGTATAGCACTGATCGGAGCAAGAGGACCTGGGTTCAAATCCTGATTCTACCTCTCACTCCTTTTGTGATCTTGGGCAAGTCTCTGTATCCCTTTAGACTTAGGTTTCCTCAATCAACACATGATGGGGTCTAAGTACATGACCTCTAAGGTCTCTTCTGTCTCTAAATCTATGAGTCTAGAATAGTCATTGACATTTCTTAGACCCTACTTTTCAGATGATAGATCAGGAATTCTTAACCCTTTTGTGACCTTCATCTTCTGGGTAAGCCTATATATCCCCTCTTAGAATCATGTTTTTAAATACATAAGACAAAATACATAATAAGATTACAATATTGAAATTTTTGTTGTTTAGTTGTTGTGTCTGACCCTTTGTGATCCCATTTGGAGTTTTCTTGGTAAAGATATTGGAGTAGTTTGCCATTTCCTCCTCCAGCTCATTTTACAGATGAGAAAACTGAGGCAAATAGTATTAAGTGACTTGCCCAGGGTCACACAAGCACTAAGTATTTGAGGACAGATTTGAACTTGGGAAGATCAGTTTCCCTGACTCTAGGCCTGGCACTCTATCCACTGTGTCACCCAGCTAACCCATAAAGATGCCTAGAATCAGGAGATAAAGTATTCATGTGGGAGGAACCACAAGGAGGGAGATTTCATTAGATCACAAGGGTGGTATGATATGTGGGGTAAATATAAGAAGACTGGAAATATGGGGAGGTCAGGTTATGAAGAGCTTTGAATGCCAAACTGAGGATTTTATATTTGACCCTTGTTGTTCAGTCATTCCAGTTGTGTCCAACTTTTCGTGATCCCATTTGGGGTTTTCTGGCAAAGACATTGGCGTGCTTTGCCATTTCCTTCTCCAACTCATTTTATGGATGAAGAACTTAAATACAGTTGAAATAAAGCTATAAAAATCTATTGAAAAAAAATTCATGGACTCCAGGTTAAGAACCCCTGCTTTAGGTGGTAATAATAGTCACTAGTCTTTCCACAAAGATACAGGGAAAAAGCTTTCAGAATGCCAAATTCAACTCAACATGGTACAATGGAAAAACACTAGATTTTGAGTCAGAGGGTTGGGGTTCAAATCCTTTAGTCCAAGGTTTCATTCTCAGACCTATTCTTTTGTTGAGTCACTTCATATCTCTGGGCCTTGGTTTTATAATCTATATGAGAGACTTAGACTAAATGATCTCTAAAGTCCTTTCTGGACATAAGTTTATGATCTTACCACCTGTAGGCCCTGGACCTTGTGTCTGACCTTGGTAAATTAATGTCCTTGCTTTTACTGAGGATTGCTATGGAACTGGCTCTATTTGAAACAAAATCTGTTTATCTGATTTATTTTAGCCTTCTGAAATTTGAGAACAGTCATTCTGCTCCATGAAAGCAGAATTCTCCTTGCTGAACAAACATGTTGGATAGAGTGGAAATCCAGAGAATTGTGTAAATTCCAGTTCCTAAAGTGACTTCTCCAAGAGTCCACTAGGGGGTAGCAGATCCCCAAGGACCATCTTGGTGGCTAGGTTGTTGCTAAACAAAACCAAAATATGTGTTCCATCAACTCCTGAATTCACCATCATGATAAATGAAATAGCCTCCTCAAAATGATTGTTCAGGCTGTGTGGCCTCTTGTGCAGGGAGTGTGACCTCATTCCCTAAAGAGGTGATGCAGTTTAAAAAAAATCCAAGCAAGTTCCTATTTTAAGCCAAACATAAGAGAGAAGACACCTTTTCTTTCTTTTTTTTTGGTGGGGGGGAGGTGGGGCTTGGAGAAGAGGAGTCACCTTGAAGACTCCTTGCCTCAGACAGTATACACTAGAGACATCATCTCTCTTCTCTCTTCCTTTCCCCCCACCATTTTCATCTGCAGCTCTAGCTCAGCTGGTGCTTGTTCATTAGTCTGAATCAGGTTGAGGAAAAGCTAGCTTTCTCTTTTCTCCAGCTATGTCAAGGCAGCTTCATAGTTTACAAAGTTTCTTGGAATAGAGAGACATTTATGGGAACTTTAGGTCAAACATACAATCACATGTATATTGAAGCTTTTCATGTTCCCCTTTAAAGAGATATTTAGCAGATAATTTCCTTAATAGGGATGAGGGAGATGGGTGGATGGGGCTAGGACAGAACTTTATAACTAAAGGGCTCCATTCACACCTCCAAGTTCCACCAGAAACATTGGTGAAGCATCTCACAAGTGATCATGTGTTACCAGGGAAAATATGACATGACATGAAATGATATATGATACGATATGATACAATAGAATCAAATAGAATATAAATAATAGAAAATAAATAGAAAATAGACTTAAATATACACTCAACAGTTTGGGGAAGCATCTGGAGAGTCAGCAAATCACTGCTCTTTATCAGTTAGAGCCAGCAGTGGGAAGGGTTGGCTGGGCTTCTCTCCTGGATGTGGCAGCCAAATATAGTAAAAAAAAAAACATAACATGATGTATTCTGAAGCTACATCACACAATGGGGAGAGTATCCCCCTAAGCCCACTTCATTCTGATAACTGAGAATTGGTGATAATAACATTGAAACTTTTCAACTAATCAGATTGAATGCCAATCAGATCAAAGGCCATGAAAGAAATGAAAGCAAATTGAATGCCTTTTACTTTCTTTTCTAAAAAAAGTTAATTTTTAATTTTTTAAAAATTAATTTTTAATTTTATTTTTTTATTTAATGCCTTTTAAAAGGCAAGAAAGGAGTCCATTGGACTGCCAGGTTGTCTTGAAGAGCAGTTCAGTGAAAACAACAGACAATCAGGAAGCCTGAACCCTAGAAGGGTTTTACCACTAGTTCTCCCACTAGCTGGCTGTGTGACAATAGGTAAGTCACTCTCATTCTCTGAGATTTAGTTTCCTCCCTAGTAAAGTTAGGAGTTTAGACCAGCTGGTCTCTATGGTCTTTTCCAGTTCTAAGATGTGAATTCTAGAAGCCAAGGAAACTATGTTATATTTAGTTGGATGGTTGGATGTCCTGTCCACTTGCACTGGGATACTTAGGATATTTGTATGAGTTACAAACCTGTCAGGCTCTCATTTCCTGTAAGTGGTTTGAAGGCTGCCACCTTGTGGAATTGATAAGGTGCTGCTGCTGGTTGGCAAATCTAGTTGATAAATCCCAGCATTGGCTAGATTGAACTTGCTGGAAAGGTAGCTGCAGCTTTTCCTCTCATTTTGTGGCTATCCTTGGCCACTCTTATGCTCATGCCACAATTTTTGAAGCCTTAGGGTGAGGTAGGGTCTCCTAGGGCTCTGACCCTGCAATGAAAAAGAGGCTGGGAAACCTAGGGATTGCTGCAACCTGGAGTGACATGGCTAACTCTTTATGTAGGGGCAATAGTTAATGTCATACAAAGTGAAATGGGCAGGGCTTCATGTCCCCCAAGTAACCTCTGGCACCTGCCTGGCATTTGAAATGCCAACATTCTCTTTCATTCCTTTGGGTCTTGAAAGCTTTACTGGTCCTGAAAGTAATTTTGAATTCATTAGAATGTAAATTCTTCTTTGAGGGGTAAGGCCATTGTAAGTTACAAATAACCTTTAGTTACCAGCTATTTGAGAGCAAAGACAAGCAGAAGAGAGTTGGGAGTGTGGTGGGTCATTGGGGAAGAGTAATTAGGTCTTCATTTCCTTTGTCCTCTTCCACAGGGCTTTCTAAAGCCAATTTTTATCAAGTAGAAAATCCTCCACACCCAACTTATTAATATCTAAGCAAGTAGGGCTTGGCTATATGTTATGCACATAGAGTGATTACCTGAACCACCATGACAAATTCCACTTTTCATGGTTACACTTTTATTACCTTGGTAAGTCTCTCTTTAGGTTCAAAAGATAATCTAGGGCATAAATAACCTCTAGGATATTACTAAAATTGAAAGAAACTCTCTTTAATTGGCTTCTTACCTCCCACTTCAAACTGAGCTGGGGGAAAATGAAAATCTCTTCTCCTTTTTGTACTAGCTTCTCTTTTCTCAATCTTAAACTACACACTTATATACAGAATAAAATGATCATAAATGACCATAAACTTTAATAGGAAATTTAAAATAGTATAGAAATAGAAACTGCCATTAAGACAAGGTATAGTTGTCTAATAGAGGATATGCAACTGGAGAGAGTTCAATAAATTAATCAATAAACATTTATTAAGCATCTACTATGTGCCTGACAGTACACTAAGCTCTGGGGATACTAAAGAAGCAAAAGACAGTGCTTGCCCTCAGGAAGTTTATAATCTAATGGAGGAAACAACATCCAAA
Source organism: Dromiciops gliroides (assembly GCF_019393635.1). NCBI lineage: Eukaryota > Metazoa > Chordata > Mammalia > Microbiotheria > Microbiotheriidae > Dromiciops > Dromiciops gliroides. The sequence goes on from NC_057862.1 coordinate 439,045,987, forward strand.
CAAATATGTACAAAACAAGCTATATAGAAGATAAATAAGGGGCAGCTAGGTGGCACAGTGGATAGAACACCGGCCCTGGATTCAGAAGGTCCTGAGTTCAAGTCTGGCCTCAGACGCTTGACACTAGATGTATGACCCTAGGCAAGTCACTTAACCCCAATTGCCTCACAAAAAAGAAGATAAATAGTTAAAGGCAAATGATTAATAATCTAAATAACAATAAAATAAGTAACAAATAATAATTTATAAGATAAATAATGAACAGAGGTGAAGCTCTAGGATTCTTTTCTTTTCTTTCTTTCTTTTTTTTGTGGGGCAATGAAGGTTAAGTGACTTGCCCAGGGAAGTGTGTGAGGCCAGATTTGAACTCAGGTCCTCCTGAATCCAGGGCAGGTGCTTTATCCACTGTGCCACCTAGCTGCCCCCTTTTTTTCTTTTTCTTTTCTTTTTTTCTTTTTTGAGGTTCTAGGATTAAGAGGGATTAGGGAAAACTTCCAGGAACAACTGAGGTTTTAATTGGGACTTAAAGGAAGTCAGGGAAGTAAGTAAGTAAAGATGAGAAGGAAGAGCATTCTAGGAATGGAGGACAACCAGAGAAAATATCTGGAATCTAGAGGTAGAGGGTCTTCTTTGTGAAACAATAAGATCCAAGTGTTAGTAGATGGAAGGGTATACACATCAGAAAGCAAGGAGTAAGAAGATTGGAAAGGTAGGAGGGGGGTGGATTATGAAGGGCTTTTAATGCAAGATAGAGGGTTTTGGATTTGATCCTGTAGGCAACAAAGAGCCAGTGGCGAATATTGAATGTGTGTGTGTGTGTGTGTGTGTGATATGATTGGACCTATGCTTTGGAAAGTCACTCTAGTAGTTAAATGGAGGATGGGTTGGAGTGGGGAGAGACTTGAGGCAGGTTGATTCACTACCAGGTTATTACAATAACTGGGGTATGAAGTGATGAGGGCCTGGACTAGAGTAGGGGCAGTGTCTAAAGAGAGAAGGGGGTATTTTTGAGAGATGTTGCAAAACTGAAATTGACAGACTTTGGCAACAGCTTGGACATTGAGGGGTGAGTGATAATGAGGAATGCACTATGACTCCTAGGTTTTAAATCTGAGGGACTAGGAAGATAGTGCTGCCCTCTATAGTAATAGGGAAGATGTGTGTGTGTGTGTGTGTGTGTGTGTGTGTGTGTGTGTAGGGTCTGGGGGAAAGAGAATGATGTGAGATTGGAGGTCAGCAGAGAATTTGGGGCAGGATAGGTAGATTAGAGAATCATCAGTAGAGAGCTGATAGTCAAATCCATAGGAGCTGATAAGAGCACCAAATAAATCAATATAGAGGGAGAAGAAAAGAAAGTCCAAGACAGAATCCTAAGGGATACCTATAATTAGAGCTAATGATCTGGAAGAGGATTCAGCGAAGGAGATTGAAAAGGATTGGTCAGAGAGGTAGGAGGAGAACTAGGAGAGAGTGGTGTCTCAAAAACCTAGAGAGAAGAGAATATTAAGGAGGAAACTCATTATCAGTGTCAGGCTACAGAGAGGTCAAAGAGAATGAGTATTGAGAAAAGGTCATTGGATTTGGCAACTCAAAGATCATTAGTAACTCTGGAGAGAGCAGTTTTGGTGGAATGATAAGGTCAGAAGCCAGATTGTAAGGGGTTAAGAAGAGAGGGAGAGGAGAGAAAGCCTATTGTAGATGGCCTTTTTGAGGGGTACAGGACAATAGTTATAGTGGGGATGGAAGGATCATGTGAAGGTTTTTTTCAGGATGGGGGATTGTGTGGGGCTGAAGTGCGGTGGAGGAGTAGCTCTTGGGAAGAGAGTAGGTTGAGGAACTATGCAGTTAGGATATTTGAAGGAGAGTCAATATATATCTTGAAGTCCCCTAGTATGAGGGTAGGAGTTGGAGAGGAGAGAATAACTTTGAGCCAGGTATTTAACTAATTGAGAAAGTGAGGGGAATGACCTGAAGGTCTGTGGACAACAACTACTAGTTTTTATTGAGTGGTAGATATGAATAACATGAAGTTTAAAGAAAGAGAGGTTATTGAGTTATGGGAGTGGGAGGAAAACCTGGAAATGGCAATGGGGAATAAAGAATATTCCAACTCCCCTGCCTTGAGCACTGAGCATAGGAGAATGAGTAAAGGTGCAGCCAGTATTGGAAAGGGTGGCCAAGGAGGCTGTATCATCAGAGGAAGCTAAGTTTTAGTAACAGCTCATAGATGGAAGAAGTGAGAAAGAAGAAAAGATTTAAGATGAAGGAATTTTGTTGTATATAGAATGGGCATTCCATTGGGCATAATGGAAGCACTAAGTGGTGTTTGATTGAAACTTTGGGGAAGAGGATTGAGGGGGATAGGAATGAGGAATTGGGTGGTGGTGGGTAAGAGACACTGGGATGTGAAGGGTATGACCAAGTGTGAGAATGTTCATCACTGGATGGAGGGTGCCACTCCTCTTCACAACAGAGGTTGGAGATTGGCCTGGAGGCAAGTACAATGTGAAATAGGAGGCACAAAGTCAAATGGTCAGTTGCGAGGCTGCTTTACAACTCCTTTTCTTTCCAAAGACTGGAAATTAAGCAGGAAAAGGGCACAGCTGGAGATGGAAGTCAAATCTGCACAGAAGCAAAAAGAAATCCCATACCCCATCAACTTTCCTCTGCCTCTTCCCTGAAAGGACAAATTGAATTTCTTCCCTCTTCTATCCCTATTCCTTTCCAATGGGAGAGGAAGAATGTGTCAGACAGATAAAGGAGGAGGTAATTTTGCCCAGATAATGTTTCAGGGAATCATTGGAAGATAGGTGGTCTCACCAACTCCAGCCTGCTGATTTGGTCCAAGCTTTACATTCCAGTCTTCTCTCACCAGCCTGAACTATTATATTTATTTTCATATGATCAGAACTTACATCTGATCATGCACTCTCTCCTGTTTTCTTTTTTATATGCAATACTATGTATCAAATATTACCATTATGCTTAATGCTTTAAAATAAAAACTAAGCAATTTATGAAATCACTTCAAAACCAATTAAAATCAACAAATACTTTTATGTGTACAAAGTACTATATTAGAGTAGATGCTCTAAGGCATACAGAATTTAGGAAAAGCTCCACATCTTCACTAGAGTTTCCCTTGTTTTCCATCACTGGGGGTAGGCCATAAACTCTCTGTTCCTTGTCAGCTGAGAGGACAGGAGGAGGAGCCAGAGCCAAGGAACCTTACTTTGCCTTCTCTCTGTCTAGTTCCCACATCTCTTTCAGAAGTCTTTTATTTTTTTCCGGGGTAATGAGTGTTAAGTGACTTGCCCAGGGTCACACAGCTAGTAAGTGTCAAGTGCCTGAGGCCAGATTTGAACTCAGATTCTCCTGAATCCAGGGCTGGTGCTTTATTCACTGAACCACCTAGCTGCCCCCTCTTCTTCTTGCTTGTGACATTGGAGAATTCAAGAAACATTTACTGAGGCTCTACCATGTACAAGGAAATGTTCGATGGCCTTGAGAACAGGAGGACTTTGTTCCAAGTTTTTGCCTTTGATACAAGTTGCTGACCATGGTCAAGTTACTCAACTTCTCAATTCTCTCCACACCTCCCTGAGGTTTTAAGTTATATATGAATGGTTTATCTGTACCAGTTTAGGGAATTTCCACACTGAGATTCACAGGTCTGGTGCTCTCTTCTTTGAATGTGAAAGATGCAATGTTCGGATGCTGAGGTACTGCTAGGCATGATGCTAAGGCAACTAGTTTCCTCCTTCTCAGACTCAGTTTCTCACTTCTATAAAATGAATGAGTTGGACTAGATCATTTCTAAAGTCTCTTCTAGGAGGCAGGTAGGTGGCATGGTGGATAAAGCACTAGCCCAGGATTCAGGATGAACTCAGTTCAAATTTGGCCTCAGATACTTGACACTTATGAGCTGTATGACCCTGGGCAAGTCATTTAACTCTCATTGCCTCACAAAAAAATAAATAAAGTCTCTCCTAGCTCTCAGTTCTATGATCCATTTTTACCAGGTAATCCATGAATTGGGTCGAGCTGATTGTCTAGGTAAATATAAAATTTTGATTTGGGTTCATTTGGACCTCTGTGTCCTGGGAGCTTGTCAGTTTTGAAGCTTCCTTGACAAGGCTGCTTGCTATGAGATGGGCTTGGTGATTTGGCCTTGTTCATGTCTCCAGTGTTTAGGACAGTACCCAGTATCCAGTAATCATTTAATAAATAGTTATTGACTGATTGACTAAGTGTGTACAGCTTGGTTATAGTCTTATTTCCTGAATTTGTCTGGGTTCAAGGCATCAGAGATGATTCTGCCTTTGGAATTTTGTAGTTTTAGAGGATGTGGCTTATACATATTAATACTATGGACAGAATTTTCATCCTATGATGCTCCTCAGCTATCATTAATTGAACATGAGCTTTGATTTCTAGTTATCTTTTCTGCAAGGGAAGGAGCTTATACTTAACCAACCTCCTTTGTAAAAAAGAATACAGATATCCTTATGTGATCAAGAGCACATTTTTGCAAGATGCTTGTCTGAGGCTATCAGGGACTCTTTATGGCCAGATACCATCTTTGGGCCAGGTGTATGTCAGTCTATGGCTAGAGGTAGGTCAGTTTGTCAACATGGAACAGAAAAACACTACATAGGGAAAGGGACTCATGATGTTAGCTTCCTTAGTGCCATAGTGTTCAAACCATTGTTCTAAACACCATGATAATGATGATGATAGTAACAATAATAATAATAAATAATCCATCACATCACTTGCTCATACACCTTCAGTAATTCCCTATTGCTGATAAGCTAAAGTACAAACTCTTCACTCTGGCATTCAAGGAACTACACTCTGACTCCAAGTTTTTCAGCCTTATTTCACTCTATTCTCCTTCATGAACTTTATGTTTCAGCCAAATTATTCTGTTCACTGTTTTCTGACCTCATCCTACTCTCTCCTCCTTCTATGCATTTGAGCACACTGGACCCCAGGCCAAGAATACAGTTCTCTTCATCCTTCTTCAATCCTTCTCTCCCAGCAAGGGGGCAATTCAGCAACCACTTCCTCCAATAAACCTTGCCTGATTCCTTCAGCCAAAAGGATTCTCTCTCTTCTCACATTTTTATAAAATACTTTTTTTCTTGAGTCAGGACTTTAAACAACTTATCATATTTTACCTTGGATCATACTTACTTGTATAGCTGTTATACTCCCTCTATTAGATTGTAAGCTTCCTGAGGGCAGGAACTATGTTATTAATCTTGAAAAGTGCTAGGTAGTAGTAGGTATTTAGCAAATGTTTTTCAAACAGAATTGAATTATACTTGAATTGAAAGGGCCCTCTCAATGACATGGTAAAGGAGGCCGGGAAAGTCTTATTACCCCTGTTTTATAGGAACCCATATAAAACTACAGAGCTAATTAAGAGGCAGAGCTGGAACTGGCATCTGGGTCTCAATTAATCAACAGGCATTTTTATTAGTTACCTACCACATGTCAAGAATTATTCTAGGTGTTAGGATAATAAGACAAAAATGATACTCGCTACCTTCAAGGAGCTTATATTCTATATAAATGGAAAAACATATGCATATATAGGTATATCCAAAATAGACACATTGTGATTTATTGTCTGTGGGTGTCTGGAGTGGGGAAGGTAAGAACTACTTAGATGGAATAAAGACAAAAATGACACAGTTCCTGCCTTCAAGGAGCTTACATTTTATAAGGAGAGACAAACATACATATATAGATATATACAAAATAGATTCAAGGTGTGTGTGTGTGTGTGTGTGTGTGTGTGTGTGAGAGAGAGAGAGAGAGAGAGAGAGAGAGAGAGAGAGAGAGAGAGAGAGATTGAGAGAGAGAGAGGTATGCTAGAGGATAAGGAAAGACTTCCCATTGAAGGTGGTACTTTAGCCAAGTCTTTAAGGAAACTAGGTATTCCAAGAGGCAGAATAGAGGATTGAGTGCATTCTAGGCATAGAGCAAGCCAGTGCCAAGGCGCAAAGATGAGAGATGGAGTGCTAGGTATGACAAATAATAAGGCCACTTTGGCTGAAGCATCGAATGTGTGAAGGGGAGTCATATATAATAAGTCTGGAAGTGTAGGATGGAGTCAGGTTGTAAAGAGCCTTCAATGCCAGAGAAAGGTGTTTATCTTTGATACTAAAGATAATAGGGAATCACTGGAGTTTATTGGGTAGGAGATTTACAGGGCCAGATCTGTTTCGGGAAAGTTTCTTTAGCAACTGTGTGGAGGAGGATTGGAGTGTGAAGAGATTTGAGAGAGGCAGATCAATTAGGAAGCTATTGCAATAGTCCAGATGATGAAAGACCAGTTGAAGATCCTTTCCCCCTCACCATTTTTCCTGATGGATCTATGAAAGAACATTTTATTGGACAACCTGGGTGTCTTTTCTAACCCAACCCCCAGATTTATGGACTTTTCATTTCATGCCTTCCATAGTCAGAGTAGGACCTAGCATAACTATATCATAGGGTGGGGGTGGGATGGAGAATTCAGCCAGTTGTCCCCATTGTTTGTCTGGGCTTGGTGAATAATTTAAAATCTTTTTACTAAAATCTGAGGCTACTGATTGGCAGACTCAGCAGGCACTTTGGACTCCTTTAAAAAATTCATAAGGTGTTTGAGAAACTGCAGGCACAGTGTCCTCTATGATGCTGAGCTGGGGGAATCTGATCTGTGCTCTGGCCTTGCTGCACTGGGGGGTGGGTGGAGGGACTGGTGAAGGCCAAGCCCACCTATCCCTCATCCTGGAAGAGAGAAAAATCCTAAGCAGGTCCCTGGGCAAAGAAGGAGGAAGGCTCTGCAGGCTGGGTAAAAGGAGAAGAAGATGGTCTTCACTGTCCCAAATTCTCTTTAGATTTTTGCTTCTGCTCCACTCTAACCCTCCACCTTCATGCCAAGCACAATATTCTCCTTCTAGGAGGTACTGGAATAAGGGTCTATTGAATGTGACTCTATATGTGACTATTCCGGAATCGTTTGAGGGCTGACAATCTCCTTTTGCTGTTCCTGCTTACCCAATTCCCCTGAGTGTCTCCTTAGAGCCATAGCTGGCTCTGGCCTATTCTAGCCTCTTTCCCTTTAAGGCAGTTCTTCCTTGAGTTCTTAAGATCATTAGGTGAGTCTTTTCAAGGAAAGTATGATAGATGCCTGGTGCAGTTTACTTATTTCTCAGGAACTGAACCCTGTCAAACTGAGAAAGACGGGGGGAAAGGGAAGTCTGTCTCATCTGCTTCTTTAAGAATGAAGATTTTTTTCTAGAGGGAGAATAGTTGAGATGCCCCCTAGCTTGAGGCAGCTAGGTGGCATGGTGTATAGACCTCCAGGCCTGGAGTCATGAAGACCTGAGTTCAAATTTAGCCTCAGACACTTGTCAACTGTGTGACCCTGGGTAAGTCACATAACCTTTGTTTGCTTTAGTTTCCTCATCTATAAAATGGCCATAGTAATAGTGCCTTCCTCCCAGAGAGAATGAAATAATAATCATAAGGGGTTTAGCATATTGTCTGACACAGAGTAATTGCTATATAAATGTTAACAATTATTATTATTATTTATTTAGGTTGGAAGCAGGGGAAGCATTTCACTTTAGGCCTAGCTTGTTTTCTCAGGTTTTTCTCATACAGACCTGGAGCCATCAGAAGGAACTAGCTGGGGAGACTCCTATCTGGCAGTGAAGGTAGTACTTTGGGTGGCTTTTCTAGCCTACATAGGTCAGTGGCAGCAAAGTAAAGTGAATTAGCTTTACTTCCTCAGATCTGTGGACTCTGAGTGATGCCCAGATACATGTCCAGGGTGCTGGAGGGGGCAGGGAGAGAAGATGGAAAGAAGGAGATAAGAATGCTCCCTTCTCCCTCCAGTGCTAGATGGGAAAGTGTAAACAATTGTCTTTGGAAGGTGATGTGGGATGCTGCTTCACTTCCTGAATTCATTTGCTTGGCTCCTGGTGTCTCAGCTGGGGATTGGCAGGGGTGGGAAGATGGAGGGAAGCCAGGGGTTGAGAAAACAAAAAGGATGGTAAAGAATTCCAAGTGCATGATGCATGTCAGCTCTGTTGGAGGGAGCAGGAAGGCTGCAGTGTTTGGTCACGATTCCATCCATGGAAGAATGGTCAGGTTAGCTGATGCAGAGAGACCAGCAGGGAGATTCCCCCCTTGCCTCTAAAAACAGTAAGGGTAACTTTAATGTACCTGAGGTCAAGGAGAAAAGAACCCAAGCAGGGCAAGGACAAAATACTGACAAGCAAGTTGGAATCTCAGGGTTTTAAAATGCCTGTGCAATTTCAGTTGTATCTACTGCTTATATAGTAAGAAGTATTATATGGGAACTCAGGTTCTTCAGGGTCCAGGCTATGAAATGAAATGAGCAAGCATTTATTGAACATTTACTATGTGCCAAGCACTGTGCTAAGCTCTGGGAATACAAATCAAAAAGCAAAGACAGTCCCTATCTGTAGAGAATTGAGGCCAATTTGTAAGGAGAGTCTGAAAAATTGACCTGTCTTATTTGGAATTCTGCCACATAGCAAATTCAATTCAATTCATTTCAATTCAACCAACATTTATTAAGACACGCTGCATGCAAGGCATTATGCTAAACACTGTGAATTCAAAGATGTTTATAACAAAGAGTCTGCTCTCAAGGTCTTTGGAATTTAATGAAGGAAAAGGCATATTACTCAAGTATTTATGATGAGACAGTGAGATAAGTTTCAAGGAAAGGTCCAGGCAAAATGATCTAGGAACTTTTGGACAAGTCACCTAATTTCTCCCAGGAAATTGGGAAGTATTGTGAGAAAAGGCCTGGAGACAGAAAGAGGAAGGATTGGAATGGAGATCAGAGATTAGGTAGTCCATTTAGGCTGAAATGCAGGGTATCCGAGGGATCATAGAATGAGATAAGTTTGGAAAGACACATTGGAGCCCCAATAAGGGAAGGACACCAAAGCAAATGCCAATTTCAGGCTACTTAGAACTTGTTTGTCAGGCAATAAAGAACCATAGAAGGTTTTTGAGTAGAGGAGTAACATGATTAGGATAGTACATTAGGAAGATTACTACAATGATGTGAAAGATGCACTGGAGAGGGGAGAGACTGGAGACAGTCAAGGAGACCAGTTTGGATGCTGTTACAATAATTTAGGTAAATAAAACTGAGAACCTGAACTGAGATCTTTGTTGTCAGAGTGAAGAGAAGACAATGGACATGAGTTACAACAGAGCTAATGTTATAGCCAGGGTCCAAGGTATTGTTTTTTTATTTTTTAATTATCCAGGTTGATGATGATTAATTTCTTTTTAAAAATATTTTTTCAATTGCACACAAAAGTTTTTAACATTCATTTTAAAAAATTTTGAGTTCCTCCCTCCACCACCCTGCATTGAGGAAGCTAGCAATTTGATATGTTATACATAAACGGTCATGCAAAAACCATGGATAATATGATTCCTTTCATATAGGAAACTCTTAGTCCATAGGTCATGTATTCAGATATGTAAGGGATTTTAGAGGCCTTCTATCATTGCCATCATAAGATACTGGATAACAAGAGCCAGAAGGAATCTCAGAGTCCATTTAGTTCAGTTCCTTCACATTACTGATGAGGAAACTGAGGCTCCAGGAGATTAAGTGAGATTGATGAGGTCATTAAGCTAGTGTCAGAAATAGCATTTAAACCCAGCTTTTCCTGATTTCCCATGCAGCCCTCTGTCTACTACATCTCCCTGACTTTCCAACCCCAGTAAAAAGTAAAAATAATACTCATTTGTTGGAAGCAGCCCTGGTATATGGGTTGCGCATAGCAGAGAAAGAGCCCAGTCCATGACGATCATGGGAGCAGATTAGTAGAAGGTAGCAGATGAGGGTGGTAGCACAGGAAGCCATATACACCCCCTTCCATCTGCCAACCCCAGAAAATTTCTGAGAAAATAGCAAGCAACGAAGGAAGGAAGGCAAGGGGAGGAGAAACTAGGGGGCTGAGAAGCAAAGCCTTCATCAACCAAAGAGTGACAAACCAAGGAAATGGGGCATTGGAAGGTGGGTCAGGGACCCTGACAAGACAAATGGAGCCAGATCAGAGGCAGGTCATAAGAAGCAAAAGAATGGAAGTCTCTGTAGAGACTTCCTAGTATCCCTGCCCAGGATGGCATGTAGTCCGCATCATTTGACAAATTTGGAGATCATGACTGTTGTTCAGAAATCTGAAGAGCTCCCTGTTCAATGGAAGCATCTTTATTAGGATTTATTTCACTGGTGCTGAAGGGAAAATCCAGCTAACAGATTTTTGCCAACATGTTTCATTAGAGAATAAGGTGACATTAAAGGTGGCTCGGGGCCAACACTAGATTGACTGATTGGGGCATTTTCTCCCCCTCTAGTCCAAGCTCTGTCTTTTGGCTCCTCTTTCCTGGCAGCCTTTTGCAAGAATAGTACCCTGCTGTATGAAATGCCTTGGGAAATGGGAGCACTGTGAGATGCCTTTATCAAAACCTGGTTGTTTTCCATGTAGCTAATAGCCATCTATCACTGGGAGTACTTGGCTGACACTCTGGGAGAACAAGGAAGACAGATCATTCTGTGGCTGGAAGGCTTCCAAGAGACAGAACATTCTGGGGTGTTAGGAAGAAAGTAATTTGATTAATCTAATTTGTACTAAGGTGTAAAAGACTGGTATCCTCAACTCTCTCAGGGCTGTCATCATTTTAAAGGAGGACCACACTATTAACCAAAATGGACTCCTAACTGGCGGAATGTTAAACAGGGCAATAAAGCAACAGGAAGCAATTCAGGCAGTATAAAGGAGATAGTTTTAGACAGGGCACCTACATACAGTTATGTGTGTTAAATAATGAGAGGTTTTCTAATAGCTATGGAGGTAGGGAGCTGTATGTGTCTTCTTGACTGAGGAAGTGATGTATTCTTATGGATGACACTCCAAATGGAGCCAATGAAGTTGGTTCAGCTTGGTTGTACCTGGCTTGTTTGGTGCAGTGTCTTTTGGGGCCTTCCAAAGAGCTCTGGGTTGATTTGAATCAATGCTAGTTTTGATTTATAGATCAATAAATCCCCCATTGACTCACTACTACTCACTGCAAAGTGGTAATCTTTTTTTTTTTTTTTTTTTTTTTTTTTTTGGTGTGGCAATGAGGGTTAAGTGACTTGTCCAGGATCACACAGCTAGTAAGTGTCAAGTGTCTGAGGCCAGATTTGAACTCAGGACCTCCTGAATCCAGGGCCAGTGCTTTATCCACTGCGCCACCTAGCTGCCCTCAGCAACCTTCTTTTTTAAATCTCTCCCCTTCACCCACTACTCTCAACAGAAGGAAGAATGAAAAGATACAGTAACTTTCATCACCCATATAGATAAAAGCTGCAAAACAATCAAGAGATTCAGAGGAAATCTGTGAATTTGTGTGAATATGGGAATGTGTAAGATCATATGTGAGAGCATATTTGTGTAAGTGTTCAAGTATGTCATAGATTTAGAGATCAATGGGACCTTAGAGGATATCTAATCCAAAGCTCTAATTTTACACATGGAAAAACTGAGGTCCAGAGAAGTTAAATGACTTACCTAAGGTCACACGGGTAGTAAATGACAGAGGCAGGATTTGAGCCCAGATTCTTGGATTCCAAAGCATGCATCTTTTCATTGTACCATAGTTCTCTGGGTTCATGATGGTATAAGGTGTGAATAAATATGTTTGCAAGTAGGTGTCGTGTGAGCTCATGAGTGTGTTTACATAAACGTGGGTGGACATATGAATATATTTGTGGGTATAAATACTTATATATTTAGGAGCATGCTAGTTATAAGCACATGTCTATGGTTGTGAACAGATTTGGTAAGTGTCTGTAGCTGCCTGTGATTCTGTGTGCATGTGAGTAAATTTGAGTGAATGTACCTGTGTATGTTTGTGAGTGTGGGTTGTGCTCAGATCTGGTGTACATACTAATTATAGATGGTCGGAGTATTAGCAAAGCATATTTCGTAGTTAGACAAGCTTTTTCTTTAAGGCCTGACAGGAAACAAGGTGATTCCCTTCACCCAAAATCCACAAGACAAGTGTGATCTTAGCTAATACCCTTATGTTTCATTTTTCTTTTTTTTCAGGGCAATGAGGGTTAAGTGACTTGCCCAGGGTCACACAGCTAGTAAATGTCTGAGACTAGATTTGAACTCAGTTTCTCCTGACTCCAGGGTTGGTGCTCTATCCATTGGGGAAATTAGAAAGGGCCCCATGTAGGAGATGGCATTTGAGTTAAGCTTTGAAGGAAACTAGGAATTCTAAGAAATAGAGATGTTGAGCGAGTATATTATAAGCATAGGGAACAGCTCATGAAGAGGCACAGATATGGGTGATCAGGTGTCTGAGTGTGGGAAGGCCAATTTTGTTGCGTTGTAGTTTGCATAAAGGCAGATAATATCCATTAGGACTGGAAAGGTAGGTTGGACATAGGTTGTGAGGGATTAAAAGTCAAACAGAAAAGGTTATTTTGGATTCTAGAGGTAATAGATAACCACTGGAGTTTGTTGAGGTGGGGGTGACATGGCTAGAATTGCACTTTAGGAAAATCACTTTAGCAGCTGTTTAGAGGATACACTGGAGAAGGGAAAGCACTTGAGGCTGAGAACAACTTTGGAAATTATTACAATAGTTAGGCTAGGGTTTGAACTAGGGTGGTGGTTGTGAAGGTAAGAGAGGAAAGGATAGAATTGAGAGGTATTGTGTAGGGAAAGGACAAGATTTGGCAACAATATGTATGTGCGGTGAGAGAGTAAGCAGTTGGTGACTGATACTGTGAAACTGGATGTTTGGAAGGATGGAGGTACCTTGAATAAAAATAGGGAAGTTAGGAAGTAGGAAATTTTTTGGGGGGGAGGGAAGATAATGAGGTCTGTTTTGGATATATTGAATTATAGATTTCTGTCAAAATAGAGATGTTCAGCAAATAGTAAGATAGTACTGGAATTCACTTGGTATATAAATTTGGGAATAATTTTCAAGGGGATGGTTTTTGAAACTCTGGAAACTGATGAGATTTTCAAGAGAGAAGGGAATTTAGGGGAGATTATTGGGCTGGGTCTATGAATAAAAGGTGATATTGGGATATGGAAAATGATCCAGTTGCTGAGGGCAGCTGCACAGAAGAACAATGAAAGAACAGTGTAATGAAAACCAGGAAGGAGAGAATATTCAGGAGGGGTGGATGGTCAACAGTGTCAAAGTCTACAGAGAAATCAAGAAGGATAACAGAGAAACATACCATTGGATTTTATCATTAAGAGATTGTTGGTAACATTGATGATAGCAGTTTCAGTTGAGTGGTCCAAGCCTGATTGGAAGGAGTTGAGAAGGCTTATTGGAAGTATTGGGGAGGTGAAGAATTGGAGGTAATGAATATAATTGGCATTTTATAGAAGTTTGGTTATGAAAGGGAAGACAGGTATAGGATGACAGCTTGAAAGGGTGGAAGGATCAAATGAAGAGGCTTTTTTTTTTTTTAGTGAGGCAATTGGGGTTAAGTGACTTGCCTAAGGTCACACAGCTAGTAAGTGTTAAGTGTCTGAGGTCAGATTTGAACTCAGGTCCTCCTGACTCCAGGGCTGGTACTCTATCCACTGCACCACCTAGCTGCCCCGAAGAGGCTTTTTTAGGAATAAGGAAAGATTTGGCCATGTTTGAACATGCCACTATTTGAAGGTGTGTGTGTATGTATGTATGCATGTATGCATGTATGTATGTATATATGTATGTGTGTGTGAGAGAGAAAGATATATATATATATATATATATATATATATATCTTTCTCTTAGAGAGAGAGAGAGAGAGAGAGAATATTATTGAAGATACATACTCCTGGAGAAAGATACTTGTTGGGTATGATGTAGAGGTATAGGCTGCACATGTATGGGAGTAACCCAGAGGGCAGAACCAATAGCAATGGGTGGAAGGCACAAAGGAGCACATTTAGGTGTGATGTCAGGAAAATTTTCTTAATAAATAGAGCTGTCCCAAAGTGGTGGGATGTTCCCCCTCATTGGGGGTCTTCAAGTGGAAGCTGGATGACCACTTTTCATGTATGTTATACTGGGAATTGTGTTCATAAGTGAATTGGAGTATATATATTTTTGAGGTCTCATCTGACTCAAAGATTCTGCAATTTTCCACAATGCATAGAGAAAGCTATTTGAGATAACAGTATAAAAGCACTTTGAAAGTAATGGATTTATATAAAGAGATGGTACTATAATAGTTGTTATCAATAATGATAATAACAGTGCTATTCCTATTCCTTTGATACTCAATAAATGGTCAGGTAAATAGGGTTATAGGTACACCCAAGGTATTATGGAGAAGATAAGTACTTTCATGACATAATGAAATCTACTAAATGCCTTCTGTGGTGTATTTGCTTAGCTGGACTAGTATTAGTCTATTCACGTGTGATGCTGGACCTCAGCTGTCAACATATTATCAATAGCTGAGAAATACAAGTCAACTCACTCATGTAATTAGCTAGGTTGCTGGAGGCTAGGGGAGTGTGTTGAGAGCTCTGTTCCCTTTTAAAATCTATAAATTAAATTTTTATTGACTTTAGTGTGAGATGTTAAAAAAAAATCAATGCATCCGTCTCCTACATCTTTTCTTCACTTTCCTACTCCTTAATGAGTTAGATAAACACAACCCTGACTCCATATGAAACCTGAGAAGATTATGCAGAATGGGTGGGATCTTTATGTTTAGCTAGTAGCTTTCTGTTGTCCAATATATAAGATCATATTGTGATAAAATAATGGGATTTAGCAGATACTCAAAGACCCACCTGGAGATTAATCTAAACTGATTGTATCAAGTGAGAGCTATTGACTGTTGATTAGTCTACTTCAAAGTTAACTAGATTGTAATCACACCTGGCTAGCCCTTAAGAAGGTATTGTTCTCAGAAGCTAGACTTTGAACTCAACTTGAGAACACCTTCAAAACCAATGGATTTGGATGACACCAACCAATCAGCCTGAAGCAGTGTGTAAGGACCGCCTCCGTTCCTGACCTATAAAAAGCTTCCACAATCAAACTTGCTGGAGAGTTCCTGACTGAAGTAGGCTCGAGGTGGAGTACTTGAGGAAGAACCCAACCAGACTGGAGCTCTAGGCTAGATAGGCCTTTTCTTAACTTTCTGAACTCCATGGGAATACCTGTATGCTTTAATAAATGTTTAATGCCCAAAGACTGGTGCTAAAGCTTCTAATTTAAGGTGACCACAATATAGATTTTAAACATCACAATATGAAATATGATTCTGGTTAAATTATGGAGAGCCTATGTTTTCTTATTAATTTTCTCCAAATAATTTTTTTTGGCATGGAAATGAAGGTTAAATGACTTGCCCAGAGTCACACAGCTATTAAGTGTCAAGTGTCTGAGTCCAAATTTGAGCTCAGGTCCTCCTGAATACAGGGCTGGTGCTTTATTCACTGCACCACCTAGCTGCTCCCGATAAAAAAATTTGACAGGAGAATTTTATCTCTCTCATTAGAATGTAAGCTATTGTGAATAGGGATTGTTTTATATTTTGTATTTATATTTCCAGAGCCTAGCATGGTGCCTAGCATAAATTAATTGCTTAATAAATACATGCTAATTGGTTAATATGTTTCCATTTCTTTCTCTATTTTTTATTTGATAAGGGGCCAATATGCACTCAATCCTCTTCTGATTACTCTTTTTTTTTTGTGCAGGGCAATGGGGGTTAAGTGACTTGCCCAGGGTCACACAGCTAGTAAGTGTCAAGTGTCTGAGGCCAGATTTGAACTCAGGTACTCCTGAATCCAGGGCCGGTGCTTTATCCACTGCGCCACCTAGCCGCCCCCCTGATTACTCTTTTTTAATGTATAAAACTGTATTTCTGGATTCTTAAAGACCATGCCAGGGGGACATAGGCTCTAGGGGATCCTGTCAAGCTGGAAAATTTACGTGTGTCTGAACAGATTATATGTCTGTCACATGAGGACCAGCTCATTTAATTACAGATAAGCTTATCCGTAGAAGACTGACCATTAGGTGATGAATTGTTTTGATGCAATAACTAAAACCCCTTTTTTTTCTTTTTTTTTAAAATTGAGGCAATTGGGGTTAAGTGACTTGCCCAGGGTCACACAGCTAGTAAGTGTTAAGTGTCTGAGGCCGGATTTGAACTCAGGTACTCCTGACTCCAGGGCCGGTGCTCTATCCACTGCGCCACCTAGCTTCCCCACTAAAAACCCTTTTTTGAAGTAATGGATGGAGGTACATAAGTGAACGGTATACCTGCATTGATGAAATTATGGACATTTTGAAGCAAGGATTGGGGAATGGTGACATTTGAGTTCTCAATGTCTAGTTATGTAATTTTCCATGAAACTGCACTGGTCTGTGATTTTGCTGTATTTAGTATAAATGCAAGAATTTTTCTAGACTGCAGGCTTAAGTGAAGGTTGGGATAGTGTCTCACTAATTTTTGCATGTTCCTTCACAATGAGGGGAGTTTGATATAGAGAAAGTTCTCAGAAAATATGTTTAATTAAATATATTTTTGAAGAGAAGAAATGGATGTCAATAAAATTCTCTAAATTTTTGAGGTGAGACATGACGATGACTTAAAAGAGTTCCTATCTACCTCTAATTCTGGACACAGAAATAAACTCACAAAGTCCATCCACATGCTTTTTTGCTTCTCATTGTTCTAGTTGTAAAAAATCATGCTGATGATATGCAGGAAGTAATAGAGCTATGTACACCTGAAGAATGCCTGTGGGGTCATCTTTTGGACATTTTTGTTCAGCTCATTTGACCACCACCTGATTTTCCTTATTCATGGCCTTATATCTTTATCCCTGATTTCAGTGTTTCATGAATGTTTCTGAATTGGGATTTTATTGTGGTCTGGATGGAATATGAAAGCTTTTCATCATATAGATTCAGCCCTCAATGATGACTATACAGGAGAAGAAATGAAAGGGACTGTTGAAGAATGGATGGAAAGCAGAACTCAGGGTCAGGAAGACCTGGTTGAAGTTCCCCTTCTGACCCATTTTGGTTGTATTACTCTGAGAAAGTCATTTAACTTTTCAATGCCCTAGATATCTCTTTAACACCGTAAACTTTAATACAGTTCCTCGTTAGTGCTGGTAGGAGAGGTTTCCTCATGACCACTACCTTACACCAGTGAAATCACAAGTCTGATTAAAAAAAAGAAATGCAATCCATCATGTGGATAACCCAAAGCAGAAGGCAAATTAAACCTTTTTCTAGTTGGTTTGGAAGTCATATTGTTACTTATGAGATTATCAAATCTCTTATTGATAAGAAAACAGCAGAGATAAATGTTGCTTATCCTGAAAATATACTGGTTGGGGTGTGTGAAGGCCAACCAGAAGTGTTTTGGAGGTTAGTGAGGGTTGAGGGAGAAGAGGGAGGGAGGGAAAACTGGCCCTTCATTTGCAATGGATAGACAACCCATATAAATGATAAATAAGTACTGCCTAGATTTTTGTGGTGCTGAAGAACAGCTCCCAGGCTAAAGAAAAGGTATACTTCAGGGAGGGCATCTTGCTCTTATAGATTCTGTGAACCTAACAAAACACACACACACACACAAACCTAGTGAAGTGGACTGAAATTAGGTTGCTGACAAGTCATTATCTATATAAACAAACCATGGTGTCTGTATAGACATAAGGTGAAAAATAGAAATGATTAACAAACTGACTCTTTTGAAGTGACAGACTTTTAACTGAGGAAATGAAGAGCAATTAAAGACTTAACTTCCTTGGTCCACAGAAAGGTGTTGTGTGAAACTCCAAGTATTATTCAAGTGAACATTGGATGTGAAGAAGAAAATACTTTCTAGGCAGTTTGACCTAGCTCTCCTGCTGGGTATCACTTTCAAAGTATTCTGTGAAGGACAGAAACAGAACCTCGGAGCCCTCACACCCAGTATCAGTTAGGAGGCTTGAGCAGCTGGTTGGAGATTTTCAAAGGTATCAAATTAATGAGTGGGAACTTATCTCCTCTGAAAAAGGAACACAGACTTGTCCTGAAGAGTTGATACTAGATTTTGGAAATTAAAGACCTAATAAGTCCCTAAAATTAATCTCCCCATCCAACATCAGAGGTGCTTTAATGAAGAGGTATATTAGGCATCTTCAGACAGGTTCCCAAGGAAGCCTAGAAGTTATTTAGAGGAAACCAATGCTTTGGCTATTGTCAGCCCAGCTGCATAGAAAAATCTTCTAATTGGCTGTGTATATACAGAAAAAGATAAAGACAATTTTAACTTCTCAAGCTCTTCTAGGAAATAAGATTCCTATTTATTGACTTGGAACAAACACATTTAATTCACAGGCTTTGGGATAATGACCTTTGGGTTAGCATCAGTTTAGTTTCTGGGAAGTTCTTGAGGTTTTGGTCACTCTGTGGCTTATTTTATTAGGATATCCTTGTGAAGTTTACATTGAATTTTATCTTAATTTCTGGTCCTTGGTACTAGGACTCTGGCATTTAAAGAGAAAATGTGACTCTCTAATTGAGAATGAAATGCTTACAGCATTTAACAAAAATTTCCATAGAAAATATATGCAGTATTTATAATGATTTAGATATTTTGCACAATTTTATTTGTGTATTAACTACCATTTCATGACAAATAAATTTGATTATTATCAATTTATATAATGTCAATAATAACTATAATTGTCTTTTTCTTTCCCTTTTCTCTCTTATTCTGTGTTTGTATATGAGATTATTGTACTGTGTTACTCCCATGGTTACTACTTTTTTTTTTCTTTTTCTTTTTTTTTGGTGAGGCAATTGAGATTAAGTGATTTGCCTAGGGTCACAGAGCTAGTAAGTGTTAAGTGTCTGAGGCTGGATTTGAACTCAGATCCTCCTGACTCCAGGGCAAAATATTGATACCTTTGGATCAATTAATAGTTCCTGTCCATAAACTTCCATAAAACCTCTACAAGGGATCTATGGAAAATTATGGGGCACTTCCTATATATTTCATTTTATTGTATGGATGCCAGTGGAACAATATAGGACTGTCCCTCTTGGATAAATAACTAACCTCCTTTTGTAGTTAAACATATTTCTAATAACATTCTTTTTGATACTTCTTCACAGTTTTCAACTGGCAATATTGTTGTAGCCTACTCATGAAAACCATGTGTCCCTCTATTGCCCTTTAAGTAACCTTCAAATGTAATTCTTTGTGTGATAACATGACCAGAAAGATGTTGTTATTAAAAAGATAGGCCTTTGTTTGAAGAACATGCCTGGGGTCATTATTACCATTGCACAATTTCCCAAATCCATTCCAGCTAGTTCTCTATTATTTGATAAAAATATATGACTTCATTATTGTTTTATTTAATTTAACGATTTGGATGCTTTTAAGAATTTTTGTTTGTTAGAAGGCAATACCACAATTCAATTTAATTTAATCAATCCAAGAAACATTTATCAATTGCTTATTTTCTACAAGATGTTGTTCTAGATGCTGGGGATACAAAGAAAAAAAGAAACATTACTTACCCTCAAAGAGTTTATATTCCCTTGGAAGTGAGGTAATACAACACATGCCCAAATAAGTAAATATCAAATATACACAGAATAACACAAAGCAATTTCAGTAGGGAGAAGCAGCTAATTATTAGAAGTATCAGGAAAAGTCTTGTGGAAGAGGTGGTTACTCATATGTCCCATCATTTGTTGGTGACTTGGGTTCTTGAACTTTTCTCTGTAGAGTGAAAATTGTTAAGGCTTCAGGTTTGGATCTAGAAATGGATGGAGGATTCACCTCCATTTGATAAACAAGCATAAATTCCCAGAGTGCTGGGCCCCACATAATGTTTTTTTCAGCACTTTTGTGGAAATATATAGAAACAAAAATATGTAAATGAAGGAACTATGGCTCACAGTATTGAGGCAGAATCTGAGGCTTAAGAAGTTTGACTTCTATTCTTATCTTTATTCATAACTTGCTGAATGATCTTTTCTCATTTATTAAAAATTTGCTAAAACTCATAAAGACCATTTACTAAGGCCTGGAGCCATTGTAGCAACAACAGATGGCATGCATATTTTGTTATTGTTCAGTTGTTTCAGACTCTCTATGACCCCATTTGGACTTTTCTTGGCAAAGATAGTGGAGTGCTTTGTCATTTCCTTTTGCAGCTCATTTTACAGATAAGAAAACTGGGCAAACAGGGCTAAGTGACTTTTCCAGGATACAAGTGTCTGAGGCTAGATTGGAACTCAGGCCTTCCTGACTTCAGGCTCAGCATTTATATAGCACTTTACATATATTAACTCACTTGGTTTTCACAATAACTCTGTGAGGTAGGTGCTATCATCATTTCCATTTAACAGATAAGGAAACTAAGACTGAGAGAGAGAGAAGTTAAATGACTTGTCCAGGGTAACACTGCTAAGTTTCTGAGGAAGGATTTGAACTTAGTTCTTTACTCCATTTCTAATCCTCTAACCATTGCATAACCTGGCTGCCATTTTTGGACTTATATAAGTGGAATACTGCCCACACAGGTGAAATCATGAATTCTTCTTCTTTGTTTTTTGGCAGGGCAATGAGGGTTAAGTGACTTGCCCAGGGTCACACAGCTAGTAAGTGTCAAGTGTCTGAGGCCAGATTTGAACTCAGGTCCTCCTGAATCCAAGGCTGGTGCTTTATCCACTATGCCACCTACCTGCCCCTGAAATCATGAATTCTTAAAGTATTGATGTTATAAGTATAGTTTCATTCAGTCTATAATACAATCTATAATCAATACATTTTTTTGTATTTTGTGAATCTAGTTTTTCCTTACCAACTTAAAAAATCTTTAAAAAGTAAAAAACAAAGCTTTATTAATAGCTTATTTTTATTTTCAATATTAAAATGTAAAAAGATTAAAATAATAACTTTTAAATTAAAATGATACTCTAGACCAACAGCCCATTTTCCATTTAAAAAGTGCTATACCAATTCTAAGCATTTTTTCTCTGTAGTATCGTGACTTTTTAAAAAAATTACAAACTATGAAGAAAAGCCCCCATAACATGGCACTAAGGGATCCATTGTCCAGTATGCAATATGTGCACATGTGAAAACCAACTCTTTCTATATACATGATTGTCTTGTACTGTCACTTAAATGAGACAGTTCACTTGGGTGTGTGTTTGCTCACTGAAACTGCCCCTGAGTTTCAATCCCTTCAATAATGGAAGCAGAGGGGGCAGCTAGGTGGCACAGTGGATAAAGCACCAGCCCTGGATTCAGGAGTACCTGAGTTCAAATCTGGCCTCAGACACTTGATACTTACTAGCTGTGTGACCCTGGGAAAGTCACTTAACCCCCATTGCCCTGCAAAAAACCCAAAAAAAACAAATAGTGGAAACAGAGAATAATTTCCTCAGTGAGAAAAGATAGTCTCCTTGTTAGAAAGGCATCCATCTAGGTGCCCTTGGTTCCCTCCAAGTTGGAGAATCGTTTTAGTTTGATATTGGCATCAATCTCATACTATCTCACAGGAACAAGGGCAAAATCAGAATGTGTTTATATTGTATATATTTGCTTGGTGAAACTGCAAAATTAGGGTAGCAATGAGTGTCCAGGAATTTAAGTGTAAACTTGCTGCTGGCATGCTGTTCAACTTTCTTGAATTATTTCTTCCAGTTATGGAGATGTTTGTACACTTTTGTGAAAATATATAGGGGTCAGCTAGGTGATGCAGTGGATAAAGCACTGGCCCTGGATTCAGGAGGACCTGAGTTCAAATCTGCCCTCAGATACTTGACACTTACTAGCTGTGTGACCCTGGGCAAGTCACTTAACCCTTATTGCTATGCTCCCCCAAAAGAAAATAGAGACAAAAATATATAAGTGGAAGAATTGTGATCCCCAATATAAGACTGAATCTGAGACTTAAGAAGCTTGGGTTCCATTCTCATTTCTATTCATACCTTGCTGAGTGATTTTGGGTGTAATTGTGTGCCTCAGTTTTGATATCTATAAAATGGAGATGATGGAAAAAATAATCTGAAAAGTTCTTTTGATGCAGATGAAGAAGATACATGTGAATGGTAGATATACTTTTATTATTATTCAACAAAAATACCACTATAGGTACATGCATTTGATTTTCTGACTTTATAGGATCATAAACTTGCAGCCAGCAGGACTCTTAAAAATCTTTGAACCAGTTACAGAATATTACTGATCAGGAAGCTGAGGCCCAGAGAGTTTACATGGTTGAGCCAAGATGTCAGGGGAAAGGCTGTGACTTGTCTGAGCTCTCTCCCAAACCCCTCCAAATACCTTCAAATACCATAAGACAATTCCTGGAGCAGCAGAACCCACAAAAGGACAGGGTGAGATAATTTTCCAGCCAAAGATGACTTAGAAGGTTGGCAGGAAAGGTCTGTCACACCCTGGTGAGAGTGGAGCAGAGTCCAGAACAGGCTGTGCCAGTGCAAACTCAGCCCCAGCAGACCAGGAGCAGGCCTTAGGAGCCACTGAACCAGCGGCATCAGCAACTGCTTCTAGAACTCAGCCCACATAGGGTGAGGGAGCTGACCATTTGGCCAGAAGATTACAGGGATCTTTTTGCTAGCACTGAGGCAGAACTCTTGTTTTGTCCATACTCAGATCCAGTATGCAGTCTTGGGTGGTAGTCCAAGGCCTGGGAGGACCACTAGCACACCAGAGCTTGTAGCCACAGTGGAGTTGGACACTCCTCAAAGTTCCAGGGCAGAAAAGCAGGCTTGTGGTTGCTTTCATATCAAAGCACAGGCCAGGAGTGTAGTGAACATACCTCTCCTTAAATCATACCACAGAGTTTACATCACTTGTCCAAGGTCATATAGGTAGCATGCTTTGATAAAGATAATCCCAAGGGGCAGTTGTATTTCTATTATTTCTGTATAACTCTATATTCCTTTTGTATTTTTTATTTTAAAGAACAGCCTTTTTTCCTGTAGGGCAAGGAGGGTTAAGTGACTTGCCCAGGGTCACACAGCTAGTAAGTGTCAAGTGTCTGAGGTCAGATTTGAACTCAGGTCCTCCTGAATCCAGGGCTAGTGTTTTTTATCCACTGTGCCACCTAGCTCTCCCTGTGTAACTCTATATTCAACAATTATTATTAATAATAATAATCAGTATTTATATAGCACATACAACGTGCCAGACACTGTGCTAAGTGCTTTACAAATGTAATCTCCGCAGCAACCCCAGAAGGTGGATGCTATTATTTTTTCCATAAAAGTATTTTTATTGTTTTCCAGTTACATGTAGAGAGTTTTCCACATATTTTTATAATATTTCTAGTTTCAATTTTTTCTCCCTCCCCCCCTCCCTCCCCAAGACAACAAGCAATCTGATACAGGTTGAATATGTACAATCACATTAAACATATTTCTGCATTAGTCATGCTGTGAAAGAAGAATCAGAGCAAAAAGGAAAAACCTCAAAAAAGAAAAAAAAATAGAAATAGTATGGTTCAATCTACATCTTGATTCCATAGTTCTTTTTTTTCCTGGATTTGGAAAGCATTTTCCATCATAAGTTCTTTGGAACTATCTTGGACCATTATACTGCTGAGAAGAGTCAAGTCCATCACAATTGATCAACACACAATGTTGTTGATACTGTGTACAATGTTCTCCTGGTTCTGCTCATCTCACTCTGCATCAGTTCATGTAAGTCCTTCCAGGTTTCTCTGAAATCTATCTGCTCATCATTTCTTACAGCACAATAGTATTCCATTACATTCATATACCACAACTTGTTCAGCCAATTGATCAATTGATGCCCAATTGATGGGCATCCCCTCAAATTTCAATTCCTTGCCACCACAAAAAGAGCAACTATAAATATTTTTGTACATGTGGGTCTTTTCCCCTTTTTATGATCTCTTTGGGAAAAAGACCTAATAGTGGTATTGCTGGATCAAAGGGTATGCACAGCTTTCTAGACCTTTGGGCATAGTTCCATAGTCTCCAGAATGGTTGGATCAATTCACAGTTCCACCAACAATGCATTAGTGTTCCAATTTTTCCACAGTTTCTCCAACATTTGTGATTTTCCTTTTTTGTCATATTAGCCAATCTGATAGGTGTCAGGTGGCACCTCAGAGTTGTTTTAATTTGCATTTCTATAATCAATAGTGATTTAGAGCATTTTTTCATATGGCAATATATAGCTTTTATTTCTTCATCAGAAAACTGCCTATTCATATCCTTTGACCATTCCTCAATTGGGGAATCACTTGGATTCTTATAAATTTGATTTAATTCCTAATATATTTTAGAAATAAGGCCTTTATCAGAAATACTGGCTATAAAAATTGTTTCCCAGCTTTCTGCCTCCCTTCTAATTTTGGATGCATTGCTTCTGTTTGTACAAAATCTTTTTTAATTTAATGTAATCAAAACCATCCATTTTGCATTTCATAATATTCTCTATCTCTTGTTTGGTCATAAACTGTTCTCCTTTCCATAAATCTGAGAGGTAAACCATTCCTTCCTCTTGTAATTTACCTATGGTATCACCTTTTATATCTAAATCATGTACCCATTTTGACCTTATTTTAGTATAAGGTGTAAGATGTTGGTCTATGCCTGGTTTCTGTCATACTATCTTCTAGTTTTCCCAGCAGTTTTTGTCAAATACTGAGTTCCTATCCCAGAAGCTGTAGTCTTTGGGTTTATCAAACAGTACATTACTAAAGTCATTTACTACTGTGTCTCCTGTGCCTAGCCTATTCCATTGATCCTCCACTCTATTTCTTAGCCAGTACCAAATAATTTTGATGACTGCCACTTTATAGTAAAGCTTCAGATTTGGTACAGCTATCGGTGGATGCTATTATTATCCCACTTTACAGTTGAGGAAACTGAGGCAAATAGAGGTTAAGTCATTTGCCCAAAGCCACACAGCTAAAAAGTGTCTGAGGCTGAATTTGAACTTGGGTCTTCCTGACTCCAAGCTCAGGGTGCCAACTAGCCACCCCAGCTCACCAATTTAAATAAAATATTTATTAAGGATATACCCTGTACAAGACACTATACTATGTACTGAGGATAAAAAGACAAAAATGAAAACCTGTCTTCAGGGAGCTTATATTCTGTGGGAGGACATCCTCTCTCTCTCTGTGTGTGTGTTTGTGTTTGTGTGTAGGTCTGTGTGTACAATTTACTGTGTATGTACATATTTTTAGTTGCCAGTCTGTACATACATTAAGTGTCTCTTGAATGGAATGTTGGATTCAATGGCTTCTTAGGCCCTTTCCAATTCTGAGAGTTTCAACATCTCTTTCATGCCCCTTGTTCAAAACCTTGCATGTCACCCTGTCATCTACTGAATAGAGTACAAACCCCTTAGCTTAGCATTCAAGGCTCTCCGTGCTGTGATCACAACCTGCTTTTTCATCCTTATCTTTCACTGTTCCTTAAACCTCACTCAGCTCTAGTCACTCAGGACTAGTCACTGTTTCCGGAATCCAGCTTATGTTTTCCCTTCTTTGTTCAAATAATTCTTTCTGCTTAGAATCGTCTCCTGCCCCCTCCCCCTCTTCTCTAGTCAAACACTTACTCATATTTCTAAAGCATCCTCCAAAGCAGGCTTCCCTGATCACCTCAGCTAGACGGAATCCCTGCTTTCTCCCCTCGGATCTCATAGAGCTCTTTGTTCCTTATTCACATCTCTCTCCTGGTACTTATCCCTCTCAGTCTTCCATTGCAGTCCCTTCTTATTTTTCCTACCTTCTGCGGGCTAGCTAAGGGGAGGGACCCCGCCTCATTTTTTTCGTTCCAGCATAGGACTATGTACACATTAGGTGCTTGGCAAATGTTTGTTAAATGACCGACTTGCTTCTAATTATCCTTGGTGAGGACCCTGCTTCCCCCCTCCCCCCACCCCGCTCCCCACCCCTCACTTCGATCTTTCTACGTGGTTTATTGTTCCTTGCACCCTGAGGCTCTGAAGTTCGGGTGCGTGTGAGAATTTGGGGTGCTAGTCCCTCTTCTTCTCCCAACTGCAGGCAGATTTGGGAGGGGGTGAGGCCAGAGAGTTGAGTTGCTCTTTCATTTGGTGTATTGCGCACGCGGCGCGTGGGTATGGAGGGAGGGAAGATCAGAGGGGATTTCCTAGGGGTTCCCTTTCAGGGGTCTGCCTTCATTTTCCTTCGTGAGGAACTACCCTGGACCCTTAGTTAAGGGACTCCTTTACTTTCTCAATCACTAACTCTCACTCATGACATAAATCCCAGACCCTCTCCTATGGTTCCCAGCCCAGGGATATCCTCTTTTTTCTCCAACTCTCTCCCTCTGCCTGAGTTGCCAGGCAGGCTGGGGAAGGGTTAATTAAGGGGAGGGGGTTGGCTGGGGGCGGGAGGGGGGGGAGCGGATGGTGGCCGGGAGGAGCCGTGACAGCCCTGGTAGAAGCCTGAGCTGCGGGCTCCTGGTGAGTGATCGAGCAAGGGAGTGAGTGGGCTGAGTCGAGCCAAGCTGAGCCAAGCTGAGGGAGCCCAGGCGATCGCAGCGTTTCCTTTCTCCCAGACGCGCTGTGAGGTTGGGGAAGCTGCCGCAGAGCCTGCCTCTGGCCCTACAGCCCAGCTCTTCCTTTTGCTCTGTCCCCCAGACTCGCCATGCTAATTCCCGGCCGAAGGCTTCGGTGCTGTCCAGCGTCTCCCAGCATGTGTCCCCGCTGAGGCGCCCCCTCCCCGCGCCCTTGAGCGCCAAGGGCCCCCTGCCCTACGCTCCCCTTCCCTCACCCTTCCTTCCCCTCCCCATCCTCGCGGGCCCTGCGCGCCCAGCCTCCCAGTGAGTTGGGGCGCAGCCCCGGGGGGCCAGGATGGTGCAGAAATCCCGCAATGGGGGCGTCTATCCCGGGCCCAGCGGAGAGAAGAAACTCAAGGTGGGCTTCGTTGGGCTGGACCCCGGGGCCCCCGACTCCACCCGGGACGGGGCACTGCTTATCGCCGGCTCGGAGAGCAGCAAACGCGGCAGCATTCTCAGCAAGCCCCGCTCGGGCGGCGCCGGCACTGGCAAACCCCCGAAGCGCAATGCCTTCTACCGCAAGCTGCAGAATTTCCTCTACAACGTACTGGAGAGACCCCGAGGCTGGGCCTTCATCTATCATGCCTATGTGTGAGTAAGGGGCAGACAGACTTCCCGGCCCTGCCCAGCTGGGCTGGTGGAGGACAGCTGCGTTGTATGGTTACGGGGCTTTCTGACACAGGGGAGGTATCTCCTGGAGACTCATAGGAATAGAGGTGGAATAGTGTGGGTTCTGTGGTGTTCCTGTGCGTGCGGATGTTGGGGTGATAACCACAGATAGCATGTAAATGTCTTGGTGTGATGCTGCGTGACTGTATGACTTCATGGTACTGGCGCGAGTGTTTCTGTTGGTGATAGCTTGTGATTGTGTTTTCGTGGGTGCTGGTGTGTGACTGTCATTGTGTGGTTGTGAATCTGTGGGTGGTACTATTTTGCTGTATGTGTGTTATCTCCACGATTAAAACGCAGAATCAAACGATTATCAGGATAGTAAAAAGATTCTGCTTTGAAATAGTCTGCAGGTACCCCCCAAAACGCATCTCTGTGTTGGAGAAGAAAGATAATGGTGACAGCTGGTTGTGTGTGCTGTAAGACTGCTTTTGATGGGCAAACTCAGATGGAGATCCCAGGTCAACTCTCTTGGGTTTGGGAACTTTTGCCCCTCTTTTCTCTCTCATTCCTATTCTCCATCCCCCATACAACTTTAGGCTCCTTTTCCACTAACATGAATTCTGAATTTCTGTTCTCCCTTTCCAGCTTCCCATTAAAGAGATGGGGAGATTTGTTTCTTCATATCCACTCTTCATATCCTTACCTTAGGGGTCTTTGCAGGCATTGCTCACCTGCCATTGATAGCCTATCTTCTTACTCACTAATCTTCTTCTTCCATTTTTCTAAGGGGGTGGGGGCAGGAGTAGCTGGCTCAGCTAGAACAAAGGCCTAGACATCTGGAGGAAGCCAGAGGAGATACATTTTTTGGGGAATTTGCTTTCTCTTATCCCTCTCTCTTGTTAATATAGCCCCATTGATACAGCCTAGTCAAGACCCTCCCCTCCACTGGCATCTCTGAACTAATGGTAGAGGATATTCCCTAGCAGCAAGGTGGGCTGGGCTACCCTCTCTCTATGGTACCTGATTTCTCTCACTGGAGACTTAGGTTAACCTCTGTATTTAGGGGCTGCCTATTGTGTTCAAGAGGAAGGACTCAGAAATGGGGAGTCCACCTCAGCCACACTTTGGGAAACAGATGCTTAGGCAGGTGGAACTTGACATCTTTCCCCCTCCCTAACCCTTATCGTTTATATTTCTGGATTGTCTCCAGGAAAGGCAGCTTACTTACTAGGCAGGAGAGAGTTTATCACTATAATGCTTACCTAGGAGCTATGGGGATCTAAGGTAGGAAAGGAAAAGGAAAAGGGAAAAAAAAAAGCATAGATTGGAATGTGAGAGCTGGTGCAGGATGTGTTTATGTTTATATTGGGGTGGGGGTGGGAGGTACAACAGGAAATAACTTGACTATTTTTAATAGGTTAAGTCACCCTCCTGGGTCTCAGTTTCCTTGCATTTCAAATGATGGCCCTGGACAAAATGACCTCTAAGGTCATTCTTGTGATTTATTTTGCTTATTTTAAATCAAAAAGTGGAAAATGCACAGTTTTCCATATTGCATCTAGAGACATCCTCTAGCTGAAAGCTGCAAACCACGTCCTAGAGTGATTGGTATTTCTGTGGCTCTGAAATTCCCCACTGTCTAGGAGCTTCTCTTGTCTCAGGGCCTGTTTTCCCAATCAGAGCCAAATGCACATGCTCTCTTTGTGTGCATTTGCATATGAGTAGGTGCATGTGTGTGTGTGTATGTGTGCAAGTAAAGCATACAGATTCTAAAAATACAGGTGTGTCTCTTGCCATTCTTTTTTGCCATCCAGCTGCTGTCACTCAGATGGGACCATACCCAAATAACTCTGACCAGGATACAGCCATTTTGTGAGTTAAAACACTTGAGAAAGAGAAGAGGGAAGGAGAAAGCTTTGAGCAAACATATCTTAAACTATTCCCACAGGGGATGAAATGGAGAGACCAAAATGATTGATATTCTCTCTGTGTGTATGTGTGTGAGTTTATGTAACTTTGCTGATATTAATGTTTGAAGAGGTCTGCATAAAGCTTGTGTGGGAAGGATGAAGGGCTAAGTAGACACAAGTATGATGAAAGTGCTCATGGAAGATACTACAAAGCTAGCCAAAGCTAGCTCTCAAGCATAGTTTTGCAGAGGTTGGGGGTTCAAAGAACAATCCTTTCTCATATATGGGATGTCAAGGGAGTTCTGGCAGTCTACCTGTCTTGGAATATCATGAGGACTCCATCATCCATGAAAAAAAAATATTTCCTCTGTGCCTCATTCTGGAATATGTTATCAGAGTTTTACAGCAGAAAACAGCAAACTGAAACAAACAGAAGGTAACATGGCTAGTTAGCCTCCTGTCTAAGTGATTAATCTGGTTACCTTCCCCATTGAACACTCTGACCAATTAAATCCCCTTGAAAAAGCATTTCATTTCATTAGTATGAATGACTCTACAGTAATGGCCTGAATATTAGTGTCAAGGGAGGCACACGCATCACAAGAAAGCTTTCAGTCTAGGGCTGGATTTTGTGTCCATGGATTTGTTGGGGGGGGGGGGAGGAATAATTACTCTTATTTGTTCTGAGTCCTTGCCTGTTGGGGGCAGGGTGGGTAGAGAAAGCTTTGAGGAAGGGAAAGCTTGACTTTGTGTCAGATCACTTTTTGGGTATATGTATATATAATATCTCACATTTATGTAGTGCCTACTATGTTCTGGGAACTGTGATAAGAGCTTAACAAATATTATCTGAGTTGATCCTTATGACAACCTTGGAAGGTAGGTGCTATTATTACTAAGTGCCATTTTATAGTTGAGCAAACTGAGGCAAACAAAAATTAAGTGACTTGTCCAGGGTCACACAGCTAGTATGTGTTTAAGACTAGATTTGAGCTCAGGTCTTCCTGACTCCAAGTTCAGTGCTATGTATATGTCTTTTTATAAAAAAAACAAAACAAATTTATTTTATGTTTGTTCTCTGTGGTTCATTTATTTGAATTTTGATCACTTAGTATTTTAAGATTCCATCCTTTCTCACAGGAACATTACTGTCATGTTTTCATTAATGTGATTTAGAGATATTCAGAGGGTCTTGGTTGGATTAGGATTCTCCCTTGAGAGGACATGTGATGATATGATCTCTCTGCAGAAAATGATGATAATAATGCATATTTCTGCAATATCATAATTTTTGCAAAATGTATTATATACATAGAGTTCACACCATAGCTATGAGGTAGGCAGTACAAATGTTATCACACCCATTTTATAGATGTGGAAACTGAAGTAGAGTGGCTAAGTGATTTATTAATGGTGATATTGTTAAAAATATCAGAGCCTAGATTTTAATCTTTCTCTCTCCTCATTCAATGATTGTTCTGTCTTCATGTGTTAGAGACAGTCTTGTGTATGGAGATTCAAATTCAACAGTTATTTCTTTTTTTTTTTTTTTCGGGACAATGGGGGTTAAGTGACTTGCCCAGGGTCACACAGCTAGTAAGTGTCAAGTGTCTGAGGTCGGATTTGAACTCAGGTACTCCTGAATCCAGGGCCGGTGCTTTATCCACTTCGCCAACTAGCTGCTCCCTCAACAGTTATTCCTTAACTATCTATTATGTGCAAGGTGCTGTACCAAGCCCTGGGAAACTAAGTTGAAAAATGTCGTAGTCCCTGCTTTCAATTAGCTTACATTATATTGGATAGCTTTCCCACTAGTTCCTCTTTGGAGAAAATACAATTTTATTCTCCAGTATATACAAGGGCAAATCCTTGGCTGGGTGTTTATGCTGTGGTCACTACTGTTTTCTTACCCTAGGAGAGGGCCAGAGGGATATAGTCTCCATTATTCCTGGGAGCAGCTAGGTGGTGCAGTGGATAAAGCACGAGCCCTGGATTCAGGATGAACCTGAGTTCAAATCTGGTTTCAGACACTTGACTTACTAGCTGTGTGACCCTGAGCAAGTCACTTAATCCTCATTGCCCTGCAAAAAACTAAAAAACAAACAAACATTATCCCTGGGTAATGTAGCTCTGTTTTAGAACATAGCTTGAAATAAAGTAAGCTGTGCTTAGACTCCAAAGAGAGAGAAGCCCATGAAAGACTGATCTCAGTGCTGAAAAGCAGCTAGAGTTTTGTTGTTATTCAGTCATGTCCAATACTTTGTGACCCTATTTGGGGTTTTCTTGGTAAAGAGACCGGAGTAGTTTGCTATTTCCTTCTCCAGATCATTTTACAGATGAGGAAACTGAGGCAAAAAGGGTGAAATGACTTGCCCAGGGTCACACAACTAGTAAGTGTCTGAGGCTAGATTAGAACTCAGAAAGGTGGATCTTCATGATTCCAGGCCTGGTGCTTTAACCACAGTGGTACCTGTTTTTGCACCCTATGCATGTATTAATCCTGGGCTTTACTAAGAAGATTTCTCAGCAGTAGGTCCAGGTCCTAATTCTGTATAGTCATAGACATAGAGGGAGAGTAAATAGACTGTTAGCACAAATTCTAAATTTCCCATGATTGGGTCATCTTTCCTTTGAGATCCTAATGTGAATCCCAATATTTAGAGAGCATTGGGGATTGAAAAATATTGGGGGTTATATGATTGAAATTCCAATTACTAATAAGTCCTTCCTCAGTCCTTTCCTTCCTCCCCATAGGCTATATTTATATTTCTCTGATACTCAGGATGCTTCTTTAGACACATTTCGTCTGCTATGTAGTGGATGATTGTTTTCCTGCATCCTGAAACATATTTGGGAACTTAAAAACTCAACCAATAGCCATACTTGGGGTCCGATTTGCCCATGGATCTGGGTAAGATGTAATAATCACAATAAGTGGCATGTATGTAGCACTTTAAGGTTTGCAAAGCACTTTTCATGTATTATTCAGTTTGTTTTCCTGTCTGTAAGGTAGGCCCTATTATTATCCCTATTTTACAGATGAGGAAACTGAGGCAGAGAGCGGTTAAGTAACTTGCTCATGACCACATAACTAAGGAATATATGAGTCAGAATTTAAATTCAGATCTTCCTGGATTTCCTCCCAAGTCCATCATTCTATTCGCTATGCTATCTAGCCACTTTGCAGGTAGCTATCACAGTTTTGTTTTCATGCATGTCTTTGTGGTCTTTCCACGATGACTTACAGGGAAGTAGACATACAGTAAAAATGCCAGTTGAATTGAATTTATGAGGAGGCTGAAGATTGGGTTTTGAGTTTTCTGTGTGGTATTTGCTTCCAAGTTACCACACGAACATTCGGGAAGATTATGATGTACTTCTTCACACTCCCATCTTATCTCTAGGAAGAGATGTTGCAATCAGGAAATCAGAAACAAGTTGGGGATGAGGTCATGAGAAAAAAGGAAGCTGTGTAAGATATCAGGGCTCAGAATGGCAGATAGTAGTAAAAAGAGGAATGTCAAATAGTAGCATAAGAAGATGGGAGCTCTTATCCCTTTACTATCTTGTGGAGAGACCAATGTGCTTGGATGTAATGATACGGTACCTATGATGCAAATCCCACAGGCATGAATCCTTAGCCAGATCTTTGAGGACAAGCCCTCAAATGTCACTTGTCATTACCCCTCCCCCATTGTTGTGAGAATCAAATGAGATAATTAAGTAGTTAGAAAATATAATCGTAAGAGAACCTCTCACCACCATTGTCCTCTTCCCATTCGCAATATTGAACTGAACTGAACTAAGTTGAAATTCAGTGGGAATTGCAGGAAGAATTTCTGGTGATTCTTTTTCTGAGTTTTCTGAGGCCAGTCCTAAGGTGAGGGGAAGTGTGCAGTTCCTAAAATGAAACACAGTGAGTTTCTGGTCACTGAAGACAAGGAACTTAGGTGTTGCCTTAGGGATCTAACCATATTTCTTCTTGGAATTTATTTTTTCCTCCTATGTATGACTTTAGGGCTGAGATACCATGGTTGGTAATTCCCCAGAAGAGCTTAAAAATCTAGAGTCAGTCCTTTCTCAAAGTGAATAAAGCTTTAGGATCATTTATCCAGTTTTTCTCTGTCTCTCTGGCTCTGCCTCTGTCTCTCTGTTTCTGTCTCTCTGTTTTCTGGTTGGGCTGCAGGACAGTTTTGTTGCAGAAAGGAAGAAAGTACCTGAAAGACCTTAAATGTGTTAGTCATGAGCTGAATTAAAACTCTTTATTCAGAAGCTGAAAGTTTGGACAGCTCTAGGACTCTTGGGCCCAGTGCATACATAGGCAGTCTTCACTGTTCAGATCCCTTGCTGAAATGAAGTGTTAACTGGAATCATACAGGCTTACACTTTGTACAGCACTGAAATAAGCAGTTAGCTTAGGGCATCTTTCTTTTTCTTTCCTTTTTTGGTATGGAAAAATAGCCTTTCCTTATCATTTCCTTTGTGATATCTAAAGCTATAGACTTTACCTGAAAGGGATTACAATAAGAATTTTGGTGCTTAAATGATATCTCATTAAAAAGCACATGAAGATAATGCTGCAGATTCTGTTCTCTAACCTAGCTTTTCCCTTCCTACTCACTTTTGTTCTGTCTGTTTGCTCCTCTGCTTGTGGGGCATTTCAGATGGACACTTAGACCTAAAAACATAAAACAATGTTTTTCAGTCTAGTGCTTATATATCATTGCTATAAAGGAGAAGTGAGGTGGCACAGTAGATTGAGCAATAGGCCTGGAGTTGGGAAGGTCTGAGTTCCAATACAGTCTTAGATACATACTAGCTGTGTGACCTTAGGCAAGTTACTTGACTTTTCTTTGCCTCAGTTTGCTCAACTGTAAAATGGGGGGGGGGAATAATAGCACTTGTCATTACCCCTCCCCCCATTGTTGTGAGAGTCAAATGAGATTATATTTTAAAGTGCTTAGCACAGTGCCTGGCACATAATATGCACTATATAAGTGCTAGATATTATTATTGGCATGGTTGTTGTTCTTGTGCATCATTGCACTAATATTTCAGGAATCTTCTTAGAGGTCTGAGATGGGTATGGTTTTAATTCCAGTAGATGACATAACAATTGCTGTGTTGTTGCTATACAACTGTGGTAAAATAACAGGAGTTCAGAAAGTCATCCTATAATTCATGGAGAATCATTTTGCCAGTATTAATTTGTTGGCAGTAGCTTGAAGTGAATTGATAGTCTAGCCATGGTAATTAGTTAATTCCAAAATGGGGCATTGCCTGAACCTTCCATGGGCTGAGCACCATTTTTATTTGTTGAGATGAAATTGTATTAAGTTGGATTGATGGAAAGGGCTGGAATTGATATTGAAGGGAGCCATTCATTCTTGTTGACATTTAAGTCTATAGCTGGTTTAATTTAATGAAAGTATAAAATTGATATTTTCTGTGGGGCTAGGTTAATATTACTTTTATGAATCTATTTCACCTTCATACTGGTCCAGATGTGACTCTGAGGTACTCATCTTTGCCATTTGGAGAGTGGTGCATAAGAGAGAGAGAGAGAGAGAGAGAGAGAGAGAGAGAGAGTGTGTGTGTGTGTGTGTGTGTGTGTGTTTGATGGCCATTGAGCCATATTATTTAATTCAACAAAATTTGTTAAGTACTATTTGCCCAATACTATGTTAGATGATGGGAAAATTTAGATAAGATGTAGTTCATAACTATGGATGTTTGTGACACATTGATAATTAATAATTATTAATAAACAGATTAGATACCAAATACAATGCTTTGAGGTTTAAGAGGGGGTGTTATTATTGACTGAAAGAATCAGAAAAGGCTTTATGGATGTGACTTTTGAGTCAGGCTTTAAAGGATGGCCTCCAGTGAGGGAAAACCACTGCTGTCAAAGGCAGATCATTTCACATTTGACTACCTCTTCTTATTTTTTTTAATGTAGTTCTTACATTTATCTAGAATCTTACTGAAATCAAACTCTCTGCAATTTCTTTCCAGTCTTCCCAGTGCAGACCTCTGTGGCCAAGGAGCGCAAATAAAGTTGATTGTCCACATGATTTCCCTTCAAGTATTTTAAAATAGCTTTTTACCCAGCTCTAGTCTCATCTCCAGGCTACTTTTTTCATATATACTCATATGGCATGGTCTCTATTCCCCTTATCATTGTGTGAATGGTGAGTAGCTCTCATCTTGACATTTTCCAGTCTGTCAATAACTTTGTTCAAATGCAGTCATAAGAATAGGGTACAATACTCAATAATTACATACTTTATAACCATTGAAAATGAATAATACTCCAGTGGTGGTCTGATCAGGACAGAATATAGTGAGATCATTACTTTATAGGTTGTAGTCATTATAGATCTCTTAGTGCAGCTTAAGATCTCATTAAATTTCCTAGCTGTCAATTCATATTGAACTTATAGTTCACTAAACTCTCCCCCCACCTTCAGTCTTTATCATATGAAATGTCGTTCCACCATGTCTACTCCATCTTGTACTGGTGAAGTGGGATTTCAAAAAATCCATGGATATACCTTTGAATTTATCTCCATTAAATATAATCTTATTTCATTTGACATCACTGTAGGCTATTGAGGTCTTTTTGATATTGATTCCTACATTTTTTCCTTAGCTTTTCATCATTTACAAATTTGAAAAACATGCCACCCATGCCTTTATCCTAGTCATTGATAGGGGGTTGGGGCATCTAGGTGGCACAGTGGTTAGAGTGCTGGCCCTGGAGTCAAAAAGACCCAAGTTCAAATCTCACCTTAGACACTTACTAACTGTATGATCCTGGGCAAGTCATTTAACCCCAATTGCCTTAAACATCTGGGGTCATCTTCAGTCTCCTGATGTACATCTTGCCACTGGACCCAGATGACTCTGGAGGAGAGAGTGAGGTTGGTAACCCTGCACAGCCCTCCCTCACTTAAATCCAATTCAGTGCAAGTCATGACATTACCCCCCAATGTCATGGTTCTCTTTGAGAATGAAGGTCAAACAAGAACAACAATTATGGGGGTGGTGTGTGATTATATTGTATTATGCCTCCCTGACAGTTTTGTCATCTATCTTCTTTTTGTCTCTTGCCCCTTTTTCTGGTGTTCTGTTGTTTTTTCTCTTCATTAATCATCATCCTAGTGCTTCTTTCCTCCCAGTACTTTTTATCCTGCTTTATGTATTTCCTCATATAAGTGTACCTTAATATGCAATGTTACTAACTTTTCCCTCCCATTCATTCTGTTCCTTCTGAACAAGTTCAACCCTTCCAGAGCCATATTGTCATCATGAGTCATATCCTACTAAGTATCAGTGTTGCCTATGAAATTAAATTTTCTGATTTTAATTAAGCTACCCAGTTCACCTTGCTTATGACCAATTCCCCCATTTTTTTTGCAGGCCAATGAGGGTTAAGTGATGTGCCCAAGGTCACACAGTTAGTAAGTGTCAAGTGTCTGAGGCCGGATTTGAACTCAGGTCCTCCTGAATCCAGGGCTGGTGCTTTATCCACTGCACCACCTAACTGCCCCAATCCCCCCATTTTTGTATAAACATCAGAGATCCTGTATTTTATTTCTGACTTGCCTCTTGGAGTTTGTGTGCTGTGCATCAGTGGATTACTGGGTGCCTCTACCACTAATCCTGCTTTGTTGAAGTTTCTACTTTCTACAATGTCTATTTTGGTAGATGTACATAAACTTTTTTTCTTTAACTCTCCATTCCAACTTAGAGACTTCTTGGTCAGATTTTCAAGAGCCCAGGCAAATTTTTTTTTTTGAGGCAATTGGGGTTAAGTGATTTGCCCAGGGTCACACAGCTAGTGTTAAGTGTCTGAGGCTGGATTTGAACTCAGGTACTCCTGACTCCAGGGCCTGTGCTCTATCCACTGTGCCATCTAGCTGCCCCCAAAAATGTTTTTAATAGTCTTCTAATGTACTCCATTCCTTAGACTAATAGCCCATCATTTCTGTATATTGAGCTGAAGTCTTGAAACCTGAATATGTCTTTTGATGCTATCTTTATAAGCAAATATTTGCATCCCAGACCTTCCTTTTTCTTTTGAATTGCATGCTTACAATCAGTGGCAGTGATGGAAACACCACCTTTGCTACTAAGGTCTTTTGAAGTTCCTTTTGTAAGTATCACTTATCTCCATGTCAATTGCCCAAACTGGGATAGTGGCCATTAGTTTTGATAAAACTTGGGAGTTATGCCTTCACATCCTGGAAATGCCAGGAAGACAGCCAAGCCCTCTATTATTGGTGTTAGGTTGACAAATAACTGTCTTGGTATCCTTTTCCAGCAACCACTTATCTCTTCTTCCCACTGTTATTGGATGTTTTCTCTTCTAACATAACCAGTGGATAGATCTCACCTTTTCTTGGGGGTGAAAGCAATTGCTTTTTCCTCACAGTTCCTCACAGTCCTTTGGAATAAGCTTCAGTACTTTCCACTTAGCTCCAAGTATTTGATAGTCCTTCTCTTCAGTCTCTTTCACATTGTTCTACCTTCCCTTCTCCTATTACAGGCCATTATTCCCTTTTACCTCATTGACATTTTTTCATCTTTGTTTTTACTTTTTTTAAAGCAAGAAATTTGTACAAAATATGTCAAAGTCTTTAAAGAATAGAGACAGGAGTGATAAATCTCAAAAGAGTTTTAATTTCACTAATGAAGTTATGCAAGGAAAGCTAAGAACAAAAAAGGCTCCTTTATATGTGTGTGTGTGTGTGTGTGTGGAAAGGATTATCTAAGAAGGGAATAAAATAATTTATTGAGTTGGATTGATGATGATAACTAATAACAAAGAGAAAGCAGGGCCACTAAATTCTGATTTTACTCTTTTTTTTTCCTGCCCAGGAGAATAATCTTTGTACTAGAAAGGACAGAAAAACTATAGTGAATAGCTGCCTTGGGTGACTTCAAGTCACCTTCTCTTAATGAATGGTCTGAAAAAACTACTAGAGATGATTTCTGGGCCACTGTCAGTGATTTTTGAAAATTTATGGAAAACAAGACAAGCAGTACAGAACTAGGAATAGGGAACAGAGAGAATGTCCCAACTGTCAAACAAAGAAAATGACAGTCTTTGAACTATAGGTCGGTGAGCTTCATTTCAACTCATGGCAAAATTCTAAAAAGGTATTTACATTAAAAGGATGGTTAGTTAACATCCAGAAAAGAAAGCAGTTATTACAAAGGGCCAGCATGGCTTCATCAGGAACAGGTCATTCCATACTCTCCTCATTTCTTCTTCTTCTTCTTCTTCTTCTTCTTCTTCTTCTTGACAGAGACTGATAGATCAGGGAAATACCACAGATATAGTTTACCAATATTTTAGTAAAGTATTTGATCAAGTCTCTTCAAGTCTCTCATGTTCTTCTTGAGGACAAGATGGAGACATGTGGGCTAGAAGATGGATGCAGAACTACTTGAATGACTCAACTCCAAGAGTAGTCAGACAGTACTTGATGTCAGACTGGGAAGAGGTATGTCCATGTACAAATACACAAAGTCTCATTAATAAGTAATGCCATTGTATCATAGATTTAGAACTGAAAGGGACCTATGAGCCAGTGAATTCAATCTTCTCATTTTATAGATGAGGAAACTGAGACCCAGAGTGGCTGATCACTTGCCTTTGGTCACTCAGTAAATGGTGTGAAACTGGGATTGGAAGCCATCTTAATGAAGAGGATTTCCTCATCAATAAAATGAAAGGGTTAAGTTAGATTATTTAGGTTAGATTTCTAGCTCTAAATTCATGGTCCTGTGATTCTATGATCTTAATAGAGAAATCATGGAGATTTAGCAGTATGGAATATGATATGGAATTCACAACTTGAACATGGATACAGAGTAGATTAAAAAGGAAGTGAGGGTATTATTGTTTATCCTTCATTCTCAAAGAGGACCATGACATGGTTGATGTCATGACTGGCAATGAATTGGATTTAAGTGAGGGAGGGCTCTGCAAATTCACCTCCAGTTATGTGGTCCAGTGGTGAGATATATCAGGACAACTGGAGATGGCCCCAGGTGTTTAAGACAATTGGGGTTAAGTGACTTGTCTTTGGTCACACAGCTAATAAGTGGCTGAGCTAAGATTTGAACTCTGGTCCTCCCAACTTCAGGGCTAGTGCTCTATCCACTGTACCATGTAGCTACCCAAGGTAGGGGTAACATTATGTATTTAAAACATATACTTCTGTGAGAGAATCCAGGAGTTTTATCCTTAGCTTTGATCCTTGGGTTGCAACTTTAATGTTTTATTAGTTAATGCCACAAGATGCCTTGACCCACTACTCTCTCTGATATTTCATAGCTTTTGATCAGCAAATCCATTTCCCTGGATTACCCCAACCAGTCAATTTCTCTGCTTCTATTCCAAGTTTTCTGAGGCACCATGGACCAAATAACAAAATTGATCTGATGTCATCTTTTTCAGTATAAATTGATAATAATTACTCACATTTGCTCACTTTCTTTGAATCATAAAAATGTTTTTTCTGTTTACAAATACACACACACATATACATATATAGTCAAGCAAAACAATTTCCTGAATCAGCCTTGTCCAAAAATTATGCTTCAATCTATACTCCGAGTCCATTGCCACTCTATCTGGAGGTGGGCAGTATGTTTTTATAATGAGTCTTCTGGAACTCATAATGGTTGGTTTGATTGCATTAATAAGAATTCTTGTATTTCAAAGTTGTTTGTCTAGTATTGTTATTGTATAAACTATTCTCTGGGTCCTACTCACTGTTAAGGGTTAAAATTCTAGCTAGTCTGTCTAAAATATCTAATGAGTGGTCGCCAATAAATTATAAGCTTTAGCAAGAGTTAGGTTTTTAAGCATTTATTAAGGAGAATAAGAATTTGGTAAAGAGAGAGAGAAAGGCCTAGATTCCTATCTATTAAAGGGAGAGCACATTTCTAGCTCCCTTCTCCGCCAGCGTCCTCAGGAAAAAGCCCCAGACTCCGCGCCAGTCTCTTCCTTCCTCCTCCCACTAGTCCGCGTCACTTCCTGATACCAAAGACAAGACTCCTGGTCTTTCCCTCAAAGACCTTCGCTTCATGGGCAGAACTCTTCTACAGTTAGTATCCAGCAGGTGGCGTTATTCCAATCGTTACATCACTTTGTTTTGTATCAGTTCATACATGTCTTCTTAGGTTTCTCTGAAACCATCATTTTTCATAATTTCTTACATCACAATAGAATTCCATCATATGTATATTAACCATAACTTGTTTGGTCATTCTCCATTTCATGGGTAATCCCCTTAGTTACTAATTCCTTGTCACAATGAAAAGAGCTGCTATAAATATTTCTATACACATAGGTTCTTTTACTCCTTCTTACATCTCTTTGGAATATAGACCTAGTAGTTGTATTGTTGAGTCAAAGAGTATGCACAATTCCCTAGATTTTGAGGCACAGTTTCAAATTGTTTTCCAGAATGGCTGGGCCAGTTCACAGCTCCACCAATATCACATTAACATATTTGTTTTCCTACAACCCCTCTAGTACTTGTCACTTTCCTTTGAGGAAGTACTTTATATAGACATTATCTCATTCAGGTAAAAGTGTTGCACTCATACTCAGAAACATCCGGCTTCAAATCTTGGTTCAAACTCTTACTAGCTTTGTAACACTTATTGTAACACTTTGAGGCTAGGCAAGTCCTTTGAACTCTTAGCCCTCAGGTTCTTAATTTATAAAATGAGTATAATATTAGCACCTACCTCACAAGCTTTTTGAGAAGATCAAATGAGATAACATGTAAACTTTAAAGTGCTATACAAATGCTAGCTATTATTATTATCAACAACTTCAATGTGGAAGGTAGTGCAAGTATAAGTATTCTCATTTTGCACATGAGGAATACAACCACAGCTGATTCTTTTCTACTGCTCAACAATTCATTCTTCTTACTTCTTTATCTTATCCACAACTATTTCAAACCACCTTTTCTCTTCCATCACCACCAGCTGCCTTTCCCCTTTCATCATTGAAGCCGATGTGCTAGTTTACTACTTTACTGAGAAGTCTGAGGCTACTCAACAGGAATTCTTTCAGCTTTCTTCTTCCATTTAAAAAAAACAATACTTCTTAGCATTGTCATCCAACCACCTCCTTCCCTTTGTACAAAGAGATATCTCTCCTCCTCCCTAAGTCTAATAATAACACTTCCTGCATCCTTAATTCTATTCCCTCCCATATCCTCCAGAACTTGCTTTAGCAGTCAGTCCCTCTCTTTTATAAATATTCAATCTCTCCTTCATCACTGGCTCCTTCCTAGCTCCCTAAAAACTTTCTCAGGTCTGCTTTTACTCTTCTTTTCAGCTATTATTCCATTTCTCTGCTTACCTTATCTATTAAACTTGAAAAAGTTAATAATATATTGTTTCTATTTTCCTCCTCTCTTCAATGCAGATGATTCCCACATCTTTATTTTCACTTCTGACCTCTCTTCTGATGATACCTCTACTTGGATCTTCTATCAATACTTTAAATTCAAGATGACCAAAAATGGAACTCACTTTCTCCTTAAAGCTGCTCTTTGTGATCTCATTATTTGTCTTTGGCAACACCATTTATTTAGTCTCACATATTTAAGTAGGTAGGTGGTGTAGTGGATAGAGCACTGGCCCTGGAGTCAAGAGGACCTGAGTTCAAGTCTGGCCTCAAACATTTGACACTTACCCGCTGGGTGACCCTGGGTAAATCACTTAACCTGACTGTTTCAAATATCTGGGGCTATTTCCAGTAGTCCTGATGTATATCTTGCCAATGGACCCTGATGGCTCTGTAGGAGAGGGTTAGGCTTATAGCTTTGCATAGCCCTTCCTCACTTAAATCCAATTCATTGTAAGTCATGATGTGTTGTTATGGTCCTCTATGAGAATGAAGGACAAACAACAGTGTCACATATTTACAATTTTGGGGTTATCTTTGTCTTTTCCCTCTCCTCTCATGCTTAACCAGTTACTTGAGGCTGTTAGCTCCATTTTCTTACTATCTCTTTAACAAAATCATTCAGTAATATTAAGAAATTCCTAAAGAATCTCCCTTCCTCCATCTTGAGTATTAGAGAGAAGAATGTAAGCCCTTTAAAGGCAGGCATTACTTTTATTTTTTGTCTTTGTATGACTAACACCTAGCCCAGTCCCTTGTGTACAATAGGTATTTAAGAATTGTTAATTTGATTGCATAGTACTTTACAACCACAAGCCACTCTCCTTTTTCATCTCCTATTATTTTCCTGTATTCTCAATATTCCATCTAAACAGATTAATTCTGCTACCAAATACATATGGTACTTCCGTACCTCTACTTTGTTATTCCCTATGCCTAGAATTTTCTTTCTTCATTTTTCCCTGTTACCCATCATTTTTTCCATTATGCTATGGTGCCTCTTGATGAATACAAAGTCCTATTCCTGGGTACAAAACAATCAGCTTTATAAGTAAAAAACAAGGATGCTATGATTAGAAAACAGTTCATATGAACAATCTAAGGGAATGAACAAATGATATGTTAAATATAACTTAATTATGTGACATGGCAGTAAAAAAATTAATGCTATCTATGCTACATCAATAGATGCTGGGTGGCCAGAACAAGGGAGGAGAGAGACATGTTGTACTTTCTGCTGGTCAGATAACATCTGAAGTAATATGTTTAATCTTGGGCACTAGACTTTAGAAAGGAGTTTGACGTTTTAGGAAGGAAATTGACACTCTGGAACATATCTAGAGAAGGGTAACTGGAAGAGTGAGAGAACTGGAGACTCTAGTCCAAAAATTGGTTGAAGGAATGGGGTATGTTTAATCTAAAGAAGAGAAGATTGTGTGGGGACACGAGAGGTGTCTTCAAGAATCTGAAAGATTTATGTACAAGAGAAATTAGATTTATTCCTTTTAATTAATTCAACAAGCATTTATTAAGCACCCCCTATATGCCAGGAACAATTGTCTCTGAGGGTAGAACTGAACCTATGAGTGGAAGTTAAGGAGAAATAGTTTTGGTCTTTATGTAAGGAAAAACTTCCCAATAAAACTGTCTAAAAGTGAAACAGGCTGCCTTGAGAAATAGCATTTCCTCTGTCTGGAAGTTTTTGGATAAAGGTTGGATGGCTACTTGTTGGAGATATTGTAGAAGGGATTCCTGTGCAGGTATGGGTGGACTACATGACTTGTGTGGTTTCTTTCAACTCCAAATTCTCTGATTTGGTGAGAAGGAGGCATGGTAGCCATAGTAGAGATGACTATTTTCCAGAATTGGGGAAACTTGTTGCAGATGTGAAAGAGTCAATGGGGGGGGGGGAGCAGCTAGGTGACACAAATGGATAAAGCACTGTCCCTGGATTCAGGAGGACCTGAATACAAGTCCAGCCTCAGACACTTGA
Source organism: Dromiciops gliroides (assembly GCF_019393635.1). Taxonomy (NCBI): domain Eukaryota; kingdom Metazoa; phylum Chordata; class Mammalia; order Microbiotheria; family Microbiotheriidae; genus Dromiciops; species Dromiciops gliroides. Next base: position 439,089,584 of record NC_057862.1, read on the forward strand.
CACTTACTAGCTAAGTGACCCTGGGCAAGTCACTTAACCCTCATTGCCCTGCAAAAAACAAACAAACAAAAAACAAAAACAAAGAGTCAATGGAGGGGTGTCTGAAGATGTATTATTGAGGTGGTGGCTGCCTGGGAAAAGAACTAAAGAAGTCAGCAATGATTGGAATCAAGGATACAGGTAGAATAATAAGGCTTAGTGAAGACCAAAGACTCACTTTCTTTAGATCATTTTTGCTGTCAGGTTATTTCAGTCATGTCCAACACTTTGTGACCTAAGTTCTTGTAGATACTGAAGTGGTTTGCCATTTCCTTCTCCAGCTCCTTTTATAGATGAGGAACCGAGGCAAACAGGGTGGAGTGACTTGCCCAGGGTTACAGAGCTAGTAAGTGTCTAAGACTGGATTTGAATTTATGAAGACTAGTCTTCCTGGTTCCAAGCTCAGTGCTCTATCCACTGAACCACCTAGCTGCCCTTCTTTAGATCATAGAAGATGTGTAGGAAGGTGATGATCCATTTGGATGAGTGGAGGAGGGAACCAAATCATATGACTTTAAGCTACTTAATGAAGGAGGAAACTGGGTTATCTGCTCTAAGTGTGGGCAGTAGGGAAAATGAGGAAGAAGAGAACAATGAAGTCTTGGAAGAGCCACTCTGGAGGGTGAGATCAAGTCAATCCACAATCATTAATTAAGTCCTTACTCCATTCCAGGCACTGTACTAGGTGGAGGGGATACACAGAAAGGCAAACACAAAAGCACTACTCTCAAAGAGCTTACATTTTAGTGGAGAGACATCTTGCAAACAAACTATGTCTCTTCAAGATACATGCAGAGTAAATGGAAGATAATAGAGTGAAGAGATTGGCAGTTGGGGTGGAAACAATGAAAGACATTCTGCAGAGGATAGGATTTGAGCTGAGCTTTGAAAGAAGCCTGGGAATTGGGGGTGGGGTGGGGTTTGGGGGTAAGGTTTAGCAGCAGTTATGCCCTGACTGAGGTTATGTACCATAAATTTATAGTGGGTAAAAACAATTCAGTGTTATTAAGATGGATAAAGTGTTTTATAAGAGGCATTTGCTTCAGTTAAATACCCTGAAATCTGTGGCTGATTGGTTAACCTTGTGTTTTTCCCATCTTTTATTCCATTGCTCTGTGGAGCCATATTTCGAGAAAATAATGGGTTTTGGGATGCCCAGAGGCCCCCACTGGAGGGGATTATATTAAGATTGATTGAATTGACTTTGCTGATTGACTCACTTGGAGTTAACTTGATTGGAACCACACCTACCTGAAGGCCTGGCCCTCAGGGGGTGTGTTCTCTGAACCCTGACCTCAGCAGTTCTGCTCATGGACCACCCTCAGGTCCAGTGGGCCAATGGATTTGAGTGATGCTAGCCAATTAGCTTTGAGCAGTGTGGAAGGGCCACCTCTTCTCTGGACCCAGAGGAAGTTTCCACTCTAAGTTTGGCTCTCGGACAGGCTCCTGGTGGAGGACTTGGAGGAAGAAGCAGGCCAGGCTGAGCTCTCAGCTAGATAGGCCTTTTCTTAACTTTCTGAGCCAAGTATTCTCTCTTTACTAATATTTGGTATGCTTTAATAAATGCTTAATGCCCAAAGCTGTTGCTAAAGCTTCTAATTTATAAGTAACAAATATATTAGAAACCCCAGCTAATTTTCCCTAAACTTGGGACAGAAATAAGGCTACCACATATAGTTTTACTCGCCACAGTATAGTGATGGTGAACTGTGGCTAGAGGCCAGGCAATGCCATGATGCCCTTCTCTTACCCCCAAACACCTGGAATCCTGTGATTTCTTATTCAACCACTCCAATTAAAAAAAAAAAATCCTAATCCTATTTGAGGCCCCTGGTGATCCAATTCATTTCTCTAGCATGGATAGTGAGTAGGTGTTTATAAATTTGACTGAAAGCTATGTCTTCTCTTGCTCACATGGCATTATTGAGGAGAGAATATTGCTGAGGGTCCCCATTACTTCCATTAGAGTTATGTATTTTTAAAAATTCTTTTACAACTTCAAAAAAATCCCATCCATGAGAAATCTGAAATCTATTAATTCTCAAATTCTGTCAAGTTCTTAACCTTTTACCCTTTCCTCTTGGAGATAGAGAAGGATTCATAATGGTAAACACATTTGAAGATTGGTCAGAAAGGTTCCTAGCAGGTAAAAATAATAACAAGAGAAAGAGAAGTCCTAATGGTGGCCACAGAGATTCCATTGACTCCCTAGCTCAGCTGTAATTTCTAGCAAGTGCTTAGGACTCGAGCAAGAAGATTGCTATGCTAGATGAGTTGCTTTATTAAAGACAAGCAGAGTTGGTTCTTATCCAGTACTCAGTCCTTTCCTCCATGAACACCAATATTTATGAAATAATTTAAAGTAAAATTGCTCTGTGATTATAAAAGGTTTTCTCATCACCATGCCTAATTACAGAGCAAAGTAAATGTCTATAAACAATCTTAAGTATCTGCAAGGTAATAGAAGAAATAATTAGCAGTTAGATGGAAGTTTACTTCTTGACAGTGTCACAAAAATGAGAATAGAGAAAATTTAGTTCTCAGTAGAAATACATGAAAGTCAGATATTTTAGTCAAAATTTTGAATATTGTGATGTTGTAGATGTTTAATCATAGATTTAGAGGTAGAAGTGACCTCCAAGGTCATGTACTTTTGTCTTTGTATCCAGAATGCCTAGCACAGTGCCTGGCACATAGCAGACCCATGGTAGATGCTTACTGATTGATGGATTGGTCAGTTTCACACAGGTCTTCTTGGGGCAGCTCTGGTATTGTTTCTCCTGTATCGTACCAGGTATAGAGAAGTCCTTAGGCATTTAATATTGATAGAAATAGTTGTAAAATGAGTCCTTTTAAGCCTCCCAAACTTTGATAATTTCTATTGGAAGCCAGTCTAAATTAGTGAAATATCTAAGTTATAGAATATTTTTTAGTAAAGTTTGTAAGGAAACTAATGTCCACAAATACATGTTTCCCAATTAACTTCACAGAGGTTTAGAGGCAGGGATATTCATGGAATATTTATAGGATGGTGAGTAAGACAAATTTAGATGGAGTACAGGAGAGGTGTAACAAAAGCTAAGGTTTGAAAGGTAGATTGGAAACATACTGTAGAGAACCTTGAATGACTGAAACAAATTTCTACTCTAGGAAATGAAGAGTAATTGAAGGGTGCTGAGTATGAAAACGACAACTGTAAATTAGGAAGAATAAAATCATAGTTATTTGTGTTTGTTTCTTACATTTAGTCTGTCAGTCAGTCAACAAACATTTTAAAAGCAATTACTATGTGCCTGGTACTGTGCTAGGAACTGGAGGTATAGAGACAGCTAATGGTCCCTGCCCTAACACAGCTTACATTTTATTGGTGAAGACACTGTGATCTCCATGATGCCAGTGACCATGTTTTAATTTCTGAATCCCTCCAAAGGAAGGAGTATAGTGGGTGATGAGTTTCCTCCAAAGAGGAGAAGACTTGGGTTCAAATCTTGCCTTTAAAACTTCCTGGTCTCATGTGACCTTGGGCAAGACATTTAAACTTCTCAGTACTAAGAAATTTGGAATTAGGCCTAAGGGCAATCAAACTGTGCATACTCTCTGACCTAGCAATACCACTACTAGGTCTGTATCCCAAAAAGATCATAAAAAGGGAAAAGGACCTATTTTTACAAAAAATATTTATAGCAGCTCTTTTCTGGTGGCAAAGAATTAGGAATTGAGGGAATGCTCATCAATTGGGGATTGGCTAAATAAGTTGTAGTATATGGATGTGATGAAATATGATAATGCTATAAGAAATGATGATCAGGCAGATTTCAGAAAACCCTGGAAAGACACATGAATTGATACAAAGTGAAGTGAGAAGAACCAGGAGAACATTGTACATGGTATCAGCACCATTGTATGATGATCAACTATCAATGACTTAGCTCTTCTCATCAATGCAATGATCCAAGACAATTCCAAAGGACTCACGATGGAAAATGCTATCCATCTTCAGAGACAGAACTGATGGAGTCTTGAGTGCAGATTGCAGCATACTATTTTTTTTCATGTTTTTCTTTTCTTTTGGTCTGTTTTTTTTCCTTTCACAACATGACTAATATGGAAATAAATTTTACATGATTACACATGTATAAACTATATCAAATTGCTTGTCATCTTAGGGAGGGGGGAAGTGAGGAAGGGAGGGAGAAAATTTGGATCTCAAAATTAAAAAAAATGAATGTTAAAAATTGTATTTACATGTAATTGGAAAATATACTATTTAAACCTCCCAGTACTCTACTACCCTCTAAATCTGTAAGTTGCAGGGCATGTGCCTGCATTTGTAGAAGGGGTTTCTTCCCTGAGAGTTTCATCTACCAATGAAAGCACTGTGCTTTGTACTCAACAGGTGTTAGCTGAGGAGTACCTTGAAGTTGTCATGTCTGATGGAAATGAAGGGAGACATACTGGGGAGTAAGAAGGTTAGTTAAGAGACCATTGCAATAGTCTGGAGGTGAGATAATGAAGAACTTAACTAGGATGGGGGAGGGGGCATCACATTGGAGGAGAAAGGTTAGAACCAGTTTTCTAAAGGAAGTACTTTGGGCTTGATTGAATATAGACTGAGAGGTTGGGTGAGAAATTGTAACAATTCTTAAGTTTTGAACTTGAATGGAAGAGATATAAAATACTAATTTATAATGTTTACATCCCCATGGCTCATGTGCTAGAATCTTTAGAAACAGGTTGTTCTTTGAAGTAATTAAACAGCCTTCTGGAATCTTGTTTATTCATTTGCTTAGCAAACCATTTCTTCCTAGAGCTATAATAGAGAAACCAGTAAAAGCTTCAGTGACAGGCTGCAAGTAGGAGAGAGAGACTATAATTGTGATATGCAAACATATTTATTGAACTTACCACCAGGCAAGAACATGACACAGTTGTGTGTGGTGTATTCTTATATGTCACGAAGTGACAAGTTATGGGTATGTCACAAATAAATATAAATTATACTAAGGTTTTGTGAAGACTGAATATATTTATGTGTTTGAGAACCAGGTGAAATTCAACTTCTGTTCACCTGACTGAGACCTGGCCTGTACATTCTGACAATTTACTCTGAGGTTTCTATGATCTCTTGATGTGGGGCACTCCCTCCACTCATATAGCTGAATATCCAACCATGCCTTCGTATTCTGTAGGATTCTTGCTATGCTTTTCTGTAAATTCCTCACAGAAGACCTTCCTGGCCTCCTAGATGCCTTCCTCTTGTACAATTAATATTAGATAGATACTGCTGGGGCACTTGGGATAGATGTCTGTTATTTTCCCCTTAATCTTGATGCATGACTGATTTACCTCCTTTTTGGTTGCACGTCTTTATGTATGCTGCTTTTTGCATGCAAGTCATAGATAGCAGTATATTGCATTGTATTATACCCACTGTGTAGCTTTTCCTTTGAGTGAACCACAATTTTGATTCTTCTAAGATAGTGTTGCTTCATGATTCATAGTTACATAGCATCTGTAGGAAAATATTAGTTGTTTTAAAAAAAAGGCTTCTCTGGTAGAGAGTGGCTTGGGATCATGACAAACATTGGACAGTTTTCCCAAATGTAATCTAATCTTATTTTCTCTACTACTTTAATTCTGGGCTCAGGTCTGGGTCCATCTAGGCAGTGGTGTCAATTCAAATAGTGATGAATCCCTGTGGGATGTGTATTGATGTAGAAAACCACAAATTAGCATTATCTATGTTGTATTATATTTTTATTTATTTTGCTAAACATTCTCCAGTTGCATTTTAATCTGGTTTGGGCCATGTGGGAGTTTTCTAGGAGAGTTTGACACCTTTGATATATAGCACCTGCCCAACATACATAAACCATGATAGAATAATTCAATAGACTGCCCACTCAACTATATATTGTAATCTGTGAGAAAAGCATTCTTCTTCTACTTGATTTTTCCTTTGTGATTGATAAGGCTGCTCAATTTTAAATGAATGTGGACCTCTTTGAGCAGGTACTGTAGCATTTTGGGACCCAGTGCAGTCAATATAGCATTATCTTTGAAGAGGAACACCTGGAGAACTTCTTCATCAATAGGGAATTCCGCTTCTATTTGGACTATGCACTGGCTATCCTTCATATAACACAAGCAAACAATTTTGATGACTTTGTGGCTACTCATTTTATGTCTTGCTTGATGTTCATTCTCAGCAGATTGTTGAATAAATTTACCTCTATGGTGCATTAATTTAACTGCATATACTCTTAGTGTACTTTAAGAACATTTCCTGGGGTGGGTGGGAACAGAACCAAGCACGGTGCTACAAATACCAGCTTATACAATTACATTTGTAGATAATAGAAGGATAAAATTATGGAGTTATTTGCTGTCTCTGAGGTCCTCTAGTTGAACTCCTACACAAAGCATAAATTCTATCTGCCACATCTCCGGCAGCATTCCCAACAAGAATACATCTTCAGGGTCTGCTTGAAGATCTCTGTGATAGGAAATTCATTACAACCTGAGGCAACACATCTATTGTGGGATAGCCCCAGTTATGAGTAAATTATTCCTTATGTTGAACTTAGACCTCCCTCATTGTTTCTAGTTCTTTACTTCATGGAACAAATCATCTCTTTTCTATGATCTATCAAATATTTGGAAATTACTGGATTCTTTAAATGTTTTTCTTCACTATTAGATTACAAATTCCTCAGTCTCAGGACTTTGTTTCTCTCTCTGCCTCTGTCTCTGTCTCTCTCCCTCCCCTCTCCTCCCTTCCCCCATGCTTATCTTTCTATACTCAGTACCAGTATTGTACCTTTCTCATAGTAGATTTTAAATAAATGTGTATTGAATTAAATTCTCTTCACAAGGTTAACCATCTCATCTTCTTCAGCCAATCATTGTAAGGAGTGATTTTTTAGCTCCCTCACCATCCTAGTTCTTATCCTCTAGATGTGCTTTAGGTTGCTTGCCTTGAAATATTTTTCTTTTCTAATCTCCCTGTGGTAGCCCCCCAGGAAGAATGGAGATGCTGAAAGTAATCTTGTACTGGGTCTCAAAATGACTGAAAGGCTTGTGGAATTGTTGAATATGCAGGCTCACTGATGGTTCTAGAATCCCATAGAAAATGATGATCCAGCATAATGGTTTGAGATGAACAATCACTGTTCTGGAGAAAAAGGAAAGATGGATTTCTCCCAGTTGTGAGGTCCCAACCATGCTTTTTTAATATTCTTGATATGCTCTGATATTGATTTTCATTTACTCAATTGGTTCCTTGGCTTGAAGAAAATTGCATTTCAGATTAAAAAAAGAGATTAGAGTGTGACATTCTCCCTCCCAAGATATGGGGATAATTTAAAAATATACAGACACAGCATCTATTCCAGAGAATATCCTATCAAGAGTCCTGTTGTTTCTAAAATGTCCATTAATAGACTTTAGATAATTGCAAGTCATCATCCTTTAGTACATGCATATGAGACTCAGGGGCTAAGCCCTGACATAGAAGATACAAAAGATGTCTCCTGTGGCATTGAGAAGATTCTTTGCAAGATAAGGGAGGGAATGGGCTGTGCAGTGGAAAAAGCACTGTCCCTGGATTCAGGAGGACCTGAGTTCAGATCTGGCCTCAGACACTTGACACTTACCAGTTTGAGCCCCTGGGCAAGTCACTTAACCCTCATTACCCTGCCCCCCCCCAAAAAAAAAAGATAAGGGAGGGATTGAATTTGCTCAACCTAGACACAGGGACTCAATATTATTCTTTTATTACCACCTTCATCATCTACTGGCCCTTTTTCTTTACCTCACTGCACACTTTTCCTTGACCAAGATTAGATTTTCCTGGTACAGATAAAGAAAGAGCATTGCTTATAGAGTTATAAGACCCAGATTCAAATCCCACCTCTGACACTTGCTACCTGGGAAACCTTTGGAGTCAATAATTAAATATTTATTAAGTAACCACTGTCATCCAGGCACTGTGCTAAATGCTGGGGACAGAGAAAAAAAGGCAAAAGACAGTCCCTGTAAAAGACAGTATAATGGGGAGTGGGGAGAGAGAACAAGATTCAAATAATTATGTACAAACAAGCTATATACAGGATAAATTGGAAATAATCAACAGAGGCAAGACAGTAGAATGAAGGGAGATTGAGAAAGACTTCCTAGAGAATGGGGATTTTAGCTGAATTTGAGAAGCCAGACATTTCACTCCCCTGGCCTCAGTTTTCTCATATGTAAAAAAATGGAAGTTGGAAATAGATGACCTCTCAGATCCCTTTCACCTTTAAGTCTATAATGCCATAAAATAGTACATTAGTTCAAATATAGATTGCCTTCAAATATAGACTATACCCCTTAAATGGGAGCTCTTTCAAAGGAAAACATATACACATATATAGGAAGAGATTATAGTTTGTAGGCCACATCTGAGATTTGTATAAGACATATTTTGAAAAATATAGCCTGTGTTTAGGCCAATGCTAAATTTATTATGCACCTACATCGTATGTCTAATGATAGAATGTGGCAAACATATTGCTTGTATCTTTTACAGGGATATTCAGTATATTTGAACAGAAGGATAATGACTTGCATCAGAATGCAGGCAGTTTAGTCATGGATTATACTAAGATGAGTAATATATGAAGTACTTACCCTCAGGGAACTCCACGTCTAGTTGATGAGAGAAGATAAATACATGCACAGGCTAAACACAAGGCAATGCCGGTGTGCTAGGTATAAAAGCTGCTACTGCAGTCCTCAGGATTATTGACTACAACTGTTCCCTTAATGATCGTGTGGTCCACTCATGCAGTCCCTACAGTGCTAACAGCATCTGGCTGGGGAGATCAGAAAAGACTTTCTTAGAGGCAGTGGTGGCATTTTGAGATTGACCTTGAAGGATAGGTAGGTTTTTGACTGGTCAAGATGGGAATGGGGATGAGTGCAGTGCAGGATAGCATATTCCAGATAGAAAGAAATAGGATTTGCAAAGGTTAAGAGGTGATCAGATCCAAGGCATGTTAGGGAAATAGCTGCACAATTTGTTCAGTTTATTTGTAAAATAGCGTACATGTAGAGAAGCAGTAGGAGATAAATGATGAAGCCACTATGTGACTATGCATAAGAACTGCTTTGTTTGGTCTGCTCAACATATTAAAAAGATTTAGAATGGTAAATACCCCTTTAGGATACTAGGTTTGAGGAAATACATCTCTGGAAGCAAGTGGGAGAAAAACCATAAATGGCCTATTCATCACAAAAATAGAGGAAGAGGAGATGGAATGATATCCCTGAATTAGCAAGGGTCAAAGAGACTGGAGCAAGGATTTAAATGTCAGAGCAGTATTAGAATCAATAAGAAGGGAAAGAAATAGGTGCAAAGCACAATGGGAAAGTAAAGTGGAAAGTAAAGCCAAGATAAAGTAGTGGTTGATAACAGTATATTATTATTATAGAAACAACCACATTTTACTTAGACGGTCTAGTTCTTTTAAATCTTTTGGTTCCAAATTGTATTTTGACTGGAACTAAATATGTAAATAAACATAATGTTTAATATTTATGCCACTATTTTTCTATAAAAATGTACCTTTATTAGAATAATATTGATTACATCGTATACTAAATGCCCTGATACATCAGCTAGCAGCATGTAGAGAAGGAACACAATGGTTGAATCAATGCTACCCCACAATAGGTTCCATCTATCAGGAGATAAGCCAAAATTTGAGGCATATAGTCTAGGGAGACCCAAGAAGAATCTGATGTATTAGAAATTTAGATCTATTAAGTAACAACTGCCACAGATGAACATATCCCTTCTGATTCATATTTCTTTTAGCTTTCATATTCTCCTGATGTTCATATATCTTGTAAATGAATCACCTTGCACATAGATGAAGTAGACAGTTGCATACATGGCATGATATCTGGAGCTCCAGAAAAATTTTATTCTTTAAAAACATTTTAAAGCAATTTTATTGAAGTATTTTGCTTTTTATATTACCAATATATACCTCCCTTATCCTAGAGAATAATCCTTTATAACAAAGTAGAGAAAAGTAGAAAAAACAGTTCCAAAAAATATCCAGCACATGAAAAAAATTGAAAGTTATTTGTAACATTTCATACTTGCAGTTCTCCAACTTTGCAAAGAAGTCAAGAGGTTTCCTCTTGTATCTCTTTTTTTTGGTGGTGGGGGCAAACTTAGTCTTTATAATCTCTTAGCATTAAGTTTTTGTTTTTTGTTTTTGTTTTTGTTTTTTGTTTTGTTTTGTTTTTAGTTTTTGCAGGGCAATGGGGGTTAAGTGACTTGCTCAGAGTCACACAGCTAGTAAGTATCAAGTGTCTGAGGTCAAATTTGAACTCAGGTCCTCCTGAATCCAGAACTAGTGCCTTATCCACTGTGCCACCTAGCTGCCCCAGCATTAAGTTTTGATTGTTTTGTTCTTGTCATTATTTTAATTTACATTGTTGTAGTCACTGTGTACACTGTTTTCTTGGTTCTGTTTAATTTATTTTGCATCAGTTAATGTTTTCCATGTTTTTCTGTATTTATCATATTCATTTTTTCCTGTGTAGTAATAATCCATTATAATCATGTCCTGCAACTTGTGCAGTCATTCTCCCAATTGATGGGTATATACTTTCTTTCAATTACAATTTCTTTACTATTACAAAAGTGCTGCTATAAATATTTTAGTACATGTGGGGCTTTAAAAAATTATTGCCCTCCCTGAGGCATATGCTTACTAGTGAAATCTCTGGTTCAAATACTTTCTGAAAATATTTAATCCATGCCTACTGAAATTCTTTACTTGGCACTGGTACACTGCCTTAAATAATGCCAGTTAGACAATAATTTTTCTTGAGTCTCTCTTTTAAAATTCTAGTTATTGGACAATTGGAAACTCTGACAAATTTGTAACTTAATGTGAGTTAATTTCAGCAGTTTGATTTCCTCTTAAGAGCTAGTTGAGATCCTAAGACCTGAGAGATGGGAAATTTCATAGAATGTATGGTTGGAAACAAACAAAAAAAAGGTTAACTTTAGAATATCAAACATCATTTGGGCTATGCTGGCTTCCCTTTAAGTGCTGTTTTGGGTAGCTGGGAAGCAGTGAATGCTCCAAAAGTAGTGGGAAGAGGCTGCTAAGAGACAAGATAAGGGAAGGGGCACCAAAGGAGATGTAGGAGGTTGCTCAAAACAAACTTCATCATTTTGCTAGTGGTATCATCTGTCCTGTGCTTGTGTTTGCATAGTTGCATCTATTTTATAAACCTCTGAGAGAATTAAAATAATCGTTTTTTGCACAGTGCCCAACAAAATGCAAGGTACAAATGAAGGCTTAATTGGTATTGGTATGATGATGCTAACCCTTTAGGATACAGCATGTCCCTGTCATTCAAATGTCATAGCTGGGTTTGCTTCTGCCTACTCTCCTCCTGAGTGTTCAGTTCATTAGGGCTATGATGCCTTTGATTGGTGCTAATAAAGAAGACTTGTTGGGGCAAAGGCTTGCAAGACTATTGCCTAGGAAAACACAACCAATTCTGATCTAGACCGATTCTTTAAACCTCTTGTTTCAGATACAACCTTAAAACAAAACAAAACAAAACCAGACCAAGTGTTCTTTCCTTTCTAATTAACATTCTAACTGGGTTATATAAGATGGTTCACTCTGAGTTGTTGCAGTGTTAATTAGCAAAGAACTGAATTAATATTATGTGGAAGATAATCAACTGTTTTGATTCAAGCAGTGTATAAACAGGTGTGGCAAAGTATGTGCCAGAACAGCACTGTTTCCTATAGTGGATTCTTTATTTTGTAAGTGATGTGAAACCAGTGCAGAAGAGAATTAAAGGGCTGTTTCCCCCTGTCTCTCCCTTCATCTCTCTTGGGGTCTTTATTATGTTATTGGACGGTGTCATTAAGGAAAGAATTTGAGGGAAATGATGTGATTTCCCTGAAATTGAATTGAAATTCAGTTAAATTCCATCTATACTTACTGAGCATCTGTTAAGTGCCAGGCTCTATGCTGGGCACTGTGGTACAAGTGTTTGGGAACAGAGAGGGTTAGGGGTGAGGTCAGACTTAAAGCTTGAGAATCTTATGAGGATGGTTCATGGGGAAAGGACTTGAGCCTGTTTTTTGATGTTTTTTAAATAAGAAAATTCAGTTCCAAATTGTTTCTCTCTCCCTTCTCTTCCTCTCTCACCCACTGAAAAGGCAAGAAAAACAAAACCCATTATAAATATGTAATCATGCAAAACAAATTTCCTTATCATCCCTGTCTAAAACAAACAAACAAACAAAAGAAATAGAAGAAAATATGTTAAAATCTTCACTCTGAGTTCATCTCTTCATCTGAAAACTGGATAGTATATTTCATCATGAGTGCTTTGGAATTGTGGTTGGTCAGAATTCTCAAGTTTTTCAAAGTTTACAATATTACTATTATTGTATAAATTATTCCCTTGGTTCTACTCACTTCATTTTGTATGAATTCATACAAATCTTCCCAGGCTTTTCTAAAACCATTTCCTTCATAATTTCTCATAGCTTAATACTCTCTGATCGCATATATAAATCATAACTTGTTCACCCATTCCTCAATTGATGGGTATCACCTTGGTTTACAACTCTTTGCTACTATGAAAAGAGCTACTACAAAGATTTTTGTACGTGTAGGTCATTTTCCTCTTTCTTTGATCTCTTTGTGATATAGGCCTAGTAAGTATTGCTGGGTCAAAGGGTATGCACAGTTTTAATAGCTTTTGGGGCAAAGTTCCAAATTGCTTTCCAGAATGGTTGAATTAGTTCATAGTTCTGCCAAAAATGCATTAGTGTACCTATTTTCCCACAGCCCTTCCAATACTCATCATTTCCCCTTTTTTGGTCATCTTAGCCAATCTCATAGGTATGAGGTGGTACTTTACATTTGTTTTAATGTTAATTTCTCTAATTATTATTGATTTAGAGCATTTAAAAACATGGCAATTGATATCTTGAATTTATTCCTCTGAAAATTGTCCATTCATAACCTTTGACCACTTGCCAATTGGGGAATGACTCTTATTCTTATATGTTTGACTCTGTTTCCTATATATATCTCAGAAATGAGCCCTTTATCTGGGAAACTTGCTACAAAAATTTCCCTTCAGTTTCCTACTTTTCTTCTAATTTTAGTCATGAACTCTTTTCTTATCCATATATTTAACAAGTTAATTTCCTCCATGTTCCATTAATTTTCTTGTGATATCACCCTTTATGTCCTAAACATATACCTGTTTTGAGCTGATCTTGTTATATGGTGTGAGATTTTGGTTTATAACTAGTTCCTTCCAGGCTACCTTCCAGTTTTCTCAATAATAGTTTTCAAATAGTAAGGTCTTGTTCCAATAGCTGGGATTTTGGGGTTTATCTACTACTAAATTATTGTGCTCATTTGCTTCCATATATTGTGTACCTAATTTGTTTCAATGATCAATCTCTGTGTTTCTCACCCAGAACCAAATTATTTTTTGATAATTATAGCTTTGCAATGTAGTTTGAGATATGATATTGTTAGGCCCCCTTCCTTCCTATTTTTAGGGATATTATTGACCTTTTTTTCCTCCAGGTGAATTTATTATTTTTTTCTAGCTCTCTAAAGCAATCCTTTGGTACTTTTTTGGCATAACATTAAATAAGTAAATTAACTTAGATAGTATTATCATTTTTACCATATTGCCTTGGCCTTATGAGGAGCAAGTAATATTTTTCTAATTATTTAGATGTTTTTATTTGTGTGAAGAGTGTTTTTAATTGTGTTCATGTAGTTCCTGTTTATCTTGGTAGGTAGACTCCCAAGTATTTTATTCTGTTCATAGTTTTTTTTTTTTTTTTTGGGTGGGGCCATGAGGGTTAAGTGATTTGCCCAGGGTCACACAGCTAGTAAGTGTCAAGTATCTGAGGCCAGATTTGAACTCAGGTCCTCCTGAATCCAGGGCTGTGTGTTGAAATAATGGGATTTCTCAGATACTCAAAGACCCACCTGGAGATTAATCTAGACTGATTGAATCAAGTGAGAGTGATTGACTGCTGATTAGCCTACTTCAAGTTAATTGGATTGTAATCACACCTGGCTATGCCTTAAGAAGGTATTGTTCTCTGAAGGTAGACTGTGAACTCAATTTGAGAACACCTTCAAAACCAATGGATTTGGATGATGCCAACCAATCAGCTTGAAGCAGTGTGTAAGGACTGCCTCTGTTCCAGACCTATAAAAAGCTTCCACAATCAGCTTGCTGGAGAGTTCCTGATTAAAACAAACTGTGAGATTTAAAATTGGATATTAGATCATAAATCTCCCCTACTTAACCTTTCCCTTAATTTATCTCCCAGACTAGTAAATGGAAGAAGCTTTTGGTTTTCTAGATAGACCTTTTATTGTTATGGTAGTCACAAGGTGATGTTGATTAGAAGGATAGGAAAGTAGAAAAACAATACAAATCGTCTTAAGTCTAAGCTTAGTCTATATTCCTTATAAAAACTCACCAAAAGAGAAGGCCACCTTTGGAGAGTGAGAGACTGTCTGTGCTGCGCAGTCAGGAGACCAGCAGAGCAGGAAAAAAAAGCTCCACTTCCGTTCTCTCCTTGTCTTTTAAGCTCGCACCCGGAAGTCGAGTGCGTAGCAGGCAGTCTGGCGTGCTCAGCAGGCAGACTGTTGGTCTCCTCCCCAAAAGGGTGGTCCTTCAAAAACTGGCGTCTTTCAGTTATCCTAACCGACTGTTAAAAAAACTTTCATATTTTTTTACCACAAGGCTCATGGAGGAGGACTTGAGGAAGAACAGAACCAGGCTGGAACTCTAGGCTAGATAGGCTTTTTCTTAACTTTCTGAACTCCTTGTGAATACCTGTATGCTTTAATAAATGTTTAATGCCCAAAGACTGGCACTGAAGCTTCTATTAAGGCAACCACAATTTAGATTTTAAACATCACAGCTGGTTCTTTATCCACTGAGCCACCTAGCTGCCCCACCCCTCTCCCCCTTCATAGTTTTTTAAATGGACTTTCTCTATTTCTTCCTGCTAGATTTTGTGGTAATATACAGGAATTGAGATGATTTTTTGTGAGTTTAGTTTATTTGTAACCTGTAATTTTGCTGAGGTTGTTAACTGTTTTGATTAGTTTTTATTGGTTCTCTAGGGTTCTCTAAGTAAACCATCCTATCATATGCAAAAAAGTGATTTGCTTTCCTTTCCCCCTAAACATATTATTTCAATTTCCTTTACTCATATTGTTATCATTATTATAGTTAGTATTTCTAGTATAATATTGAATAATAATGGTGATATGGACATCCTTACTTCACTGCTGATCTTAGTGGAAAGGCTTCTAGTTTATCCTGATTATAGATAATGCTTATTTTTGGTTTCAGATGGATACTACTTATCATTTTAAGGAAAGTTCCATTTGTTCATATACTTTCTAGTATTTTTTAATAACAAGAATGAATATTTCATTTTGTCAAAGTCTTATTGTTTCTATTGAGATAATCTAATGAATCTCCTTGTTTTTATTATTAACATGGTCAATTATTTTTATAGTTTTCATAATATTGAGCAAGGCCTGAATTCCTAGTATAAGCCTAGGCTGGTCACAGTGTATGATCTTTATGATACATTGCTGTAAATATTTTATTTAATTTTTTTGTTTCAATATTCAATAGAGAAATTGGTTTATAGTTTTCTTTCTCTGTTTTTACTCTTCTTAGTTAGGTATCAAGACCATATTTGTTTTATATTTGTATCACAAAAGGAATTTGGTAGCACTCCTTACAGTATTGGAATAAATTATTATTTAAATGTTTGGTAGAATTTACTTGCAAATCCATATGGTCTTAGGGTGTTTTCTTTGGAAGTTCATTTATAGTTTGTTCATTTTTTTTTTCTAACATAAGGTTATTTAAGTACCCTATTTCCTATTCTGTTTATCTGGGCAATTTATATTTTTGTAAATATTCACTTATTTCATTTAGAATATTGGTTTCATTGTCATATCATTGGGCAAAATGTCTCCTAATAATTGCTTTTATTTCTTCCTCATTTGTTGTAAATCCACCTTTTAAATTTTTATGCAGTAATTTGATTTTCTTTTAAAAATCAAATTTAAAAGATAAGTCATTAACTAATTAGATTTTCTTTTAAAAATCAAATTAGTTAATGACTTATCTTTTAAATTGTTTTTAAAATAGTTTCTAGTTTATACATTTTTTCCTTTGACTTTTATTAATTTTTCCTTTGATTTTTAGTATTTCTATTTTGGTGTTTAATTGGGGGTTTTAATTTGATGTTTTTCAAGTTTTTTAGTTGCAATCTCAATTCATTGATCTATTCCTTTTTTTCTTTTATTGATGAAAGAATTTAGAGATAGAAAATTTCCTTTCAGTAAGTACTAGGACTTGAGGTTGTTGCTGGCTTCTTGGGACACAAACATTGTATGTGATCTCTCAATCATTTTGGGAAAGTTAATGATGCCCAGAAATTGTGTTGTAAGTGACCTTGGAGATCATCTAGTCTGGACCTCTCATTTTATAGGTGAGGAATGAGACTCAGCGAGCTTTCTCAATCTAGAGGTTTTTTCACTCTACCCCAGAACGCTTCATTATACCATTCAGGGAGACTGCTATGGCCAGGCTTTATTTGTCTTAGCTCCTATTCTTAGAAAGAGGGCACTAGGTTATGGAATGCTGTAGGTTGTGACCTTAAGGTCATAGGTAAGGGGTTCAGGCCTTGCTGAATGGCTGACATTATGATCCAGGGGGAAGGTATAGGAGGAAGAAGCAGTGGAGCCATGGATGGAATTTTTTTCTGGACTAAAACCCATTGTTCTTTGGAGGGGGTGGAGATGGAATGGGGAGGGAAGGGGACCTGGAACTTGATGAATTCATCCAGTAAATTTCAGACTCAGCATGTCTTTCTCCAGATATTTCCCCAGAGCCATTGCTGTCTACTGTACTGGCCTACAGGCCAAAGAAGGAAACTAGCAACTGTCAACTTTGTCACCAAGATAAGGTCACTTAAACTCTGAAGTCAGTTAGAGGAGATTTGGAGATCTGGATGTTATATCCTTAGGGTTTAACTATTGTTCTTTTATCTATACTAAGGATGGATGTACTTTGATATTTTAATGGATGCATAATCACAATAGTGTGGACACTCCTTCCTCTGGTATAGGTCATTGGAGCAGATCCATGCACCTGAACTGTCTTTTCCTTCTTACCCTGTCTGTATTATCCTATAAATCCTTTGTAGAGGATTTACCAGAGTGTTAAAGGTCTTCCAAATCATTCATTCACTTAACCAGCCTTCATTAAGCATCTTCTTTGTGCCAGGCACTTACTTTGTTAGACACTGGTGATAAAAAGATTAAAAAAATGTCCCTGTCCGCAAGGTGCTAATATTCTATTATTAGAGTAAAACCTATATAAACTTTGGGGATCCTTATCTTATCTTCTACTCAAATGGGTCATATCCCCAGGGACAAGGCTAATTACTGCTCCTCCTCAGGGTTCTAGGTGTGCCTCTAAGGGCTAGTGACACTTTCTCTAATACTATTGACTTGAGGTCCCATCCCAGTGTGTTTTCCCCAGTGTTAACTGTCAGTGATTTGTACTCAGTATCATTTAACCAATTAACATCAATGAGCTTTTACAATAGGATACTTACTGAGTAGAAATAGCAAGAATAAGCATTTTAAAGCTTTTATTTTCTCAACATTTGTGGGGCACCTCAGTCCCTGGAGTAGAGACTCAATCTTAAAGTGGTTGATTCAAAGTATTTCTCCCACAAGATACCCTTCCTAATGAGGCATAGCCAATGGAGGAGTTGCTATCTTTCTCTCTTGGCTGTGTTCAATCCACTTGTTGGGCTTCGATCTTCACTGGGCTTGGTTGTCTTCAAAGTCTTGCATGAGCTTTGTCTCTTCATCTGGTGGCTTACTCTTGTAAGTTTTCAAAGATCACAAGATCATAGCCCAGTTCAATAATCCTTCACCTAAGAGCAGGAAAGAACAAATTCAAAGGGGCAAAGGACTGAAATGTTCATAGTTACAATTAACATGTCTACCTGGATGTGGAAGTCCACTAAAGCTGCTTCTCAATCAGGGATTTACAGCATATCTTCCTCACTTGAATCAGACAGAAAAAAGATGTGTGTGTGTGTGTGTGTGTGTGTGTGTGTGTGTGTGTGTGTGTGTGTGTGATGTCCCATGGCACTCTTTTGTATGCCTTCCTGTTCCAGTTTAGCAGCCAACCAAAAAAGACCTCCTTTATTCCTAGGTAATTAGACCTGAAATCCTCAGAATACCAGCACATGGTATGAATCAGAGAGAATTGGGCTTCTTCATTCTGAGTCATCAGGAACTTCCCAAAACAGGTTTACCAAAGGCACATGCTCCCAGGACTCTTTTGCCAGGCCTCTATTACAGGAGAAAAACAACATGAACACTGAAGATCAAATACAAAACCTTTGCAGATAGAAATAAAGGATTTTTTAGTGGGAGGAGGGTCTTAGAAGTTGAATCCAGGGCCAGTGCTTTATCCAATGTGCCACCTAGCTGCCCCTCTATCTCTGTTCTTCCACCAAATACATCTCTGGGAGTTTTCAGACAAGGGAAGTAAAATCTTCTGTCAGCATTAGAAGAGATTGGCTTGTGTATTTTATTGATAACTATTGATTCATAGATATAAGAGAAGAAAGTGACATTTTATTTCATTTAATATAACACTCCTCCTGGAGGTGTCATCTGAGCTGAGCTTAAAGAAATCTAGGAGGGCAGCTAGGTGGTGCAGTGGATAAAGCACTGGCCCTGGAGTCAGGAGGACCTGAGTTCAAATCCAGCCTCAGACACTTGACACTTACTAGCTGTGTGACCCTGGGCAAGTCACTTAGCCCTCATTGCCCCACAACCTCCCCCCCACAAAGCCCCCCAAAACAACAACAACCCCCCCCAAAAGCCCTAGGGGGGCAGCTAGATGGTGCAGTGGATAGAGTGCTGGCCCTGGATTCAGGAGAACCTGAGTTCAAATCCGGCCTCAGACACTTACAACTTACTAGCTGTGTGACCCTAGGCAAGTCACTTAACCCCAATTGCCTCACCAAAAAAACCCCAAAACCCCAAACCCTAGGGATTTTATAAAATAGAGGTGAGGAAGAGGGCATTCCAAGCATGGGGGATGGGAGAGGAACCATCATGTATAGGGGATAGCAGGTAGGTCAGGTTGGGTAGAACACAGAATGAATGAATCAAGGAGAGCAATAAGACTGGAAAGGTCAATTGGAGCCAGATAGTGAAGGGTTTCAAAGGCCCAGTAGAAAAGTTTCTGCAATAGGCAGCCTCCCAAACTTGAGCAGAGAAGTGACATGGTCAGGCCAGTGCTTTGGCAGCTATGTGAGGGATGGTTGGGAGAGGGGAAGAACTTGAGGCAAGAACACCAATTAGGAGGCCATTGCACTAGTCCAGGGCAAATGTGATGAGGGACTGAATCTGGGTTGTGACTATGTAAGGAGAAAGATAAGGACAGTTGTGAGATATATTGTGGAGGTATAATTGATAAGACTTTTCAAGTGATTGGATATCAGGGTTGAGAGAGAGGAAAAGGGAAAAAGCAAGGATGACTGGGAGATTTGTGATTGGAAGAATGGTGGTAGTACCCTTGACAAACATGGAGAAGTTAGGGAGAAGAGAGGGTTTGGTGGGTTTTAATATTTAATAGATGCCAAAGCAACCTTCAGATTATCATATTTCCCCTTGTTTCATCAAGGAAACACCCTGTGTTTCTTGAAGAAACAAAGAGGGGACTGTAACAATTGGAATGACACCACCTGCTGGAGACTTACTGTAGGAAAGCTCCGCCATGAGGAGAGGGCCCCTGAGGGCAAGCCATGTGGCTTTTCTTTGGCGTCAGGAAGTGACGTTTGCTTGTGGGAGGAAGAAGGGGTGAGGCTGACTTTCTCGCTCTCTTTTGTCAGGACTCTGGTGGAGAGTGGAGCTAGAAATGTGCTCTCCCTTTAATAGATAGATAAATCTAGGCCTTTCTATCTGTCTTTACCAAATTCTTATTCTCCTTAATAAATTCTTAAAAGTCTAAACTCTTGCTAACGCTTATAATTTATTGGCGATCTCTCATTAAATATTTTAGACAGCATAGCTAGGATTTTAGACCCTTACACCCTGCCTCTTAGTATGGTATTGGCTTACCTCCTTTTCTGTTGTACATGTCCTTGATGATGGCTTTTATACCATTTCTCATGAACAAGTCATTATTGGTGACATAGGGCAGCAACTTAGGCCCATCATGTGCTTTTATGACCCTCTTTGGATTAACAACCATGATACTAAGACTGGGACAAGGGAAAAATGGATTCTCTCTTTCTCTCTCTGCCTCTTTTTGTCTCTATCTCTGTCTCTCCCCCTTTCTTTTCCCCTTTATTTCCTTTCTTCTTTTTCTCATTCTCCCCTCTCTCATTTCTCCCCCTCTTTCCCTTCCCTCCTCCTCCCATTTTCTTTCTCTCCCTCTCCCCTTCCTCTCTCCTAATTTCTCTCCACTCTCATGCTCTCCATTTTCCCCCTCTCTGTTTCATTCTCTGCCTCTCCCCTCTCCCTCACACACTCTTTCCTTCATATCCTCTCTCCCTCAGCTCTTTTTCTTTTTTGTGGGGCAATGGGTTACTTGCCCAGGGTCACACAACTAGTAAGTGTCAAGTGTCTGAGGCTGGATTTAAACTCAGGTCCTCCTGAATTCAGGGCCAGTGCTTTATCCACGGTGCCACCTAGCTGCCCCTCTACCTCAGTTCTTCCACCAAATACATCTCTGGGAGTTTTCAGACAAGGGAAGTAAAATCTTCTGTCAGCATTAGAAGAGATTGGCTTGTGTATCTTATTGATAACTATTGATTCATAGATATAAGAGAAGAAAGTGACATTTTATTTCATTTAATATGACACTTTAATTTAAAAAAATTATTGATATCTTTTGTATTAATATCACCTTCATTTCTCAATATATCCCTCTTCCTCTCCCATATGGAGAAACATCTATTAAACAAAGAATAAAAAAGATAGAAAAAACAGTTCAGTGAAATAAATAATAGCAATAACATCTAAATACCAATTTAAGGTTTGCAAAGTATTTAAATATTTTCTCATTTGATCCTCACAATAACTTAATGAGATCAGGGCTGACCGTGTCACTATAATAATGACCATGCCATTATTATGAGGAAACTGAGACTGAGAGTCTAAAAGACTTGCTCAGGGTCACTCAGCTAGTAAACATCTGAGGCAGGATTGAAACTTGTATTTTCCTGACTTCAAATCTGACACATTATACAGCATTCCCTCAAGAATCAGTTAGTCAGCAAGCATTTATTAAACATTTACTATGTGTCAGGCAATGTGCTAAGCTCTGGGGATACTAAAAAAGGCAAAATATCCCAACAAAATCCAAAACAAACAAACAAAATGATCCAAAGCACCTGCTTATAAAGAGTTCACATTTTAGTTGTGGGGTGGGGGGAATAACATGTAAATAACTAGTTACATACAAAATATATACACCCTAGAGGAAAGGTCATATGAAAGGGAAAGGTTGGGGAAACCTGGGAAGCTCTCCTGCAAAAAGTAGGCTTTGAACTGGGTCTTGAAGAAAGTGAGGAAGAGTTTAGGGTGGGGGGGGTTAGAACATTCAGTGTATGGGGGACAGCCAGTGTAAGCATATGGGGTCAGGAGGAGTGTTTTTGAGGAACTGAAAGTAGGGTAGTGTGACTGGACCATAAAGTGGGTGGAGAGGACTAAAGTGTAAGAAGATTGAAAAGCTGAGAACAGGCCAGGTCATTAAGAGCTTTAAATGTCAGACAGAGGAGTTTTTATTAGATTCTGCAGGTAATAGAGAGCCACTGGAACTCATGGAGAAGGGGAGGGTGACATGGTCAGACCAATCACTTTGGTGACTGAATGGAGGAAGGATTGGCAGAGGAGTGACTTGAAGCAGGGAGAGATCAAAGGCTACTACCATAGCCCAGGTGAGAGTTGACAAAGACCTGAACTAGGGTGGTGGCTGTATGAATAGAGAGAAGACGATACATAAGAGATGTCATGAAAGTAGAGGTGGCAAAATTTCTTAGTGGATTGGATATGTGGAGTGAGTTAGAGTAAAGAATTGAGGATGATGCTGATGTAGGTCTGTTTGTTTGAGAGGAAGGTGGGAACTCCATAGCAATAGGCAAGTTTAGAAGATGGGGGAGATTTGAGGGGAAAGACAATAAATTCTGTTTTGGGCATGTTGAGCTTAAGATGGGATATTTGAGATTTCCAAGAGGCAGTTGGAATTTCATGACTTTAGCTCAGCAAAGAGAAATTAGGGCCAGATTAATAAATCTGGGAATCATTTGAATTCATATAATAAATGAACCCTTTGAGATGATGAGATTACCAATTGTGAAAATGTAGAGTTAAAAGACAGGGGAGCCCAGGTCAGAGCATTGAGAGATACTCATGATTAGTGAGTGTGGCCTGGATGAAGAACCAGTAAAGGAGACTGAGAGCAAGAGATCAGACAGAGGAGAACCAGGAGACAGTAATGTCATGAAAACCTAGAGAGGAATGTCCAGGAGGAGGGGAGGGTGATCTACAGCAGGGCATCTTAAACTTTTCCCACTCCTGAGCCCTTTTTGCCTGGGATATATTTATGTGATCCTGGGTATATAGGTATACAAAACCTTTTACCATTGAAAAATTTTTGCAACCTCCACATTCAGTTATGCAACCCTATATGGGGTTGTGACCCACAGTTTTAGAAGCTTTGATCTACAGTGTCAAATGCTATAGAGAAGACAAGGCAAATCGTGGTGGAAAAAAGGCCATTGGATTTGGCAAGTAGAAGATTGTATGATACTAAATATTCTACATCTGTACTCCTGCATCTCTGCAGAGGAGAGAGATGCATTTGTTTTTCGTGTAAAATTTGGTCATTACAATTGCACACAATTCAGTTTGGAATTTTCATTATTGTTTTTCTTTCTGTTTACACTGATGTAATAATTTGGGATGTTGTTTTTCCTAATTCTTCTTATTTCATATGACATCCAATATTTCCCTATATCTTTAATATTTATAGTTTCTTATGTTGTAGTAATATTCCATTGCATTCATGTACCACAGTATGTTTAGCCATCCACTAATTGATGGACTCTCATTTTGTTTCCAGTGCTTTGCTCTTAAAAAGTTTTGCAATAAATATTTTGGAATTTGTATCTTTGATTTCCTTAGGATAGGTGCTTAGCAATGGAATTAGACTGACATTTACAGAAACAATTCCAGAGTGGGCAGAATTAAAAAAATTAATACCTAAACAAGTAAATCAGTATTTTTACTTTCTAGAAAGTCGCCTCTTTGGGTTATGACCAAGTATGTAGCATTCTTAGTTATGGCCTAAATAATTGTATAAAATTTCCCCAAATAGAAATTTGGAAGGAATTCTCACTATCTATTCAAGCTTCTGAAAAATGTCCTTTTGGTTTTGGGCACAATCCTGAGGGACGTGGTGACATTTTTGGTGGGATATCTCTTCATCCATGAGAACATATTACACTAGTGGGGGAAACTTCCTGCTCAATCCAAGATCATTGGGTTACAGATTTAGATCTAGAATGGAATACAAATATGAATACAAGCTAGCAAGATAGTCTGTACCCTCAAAGAATTGACATTCTAATGGGGGAACTGGAAAATAGAGGTTAGGGATGCTGAGAGAGAAAGAGGCTACTGGAAAGGAGGTGGAGAAGTCCAGAAAATGAGGAGTAAAATCAGAAGTGAAGTGAGCATGGCCTAAATACTCATGATGTGGTGGTTTGGGCCAGAGACAGACCAATCAACAGAATTAACTATTGGGTGCTCAGAAGGTCATCTGACCTTTACTTGAAGAGCTATACGGAGGTAGTTTATATTCCTATTGGAATAATATTAGCAGCACCAAAGCTCAGAAGGGTAGTAAGAAATGTTAAGGATAACAAAAAGTTTTTTTTAAAGCTTTATTAGGGAAAGGAGGAAGATCAAGATGGAACAAGACTACTGCTTAAAGTAGAGAGAATCATAATAAAGGATATTGGAGTGAAGACAGAATTACTTCATTCTAATTTGTTTCTGCTTTCTCTGCCAAGAAAGACCTTTGTCTTGGAAAAAATAGAACAGGGACAAATAGAAGGGGCAGTGCTCCACAATAAGTCAATGATCTTGATGAATTGTCACCAAGGCCATATGAACTATATTTTAGGGTTTTGAAGGAGATGGGAGATGGAATTACTGAATTATTTTTTTCATTGACCTTTGAAAAATTGTAAAAAAATGGAAGATGTGCTTCAGTGCTAGGAGAAAACATGGTACAGTGGAAAGAGTCTTGACTTTAGAATGACATGACTTCAGTTCAAATCCCAGGTTCACCACTTGCTATCTGTGTGATGTTGGAAAAGTCTTGGCCTTCGGTTTTCTCTATCGAATACATTGGTATACATGATGTCTAAAGTTCCTTTCAGCTTTACACCTATGGTTTTATGATGAGAAAAAGACAAATAAGGAAGAGAATGGAATCTATCATCCATAGGTCAGTGAGTTTGATTTCCAAGATAGGACCTTCAATGTTGACTGACTGGATGAAGGCTAACATGTCCTTGTTCTTCAAATTTGTAAGCAAAAGAAATCTAGGAGGGATAACATTTTTGATTCAAGAAACAAAAATGCATCAATATGTTAGAACACTGGGCCTAACAGAATAATATGAAATTTAATAGTTGTAAATGTAAAGTCTTAACCTTAGTTTCAAAAAATCAGCTCCAAATACATGATGGGGAAGGTGTGACTAAATAGCAGCTTATCTACATAAGATTTATTGGACTTCCAGCTCAATATGAGTCAGTAATCTGATGTGGCAGCCAAAATAACTGTGATCTTAGGGGGGCATTAAGAGAGCTAGAGTCTCCCAAATTGAGAGTCTTAATGCCCTCTACTCAAGTCAATTCACATCTGGAATATTATGTTCAGTCCTGGGTACCATATTTTAGGGAGGACATTGCTAGTGTGAAGAACATCCAGAAGGGTGAGATGAGGATGCCTTGGGATCATGCCATATAATGATGATTTTAAGGACCTAGGGATGTTTAATCTGGAGACGAGAAGACTTAGGGGGACATGAGAGCTGTCTTCAGATATTTGAATGGCTATCACAAGGAAGAACTAAATCGTTTCTGCTTAGTTCTAGACAATGAAAGTAGGAGTACTGAATAGAAGTTGCAAATAGGCAGATTTAAGCTTTATGGAAGAAAAACTTCCTAACAATTGGAGCTGTCTAGAAAAGACATGGGCTGCCTCGGGAGGTACTGAATTTCTTTTCATTGAAGGCCTTTGAGAAAAGGAAGAATGATCACGTGTCAGGTACATAACAGAGGGGATTTTTTGTTCAGTTTTGTATAGGTCAGACTAGGTGGTGTCAGAAGTTCCTTTCAATTCTGTGATTCTATTCTCCAGTATTCTTAGGGGATGAGATGGGAGTATGTACTTGTGTGTGTGTGTGTGTGTGTGTGTGTTTGTGTGTGTGTGTGTGTGTGTGTGTGTTTGTGTAGTGTTCACGTGTGTCCCAATCAGAAATGGAGATAATTGCATTTCTGTTGGACAGTTGTAAAAGTAACACCCTTTCTGATGGTGACTCCTCACTGTGAGGGATCCAGATTTTTGTGGAAGTTACAGCTTTTCTGGTGCACAATAGGGATTACAGAGCACCACAGGCAGTAAAGGTATTTTTATTTCAATTTTATGGATAACACAGATTAGATTCTAGGTAATGCAACCACGTCATTTGTAAAATAATGATAATAATAAGAATAATAGTTATTATTATTAGCATTTGTATAGTACTTTAAGGCTTGCAAAGCACTTTACATATGTTATCTTATTTGATACTCACAACAGCTCTATGAGGTAGGTGCTATTATTATTCCCGTTTTATAGATGAGGAAACTGAGGCTCAGAAAGGTCAGATGATTTGCCCAAGGTCATATAGCTATTAAGTGTCTGAGGCTGGATTTGAATTCAAGTTTTCTGGACTGCAAGCCCAACACTCTATCCACTATATCACCTAATTCCCTGATGACAAAACTTGGACCACCTATCTCACAGAGCAGCTGTGAGGAACATTAGGAAGAGACTTTGGAGCAGCAGGCTACAAGTATTTTTTATCCCAGCATGGAAATTTTCCCGTTATTTTTTTACGCTTTTATTCAGTTTTGAGATGGGTCTGTGATTTTATTGGGATAGGGAGCTCCCATTGTATAAACTCCCTCCATCAATGTTGCTTGGCAACTTCTTTGCAAATTATAGTTTTAGAGAGTTAGCTATTTTTGTTTTATGTACCTTAAAATAATCACACCAGGTGGTTGGATCTCAGAATAAAGAGCAGGCATGCCTCTTACCTTCAAGGGGGTCTTAGTCTAAAAGAAGACAAGGCAGACACACATGGAGCTTCAATCTAAATAAGCTCACTATGCTTAGAAAAAGAATAGTTTAAGCAGGATGGCAAGGGGAACTACTTTCTAAATTTTTCTTGCTTGATATGGCAAAAATAACAACAATAACAAAAACAACAAAGCAACCTTTCCATAAATGGAAAAGAGAGAGCAGTATGTTTTAGCGGATAGAGTCAGGAAGACTTGAATTTTAGTCTTACCTTTGGCATTTATTAGCTCTGAGGCTCAGTTTCCTCATCTGTGAAATGAGGGTTGGACTCCTTGGCCTCTAATATCCTTTCTAGCTTTATTCTATGATCCTGTGATGAAAGATATTAAAATCAATTTTAATTGACCACATGATAAAGAAAAATGTCATGTAACCTTGGGTAGCATTTATCCTGGTCCAATCACATTTGAAATACTGTGTTTGGTTTTCAGTGCTACATTTCCAGAGGGATATTGAAAAGGTGGAGAGTTACCAGGATGGTGAGGGAACTTGAAATCATGTCATATGCATTTGAGGAATGGGGACATTTATCTTGGAGAAGAGAAGACATGGGATGGCTAGTGGGATAATTTCATGCTTTCAATTGTCACCTCTATTCAAATGATAATAATAATAGTTAACATTTATATAGTACTTATTGTGTGCCAGGCATTGTGCTAAGTACTTTACAATAAATTATTATCTCATTTGATCCTTACAACAACCCTGGGAAGTGGGTGTTATTATTATATCCAATTTATAATTGGGGAAATTGAGTGCGGCAAAAGTGAAGTGATTTGCTCAGTCACCAACCTAGTATCTGAGACCAAATTTAAACAGGTCTTCCTGAGGCCTAGTATTCTATGCACTGGACTGAACTCTCTTCTGAGCTCCAGAACTGCTCTCTCTTTGCCTCCAAGAATAAACAGCATAGCTCACCATTTCTTCAACTCTGTCATGAGAGAGTAAGGACTAGATGGGTTCTGAGATTCTTCCTATTCAAATTTTTAAGTGTGAACTTTGAACTCAACATGTTTAAAAGTGATCTCCCTTTAGTTCCCCCAATATTTTCTTCCTCTCCAGGCTTTACCACTTTTTCAGGGGCAGTGCCATCCATTTAGGCTCCCAGGTCTGAAAGCTTGGCTCTTATCTTCGATGCTTTCCTCTTTTTTACTTATCACATTTAATCAGTTACTGTGTCCTATTGATTCTACCTTAGCAATATATTTCCCCTCCCCCCTTCTTTCAGTTCTCAATGTCAGCACTCCATTACAGACTTTCCTTATGACTCATCCACCTACCTTCCTTCTCTCCCCTTTCTGATTTATCCTTCATCCTTCCCCCAAATTAATCTTCCTTAAGTGCAGACCTGAATGTGTTGTTACTCTTTTGCTAAACAGGGAGCCACTGATGATTTTTGCCTAACGAGTCAAGTTCGGATTCTTTTCATAAGATCATAGATCTAGACCTGGAAAGGCTTTTGAAGGTCATCTAGTCCAACCTTCTCATTTTTCAATTGAAGAAAAAGGGGCCCACTGAGGCTAAATGACCTTTCCAAGGTCACAAGTCAGTTACTGGCATCCTTAGATTTCATATTCAGGCATCTTTCTACTCTCTCACATTGCCTTTGCCCAGCAATCATGGTCCTCTGCAATCAAATGTCACCCTACTTTTCTACTTTTAATCTCATGATACTTCCATTTGTGTATTCTGTGCTTTAATCCAACTAGATTGCTCTCTGCCCCCAGCCCTGTTTTCTGCTTTCCTGCCATTGTGCATTTGCTTGTGTCATTCCCTATACCTAGAATGTCCTCCTTGTGCCTCTTTATCTTTTTCATCATAAAAATATTTCATTATTTTCTAGTTACATGTAGAGATAGTGTTCAACATTTTTTTTTTTTTTGGTGAGGCAATTGGGGTTAAGTGACTTGCCCAGGGTCATATAGCTAGTAAGTGTCAAGTGTTTGAGGGCAAATTTGAACTCAGGTCCTCCTGACTCCAGGACCAGTGCTTTATCCACTGCACCACCTAGCTGCCCTTTGGATCATTGTATTGCTGAGAAGAGTCAAGTCAGTTGATCAACACACAATGCTGTTGATACTGTGTGTTCTCCTGGTTTTTTTTCCTCTCACTCACCATCAGTTCATGTAAGTCCTTCCAGGTTTCTCTGAAATCTGCCTGCTCATAGTTTCTTACAGCACAATGGTATTCCATTACATTCATATACCACAATTTGTTCAGTCATTCCCCACTTGATGGGCATCCTCTCAACTTCCAGTTCCATGCCACCCCAAAAAGAGTAGTTATAAATATTTTTGTACATGTGGGTCCTTTTGTCCCTCTTTTTCTGGTGAATTCCTTTTCATCCTTTAAAGGATCACTTCACAGTCTACCTCCTCTGTGAAGCCTTTTCTGATACCTTCTAGCTAGTAACTCTCCCATGTACCTTCCCAATTCCTTTGATTTGTACCTCTTTCAGCTGTTTCCTGTTCTTTTGTATTTGGAGCTCTCTGTGTATGGTCATATCCCCTTACCAGACTGGTAGTATGGTACAAAGGAGAGAACATTGTGTTTGGAGTCAGAGGACCTGGATTCAAATCCCAAGACTCTTGTGTGACTTTAGGCAAGTCACTCAACCTCTCTGAAGCTCTGTTTCCTCCTGTAAAATGAGGAGATTGTACTGGATGGAATCTGTGGTCCCTTCCAGCTCTTAATCTACAATCCATGAGAGCAGGGGGCAGGGAGTATATCTGGTCCAAATTTGTTATCTCCTCCAGTATATGAATAGTACCTTGGGGGCTCTTAATAATTGCATGTGGACTTGCATTGCATGGGATTGCTTTATGCACCTATTTAAATGATTTATGCAGAAGAGGGATTTTATTTCTCCTGAATGTGTTCAGAGGGCAGAACTAGGACAAGGAAGCAGCTGTTATAGGGAGGCAGCTTCTGATTTCATGTGAGAGAGAACTTTCTAACAATTGGAGCTATGGTCAGGAGAATAGACTGCCTCTGGAGGGAATGAGCTTCCCATCAATGGAAAGATTCAAGCTGATTATAGATAACCACATCAGGGAGGCTGTAGAGGAGGCTCCTTCACTGCATGGGAATTTGTGCTAAATTTACCTCCAAGTTCCAATCAGCCCAGAAAGTCCTTGACTAGTTTTTATCATGAGATGGGAATGGATTACATTCTCTAGGGATATGCTACCTGGTAGGAAGAGCCTGTTTCTTTATTCAGCACTTCTGGCCCTGTTGCTGAGGGCTGTGGGGAGTGGGGGAGGAGGGACCTTAATGGGAGAGCAAATTAGCACCATTTGGAAAGTCACTGACGCCAAGGATTTTTAGCTTGGGAGGTGCTAAGTCATGAAAATGTGTGCTGGGGAAAATAGCCCTTTAGCTCTTTGCTGAG
This sequence comes from Dromiciops gliroides, assembly GCF_019393635.1. Lineage (NCBI taxonomy): Eukaryota > Metazoa > Chordata > Mammalia > Microbiotheria > Microbiotheriidae > Dromiciops > Dromiciops gliroides. Next base: position 439,119,578 of record NC_057862.1, read on the forward strand.
TGAGTGAATTTGTGCTTGTTGCTATTAAGGGGGTTGGAAATCTCATCTGACTATGGCCAACCCCCACACCACCTCTTTATTCTCCCATCCTCCATCCATTAGTATCAAGGAGCCAGTACGTTAGAGTATGAGCTCCTACCCAGTTGAATATCACCATAGACACTGTGATAACAGGTTTCTAAGTAATGAATGAGGGTGGGGTGAGATGTCCCTTAATTCTGGCTAGTGGAGGTAGATTTGCCGGGGTGGTAGTATAGACCCCATTCATTTTTGTCTTTTTTAAGGGGCCCTGGGAAGATTTGAGGAGGTTATGGCCTTATTTACTTCAATCCAGTCTGTGTGGGTATATAGTATCTTATCTTCCATCTTTCACCTGGCTTTGACCACCACTGCTATCCTCTCCTCTCCTTCTTTTCACCAGCCTCTGACCAGGCTTCTGAGGCTAAAGGTTTAGGATGCTCTTGGTGCTTTGGTTCCCTTGAGAAAGAGGAGGAGGAGGAGGAGGAGGAAGAGAGAGAGAGAGAGAGAGAGAGAGAGAGAGAGAGAGAGAGAGAGAGAGAGAGAGAGAGAGAGAGAGAGAGAGAAACATTTGTAGATGATTTGGAAATGGTTTCGTTTTCCTAGAGACTGGAGCTAGTTCATATCCACAGGGCATCTTGACCTCCTTCCTGACTCTTGGTAACCTCTCCTAGGAAGATAGATACCCAGTAGGAGTCCAGTGGCTGTTCAGCAATGCATACAGCATCATATTTTTTGGAGATAGTTTTTGATTTTGCTGAATGTTTTTCTTTTTTCTTTGTTTCTTTCCTTCCTTCCTTTCTCCCTCCCCTCTCTCTCTCTCTCTCTCTCTCTCTCTCTCTCTTTCTGTAATAAAGAGATACCATCTAGCAGGTGCCAGGGGAAGGATAACAAGGAAAATGGAGGTGATATAAAAACAAGAGACATCAATTAAAATCAAATAAAAATGAGACAAGAGAAAGACACTCATTATTAGGGATTCAGGTTGAAACAACTCGAGAACATGAGAATCACCATACTTCATCAGCCCCAATTCATCAAGAACCACTTTCTACATAAAACATTTCTGATTCCTCCCAACTGCTGGTATCCTTCAGCCCAAAATGATTGTGCACTTATTTTGTATTTATTCTGCATAGACTTATGTGTACATGTTGTCTTCTCTGATAGACTGTAAGCCCCATTGAGAGCAGAAACTGCTTAATGTCCAAATACAGTGCTAGGCCCATAGGAGGAGCTGAATAAATGTTTGCTTTCTTGATTTAAATTTTAAGGTCTTAAAATTGTGGACATTTAGAAATGTTATGGGCCTAGCACCCCAGAAGTTTTCTGGGGTACATCAAAGAACCTTCTTGAGAAACTAAACCAAAGTACAGACACACTTAAAGAGATAAGTGGCACCTGATAGGAACTGAGCTAGCTCCAGAACCACCACTCTTCATTCCAGTCTCCTCCACCCCTGGGGAGATAAGATTAGATGTGGCTGCTGCCTTTGGTGGTGGGAGGAGGAGAGAGATGGCTTGAGAGATCCACAGCCACCCCTCACCCAACTCCCCCAGCCACCACCAGTGGGGGATGGTCCTCCCTCAATAAGGGAACTTTCCACAGTCAAATGATCACCCCCATCGGTCTTCTATAAAAGTAACTGCCTGTCTCCTGCTCAAGGAGATTGGTATCTCAGAGCCAGACTCTGTTCCATGCCTTCTTCCCATGAGAAGAAGTCCAAGGAGTTCTCTCTTGGTTTCCCTTCCCCAGCCCCTAAATAAACTATTATCTTATTCAATTGGTTTTGTGTGCAAGAGGGTGTAAGAGGAATTCCTAAGGACCCTTACCCCAACCCCTATGCCCACCTATTTCCCCATAACATAATGCACCTCAGAGGTCATCTAGTAAAACCTACTTCACAGAAAAGGAAACCGAGGCCCAAGAAAGAAAGTGACCTCCACAAGGTCACACAGATAAGCCAGGGTCAGAGCTGGCTTGAACTGGAGCCTTTGAGACCAATGTTCTTTTCCCTTCAATCTACAGCCTCTCTCTCTTTAATAAAAGGAAGTCTGGTTCTACATATACTTTCCCAGGAGAATATTTCTGATCACAGCATCTATGGCAGACAACAAGCTTCCTGAAGTGTGAGGAAAAGGGCACTTCTGGGTTTGTTTCCCTACAGTGGGGCAATTTCTGTCATCTCATCTTTAGACATAGGAGGTCTGGGATAGAGCATTGATGTTCTGTGTTCCTGGGGATTCCTATTTGAAATCATTGGACAGAAGCAATTTGAGCCAATACAGGTCTGGGAAGGATTGTGAGAGGATCAGTCTGGAGCATGGGAATTTTCCCAGACCTCATAGGACACCAGAGTAGGGGGTTGTGGAACTGGGCAAACTCTAAGGCACTGGATGTTCAGTAGTAAGGGAGATCACATTTTGCTCACTATGCTGGGCCCTCGGGGGATAACGCTTTGGCATCTCTGCTAGACTTTTGTTTTGTAAGTGAGCTTGAAGAATGCTGGCAGGGCTCTTTTTTCAGAGGTACCTTTTGTATGACTATAGCTCAGACAGACCCATTTGTCTTCCTGAGTTTCTGGCCTCTGGCCTAGATCTTCCAGATGCAGGGACATATTTATAGAGTCAGTCAGTGTCTCCATTCAGTAGTCATGCCGAGGTTATCATGTGTGTGAAGGGTGGGGGTTGAGAAGAAGAGTTGGGAGCTTGAATGTGGGCAGGTTGAGTCGCTTTAGCAAAAAGGTAATTTCCTTTGGCCCAAGGTCATCCTTCTTATCTCTTTCATCCCAGGGTAACTCTGGAAACAGTTTCTTCTCAAGCAATAAGGGGGCCTTCACAAAGAGACAGCATCCCTGAAAGGAAAGGGTTCTGGCCCTGAAATCTGGCTACTTGGATTCAAATACTGCCTCTGACAACTTGCTAAGCTAGCTTTGTGACTAGGGAGAAGTTTTTTAGCTTTCTGAGCCTCAGTTTCCTTATTTGTAAAATGGAGATAATAATACTTGTTGTAATTACTTTCCAGGTGCATTGTGAGAAAAGTGCTTTGTAAACTATGTGTTCTATAAATGGAAGATGATATTAATAGACATTTTAAGTCCTTTCCCTTTGGTCCTAATTTACATTTATGGCAAACTGAGGAAATAAGAAATTTATGAGAGATGGGATAATTTTTCCTCATCCATCTATTTTTTATTACAAATTTCTTCCCTCCCTTCTGCCCTTTATTTTTGCAGCTAGGCACCCTTCCCCTACCCACTTCTTGATGAGGAAGAAGCTTCTAGGTTTGTGGTCTGATTCACCCAGATGACACTGAAACTACCCTGCTCCTTTCCCATGAAATATGTTGTTCTTCTCACCAAGCCCATTTTGAAAAAGGAATTGAATTTCATTTTTTCCCTAAGGGCATGGTTGAGATTCGAGGTTACTTTTAGATGATTGGATGTGGCACCCAGGAGTTCAGTTCTGAAGGCAGATGTCTATTAGATTTGGCCAATGAAATTCCATATCAGCAGCACAAACTGCCAGACCTGATGAACTTGGAAGAATGAATGGTTTTGTCTTGCTGAGTGCTCACTGCTGTTCTGCATCAGGAGAACCATGGGCCAACTTCCTTTAGAGTCTTTGTCCTGCCAAGTGTGGGAGGGGAGAGGGTGAGTGAGGTGTTTATCCACTGTGCCCCAGATTCCAGGAATGTAACTTATAACATCTTCCCTGAATGTGTGGGTGGGATTCACTTTCCTGTCTCCAAGCAGTAACTTGGCCAATCCTTGGGGTCACAAGGGGGGTAAAATTACAAATCCCAGGAGAAGTAATTGGCCAATGGGAATATCGAGGTTGTATGCCAGTTAGATGAAGCCAGATTCTGGCATGAGCTAAATGCCAAGAACCTGGCTCCATAACTAACCAGGGAGAGAGTTAATTTGCCAGTGAGGCATGGTAGAAATTGTCTGGGAAAAGGGAAGCAGGAAGGGGGTTAGACTGACTGGGCTCTTCGAATCCACTACTAGAACCTGCAACCCCAATTAGGATGGAAAACAATGAATATCAGTTAAGCATCTGCTATTAGCCATCCTAATCCTGGTACTAAGCCTTCCCTGTAAGCCCATGAAACTCCTAAGCAGGACAAAAGAGCAAGATGCTCAAGTGGAAAATAACAATGCCAGAAGGATTTTTCTATTTCTCTGGTGTTTCCACTAATTATTATTAGAAGTGTTGAAGAAGTGAAATGAAATATTATCATTATTATATATTATTATTTTTCAGAGCAGTGGGGGATCAGTATTGCCTAGCTGACATCACTTTTAAAATGCTTCATTAGACCTAATTTTTCTAAAATGTTTTATTGATGCCCTTTGCTTTTTGCATCCCATTGATTTCCTACTCACCCCCAGATTTAACCTAAGTTGTGACAAAGAAAAATGATTAGACAAAGGCATAGGATACAGAAACTTTGGTGATATATGAACTATTCTTGATTACTATTAGTTCTCTAGGGTCTTCACTGGTTTTTCCATTACCCAGAATTCAAAGTTCCTTCTGGTGCTTTTGTTCATTTACATTGTTCTAGTGATTCTAGATATTGTCCTCTTGCTTTTGCTTATTTTGATATGCATCAATTCATACAAATTTTCACATGTTTCTCAGAATTCTTCCCATCCATGATTCCTTATTGCACAATAACTTTCCATTGCATTTTATAGGGGGTTTTTTTTGGGGGGGGCAGTTGGTTCTGTTTTGTTTCAGTCATTTGTTCCCTGTTTGAAGGGTATGTATTTTGTTTCTAGTTCCTTGCTACCACATAGGGCTGCAATAAGTATTTTGTCATATGTCAGACCTTGGTTTCTACTTTTGACTTTCTTGGTGTGTATGTCCTCTTTTGGAAGGCAGTTTTGTCAATCAGTCAATCATTCAGTGAATAAATATTTATTAAGTGCTTACTAGGTACCAGCCACTGTGCTAAAAAGCCTGTCCTTATTCTAAAGGAGCTCACAGTCTGATCCAGGAGACAGCAAAGCATACAACAATATACAACTATCTTGTATCAAAAAGCTATATTTAGGATAAATGGGGAACAACCCACAGAGGGTAGGCATTAGAATTAAGATGGATTGGGAAAGGCTTCCTGTAAAAGTTGGGATTTTAGCTGGTACTTGAAGTCAGAGAAACCAAAAGGAGGAGATGAGGAGGGAGAGTATTCCATGTGTGACATCATCCAGTGGAAATGCATAGTGTGAGGGGATGGGAATGCCTTGTCTAGGGAAATAGCAAGGAGGCTGGTGTCACTGGTGAGGTATAAGAAGACTGGAAAGGGTGGGAGCAGGGCTAGGTTATGAAGGACTTTGAATGCCAAATAGACAATTTTATATTTGATTCTAGAGATGATAGGGAGCTAATGGAGTTAGCATTTCTAAAGTCCCCACCATGTTCCCAGGCACTGTACTAAATGATTTTACAGATGTCATCTCATTTGACCTTCACAACAACCCTGTGAGGTAGGTGCTATTATTACTCCCATTTTACAATTGAGGAAACTGAGGTAAACAGAGGTTAAGTGGCTTGCCAAATGTCACATAGCTAATAAATGTTGGAAGCTGGATTTGAACTTAGGTCTTCCTGACTTCAGGCCTGACACTATCAACTGCACCATGAACAGTTTCTGCATATATTTAGAAGGGAGATGATATGATTTAGACCAGTATTTTAGGAAGATGATTCTTATAGCTGAATGGAGGATGGATTGGAGTGGGGAGAGATTTGTGGCAGGAAGACCAACCTTTGGTGTACTGTCCAGGTGTGTGGAGATGAGAGCTTGTACCCAGGTTATGCTGGTATTGGAGAGAAGAGGTTATATGCAGGAGATATTACAAAGATAAGATCAACAGGCATTAGCAACAGATTGGATCTAGGGTGTGAGAGTGAGGAGTGGAGGATGGCATACACCTAGGTTTTGTGCCTGGATGGCATAATAGATATGCCAGGTTTAGATTCAAGGAAAGTTTGAATCCTTAGACCTTTGTACTGTGTGACCTTGGGGAAATCACTTAATCTTGTTCACCTTCAATTTTCTTATCTATAAAATGGGAATAATAGCATCTGCTTCAAAAATTGTGAAAGCTAAATAAGATAACATATGCTTTGGAAACTTTAGAGTCCTATATAAATGTTAGCTTCTAGCTACTAATGGGATTTCTGGGTCAAAGGGGACAGTTTGAATAATTCTAAATTGGAATCCAGAAGTATTAGATCATTTCACAGTTCCTCTAATAATGAATTTTCCCACTGCTTCTCCTCCATGACCTACTTTAAAAGTTTTATCAATATCTTTTTAATATCCTGGTCATCTTCTTATCACCACCTCACATTCCTTTATAACAAATATGAAGAGTTAAACAAAAACAACCAACAAAATAACCATGTCTGACAGATTATGCAACATTCTGTATAGGACTTCAAGTCCCATAGGAGGGAAGAGTTAAATTTGTCTGTTTCTGAGACCAAGACTGGTCATTGCATTTATCCAGAGATTAGCTGCCTTTTAATTTTGTTTTCATTTATATTATTGTAATTATATATATTATGCATCAGTTTATGCAAATCCTTTTGTTTTTCTCTAAATTCATCATAGTTGGATCAATAAAGAAGTATGCTACCCACATTCTAATATAGAGATTATGGATTTAAGATGCAGAATGAATCATAGATTTTTTAGAAATGGCCAACATGGGAATTTATTTTACTTGACTATAAAATTGTTATAAGGACTTTGTTTTTGTTTTTGTGGAGGGGGAGATGAGAGATGAAAGAGGGGGTAGGGATAGGGTTACCTCCCCAAAACAAACAAGAACCACAGACAGCATTGAAAGCCGCATGTGCATTTATTATTTATTTTAAAAGAAAAACAAGCACTATATCTTGTGGATATAGTTGTATAATCCTCTTCTGTTTTACAGTGTAGGTAGAAACAATCATTTATTAGGGGTTTGTTAAATTTAGAATAAAAATAAAATTAAGTGAAAATTTAATAAATATCTTTAAAATCCCTCATAATTATTATTTCTTTTTTATTTTCTTTTCTTTTAAAAATTTTTATAATTATTATTTCTTACGGTGCTTCTTGTATATTATATTCACATACCACAATTTGTTTAGTCATCCCAATTTATGGGCACCTGCTTTTTCCATCTCTTTGCCAATTCAAATAAGCTCTTTACAAACTTTAGAGCAATATATAATATGAGCTATTATTATTAATATTATCATCATATTTTTCTGACCTTTTAAAATTATTCCTACTAGTAGTATCACAAAAATTTATTTTATGAATATTTTGATATATTTTGGACCTCTCTTTTTACCTTTGATCCTTGTAGGATATATGCCTAATAGTGAGGTCAAAAGGTATGAACATTTTCTTGACTTTTAGCAAATAGTTCTAAACTTTTTTTTCCAGAACACTAAGATCAATTCACAGTTCCAGGAATAGCATATAGTAAACCTGTTTTGTCACATTCCCTCCAACATTGACTACCTCATCATTTTTGTCAATTTGATGAGTATGAGGTGAAACCTTATAGTTGTTTACATTTTTATTTCTCTTATTAGTCAATTGGGACCATATGGTTGTTGATAGTTTGCACTTTTTCAGAAAATTGTTTATAGCCTTTCATCACTTATTATTTGGTGAATGGCTTATGAAGACTTTAATATTTTAATAAATTGAAATTCAAACTTGAGTCCAGTGGCAAGAAAGGAAATTGATTCTGTCTAAGAATAGAATGGGTTCCCCCAAGAGGTGAGATCAACAGAAGTCTTCATGATCACTAGGGGATGTTATGGAGAGGGAATCCTGTTCAGGTACAGATTGGACTAAATGCTCTCTGAGGTACCCTTCAAATGCTCAAATTCTGTGCTTTTTTTGAGGGAAAAAGGACAGAAAACAGTTACTGTATATTAAAAAAGATAGCCTACATTCTGAGGTGGCAGACAGAAGGGGCATGATTGTAGAGAGGACCTATCTAGGCCACATCACATCAGGAGTGAAGTAGGTACTTCTCTATAAGGGAAAAATTTAGGGAAATTAGACAAGAAGCGATAGAATATCATGATGATGGAAAAAGACTTTGAGATATCTAAACTGAATGGCTTTGCTTGTGATCCCCCAGATATCAAGATACATAAGCAAAGTGAAGATGACCCCCTGAATAAGGATCTAAGACAGAACCGTAGGATATCAACCAGAAGAGACCATGAAGAGAGTCCAAAGCTTTTATTTTACAAATCAGAATACAACAACATGAGAACATAACTTGAATTTCAAGGTCACTAAGTGGGTTAGTTATAGAGACTAGGCCCCAACTCTCATTCTATGATATTGTAGGCTCCTGAACTTTACTGCCAGATTTAGTAGGTTTGAAAAGGAGCATTGTCTACCTTCCTCTTAAAAGAATGGAAATATTGGCAGCTAATCAAAATGAAGGGAGGATAAGCACAAAAGGGAACATTCACAAAGCATTTGTTAATTGAATATTATGCACAAGGCACTGTGGTGGGTGTTGGGGATACAAAGAAAAAAATGTCAATCAGTCTCTGCCCTTAGTATTCTACCAGATAAATATGTGGAACAGTGGGTAGAACACTGGGGCTGAAGTCAGGAAGATCAGAGTTCTCATCTGCTCCCAGAAGCCCATTACCTGTATGAGTCTGGAAAAACCGTTCTACATCTATCCGCCTCATTTTTCTCAAATGTAAAATGAAGACAATAACATCAAGATTGTTGTGAGGATCAAATAAGATAATATTTATAAAGAACTTGGCACAGTGTTTGAAACATAGTAGGCACCATATAAATTCTGCTGCTATTATTATTATTATTATTACTCCCACTACTACTATTACTACTCCCACTACTACTTATTATTATTATTAATTATTGTATCATACACACAGGCCCATGTAGGGCATATTAATGCATCATGTACATAGACATATAGAGCACACAGGTATATCATACATGCACATATATCATATATATACATACCGCCAGAGTACACCTATGCATCCTATATATGTACTCTCACCCATGACACATGCATTCATCATATATATACCCAAGGAACATGTATTCATCAAACACATGTATAGCTAGGGTACTCATGTGTATCCTGTGTGTATACACATTCAAGGTACCCAACACAACAGACACACTCATATACAATGCCCACATATTGTGCTCATAATATACATGCATTTCTGGGGGTCTCAAGCAATCCTATATACATTTATACCAGGGCACATACATGTATTGTGTTTATAACAAATACCTATAACCACTTTCATCATATACATATTCAGGGCACATATATTCATCATATATGCCTATCCAGGGTACTCATGTATATTATGCACAGTATATGTATGCCTCACACTATACATACATGCATACATGCATGCAGTACAACATATCCTAAAAGTCTTAATACAGTTCAAAGTCTTAATCACTTAAAATTGAACTAAGACTTTTAGGGCAAACTATGTATACAAACACATATACATAACTGGGATTCACAATGCATCATGTATATAACATATACACATGCACAATCTAATATATATGTCTTCAACATGCCCACATACCCAGTGTATGTGTACAGTGCATGATATAATATACCAGGGCTGCATTTTTATGCATTAGGTATGTGGACATGATGAAGACGTGTATACAGGGTATACGCTGGGTATAAAATCTTTTAAATTCTGTGTCTCAAGCTTAGAAAAAAAGTCTAGTCTAAAGGCCATTAGACTCCATGGCAGGTACCATATCTTAGTGGAGGTGATTTCAAAGCTATTTTAATGGCTTCTACCTCAAAGATTTTGGAATCGCACCACTGGCTGGCCCTTGTGACCCCTTGAGGATATGGAAACTGAACATTGTCTGGGGACTGGGGCTACGCTCAGTGTTGGTAATGGTCCTTGTCTGGGTTATTTTGTGAATAGTCAAAGCTTCATGAGCCTCAGTTTCTGGTGGTATTTTTGGACCGATTCTTCCTTTTGTGTTTTTCAAACCAATCCCATTATCTTCCAATATATTTCCTGTCCCCATACTCTGTTCAGTTTCTTTCTTTCCTCTCATCAATTCATCAACATTTTCTTAACTGGGACATAGATCATAAACTATTCAGACTATTCCTGCATTCTTCTTGGCAGGAGATATCCTGTTCAGCCCTTGCAGCCCTCCAAGGAGGGTGAGTCCACATCTGCTCTAGGGTTTTAGCACCTTCAGGAAGTTCCTCCTCGTGTCGTATAAAACCATTCCATAGTGTTCTCAAAATAACTCGCCGAACAGCAATCATGAGATACCACCCCCAGCCCCCACCCTGATTGTCTGTGATCCTTTTCTCCGCTTAGGCTGATTGCTGTTTCAAAGAGAAATGGTCATTGATGTTAACAGACACACGTTATGGTTTCAATGCATTGGTAGCGCCCTAGTATTTACTTGTTGTTACAATTCCTTGAGAGCTTTAGTTTGTAACTGGGAGAGAATTTCTGAGTCCTATCTTTGCTTGCCTTGTGGCGACAGCCTCCAAATATCTCAGCTATCTCTTCAGACAGCTTCAGCTTCTCTTGTGATGGAAAGTTGGGGCAGTAGCAGCAGCTTGAGATGCAGATCTCCTTGGCAACTAGTGCTCTGTGAAACATTCTGAAGTTGATTTCATTATCATAATTAGTCCTAAGAGTACTTTGTCTTGAAAATTCTAGGCTTCTTTCATCATGACAGACATCTCTTGGCTAGTCCTCTTACTTACATATATTCAGATAATTCCCGAGGGGTGTTGGAGGAGGGGAACGGTTTTTTCTTTCATTTTCTTTCCATGATTTGGCAGTGCCTTTTCTTGGGAAAGTTGGTTAATATTGGTAACAGCTAGGAGTACTAGATATGGAAGTGACCTGGTACTCACTCTTGAGTTTAACACAGCCTTGCAACTAAGTATCTAAAGTTTACCAGTATGTGTGTTTTTGTAGCAGCCCCGCCTCTTCATGGAGCATACTATAGTAACATAGGGCAAAAGAGCTCAACAGGCTGTTTATGAAATAAACATCAGAGGTTCCACTCACATCCATTGGGAGGAGAGAAGGTATTTAAGCTAATTTTACACCAACTTTGGTGCTTGTATAATGCCAAGCAGATCAGTGCAACCCTTTCATGAAATACAGTGTAGTGGCCATTAGGAAGGGAATAGTGGGCGCCAGTTAAGAATCTCAAGAAATTTGAAGCAGTTCATTCATGGTGGCCTTGGGTTTTCCTCTTCTGTTTTTCCTGGCAGTGGTTGTGTGAAAAGTAGTCAGTTTGAAATTTATATAATCTAGTAAGGGACCTGTAAATGGGTATCTCAGAATGCAGCCTACTGAGTCAGGAAGACTTGGATTTAAATCAAGCCTCAGATAATTACTAGCTATGTGACCCTGGACAAGTGAAAAAAAGAGCTCGTTGTCTGCCTCAATTTCCTAAACTGTAAAATGGGGATAATAATAGTATCTACTTCCATGGAGTGTTGTAAGGATCAAATGAGATATTATTTATAAGGTGCTTAGCACAGTATAGTGCCTGGCACATAGCAGGCACTTATTAAATACTTATTCCCTCCTTCTCTTTTCCATAATACTTGGGAGCCTAGACACAGAGGCTATCTAAAAGGGGAGTAGAATGGTGATGTTGTGTCTTACAGGTCAGGTTTAGAGTTATGTATCTGATCCATCATGAATGAATTCTATTTCTTTCTTTCCTTTTTTTTGCAGGGCAATGAGGGTTAAGTGACTTGCCCAGGGTCACACAGCTAGTAAGTGTCAAGTGTCTGAGGTCGGATTTGAACTCAGGTCCTCCTGAATCCAAGGCTGGTACTTTATCCACTGCACCAGCTAGCTGCCCCATGAATTCTATTTTTTAACCCTAGGAAATGTTTCTGAGTGGTGGGCCCCTTATTTTCTTGGTCTTATCCAAGAAAGAAAGTGATACATGCATAGGAAATGGGTGGATTCAATCATGTTTTCTACTGACCCAGTAAGATTTGCTGTTCTGTCAGGGCAAGTAATAGTAGCTAATTTCTCAACTTCATTTGGGTTTTCATTATAGTCATGTCCCTGATAAATCTATTGCTTTTTCTTAATGCTCTGGTTGATGTTATTAGATCAAGGCCTTAAATTTAAGACTCATGATGGAGATGTTGGCTCTGCCTTCTGTGAAATGGGGTGAGATGAGTGAAGTTCAACAGAGCTGTTGTATGTTGTCCCCGATGCATACTTTCCCACCCTTTTTGTTCTTTCTCCCACTAATATAAAGAGAAGAAAAGACAGAGATCACTCCATTTTCTCAATGATTGACAACTTGTATAAATCTGTCACAAGCATGAAAGATGAATGAAAAAAAAAGTCTGATGAGAAAAGAAGGCTCAAAAATGAAAGAAAAAGAGAAGATGCTTTTATGACCTTGTTTCCTAAAGCTCAAAACACTTGTTGTTCCTGAAGGGCTGAAGCTATTTCACCTACTTGGGAGAGTGGGATAGGAAAATAAATTTTAAGTCTTGTTCCCTCTTGGCCCTTGGTGAGTTGGATTCTGGGCAATTTATTCTTTGGAATTGCGAGAGAATGGCACTCATAGATACACAAAATGTTAGAGCCAGAAGGGGCCTTAGAAAACCTTTAGGACAACCTTTTCTTTTTATAGATGAAGAAATTGAAGCCCAGAAGGGAGAATTGACTGACTCAAAGAAATGTAAGAATTCAATTGCAGAGCTTAAATGAAACTCAGGTCTTCTGTTGTCTGATTTAGCTCACATGTCATTGTCCCATAGGACCGTGCAATGCCTTCTGGTCCCACCTTTATATTCTACCTGGAGATAGAATGCAAAGGGAGAGGTGTTAAGGCTAGAACTGACCACTACCACTGGGTAGGGGGTAATTTCTATTGTTTTGTGAAAAGTTAGTTGTTCACTAATGGAACAGGAAATCTGTTTTCATCTCCATTAAGACAGTAGGTGAGAGGAAATGAGTGGGAACTGTTATCCATAAAAATAGCTCCAATGCAGCCTGGATAATATCCCATTCTCCAGAAAGCAAATAGAAAAATCCTTTTTGACTGTATCAATGGAAGAAGACCCATAGCATAGATAATATTCACACAACAGACAACTTAAATTGTCTGTACTGATTGATTCGGGAATATGTTTTTATGATTTTTTTCTTTTTTAAAAATATATTTGGCCTAGCCTAATGGTAACTCTGGCCTGTATTTCCGGAACACACGTGAAATAAGTAAAAGCATTCCAGGTGGTGGTAGAAATTCCTCCAGTGATTTGTGAATATTCTGTAAAATTACAGTAGAAAAAAATGAGAGCTTGCTATATCCAATTGTGAATATCTTATGAGAAGAAATGTAGGCAAAAGTTTTTGTTCCCCTTCTCCCCAAACTTATATCTATTATTTCCTCTTCCTTTGACTCATTCTCCCATACTTCATTGAATATTATATAGACCTTTGGGTGTATTGTGCTCTTACTTACAAGGTTTGTGAGACAAGGCCTTTCTTGGTCTTCTGAAGGCTCCCCTCCCCCAAATCAGAGATTTAGGGGGAAAAGAAGTTTAGTGGACACTGAAGAAAGACTGAATGTCACCCTTGTTGCTGCTAGTCTTACAGGAATGCCTCTGGGGACAGCAGGGACAACTTTCTCTGAAGACTAGGGGAATGTTTCTCTTCACATTGAAGGCCCTTAATGAGTAAATGAAATTGAAGAAGATGCCAAGTAGTTAGAAATATTAGGCACATTAGATGCCTGGAAATAGATACAAATTTTGTTGATAACTCAGTTAATTGAAAAATTGGACAAATGCACAAAGGAAATGAATTGTAGTCTTGAAATGTTATTCTTTATTTGGGGGGGAGGTGAAAGGGAAGAAGCATCTTAGGCAAATACTGATGCAAAATGCTTATATTACTTTCTTCATCACTGCTCTGAGAGTAGGGAACTTTGCTTGTGATTCTAATCCTTTAGTCTAAGGTCGGGTTGAAGGACCCTGTCCTTGATCAATTCACAAGGTGAGTGATAGAATACAAATCACATTCTCTATAGACCTTTAAGGTTTACAAAGTACTTTCCTCACAAAGCTTTGCTAGGTTACTGACATGATTACCACCATTTTACAGAGTGATTCACTTTGGGTCTCACATGTGGTAAGCATTGGGGTCTCTTGATTGTGGCTCTAAGCCCTCTTTCCAAGGCATCACACGCCTCAGAGTTTGAAGTTTTATATCACAAGTGTTCGCAGAAAATTGGCATCATCCAGGGAAACACCTGCTTCTACATCTGGTAACATCTACCTTCAGATCTCTCTTCCTTAGGTAGCTCCTCTGAGGCCAAAGCAAGTGTGGGCCAGTAAGAGTTTCCTCTTTCTCAGTTCTGTCCTCCTCCTTCAGCACAAGACATCCTCACAGCCGGTAGCAATCTGGGCCCAATCTGTCTCTAATATTTGAAAAAAATTGTAACATTTAAAAGACATTTTTGTCTTCACACAGTGATTGTCACCAGTTACTGATAGTTGGGAGAAAGGATCTGGAGACTAGCAATGCATCTGGGGAAAGAACAATGGGAACAGAGGACTAATCAATCTATGAGGTTTGATGAATAATGGCTAGATGAAGGCAGGAGCCAGTGCTCTGAATGCAATGTCAGCATCACTAATGCAAGGGATAGGGAGAGGAGAATAACAAGCATCTTTTACTGAGTTCTGGGGCACTATTTCTTAATATTCAGAGAATGGTTCATGAATTTTTGTGTAAATGACAATCCTTTCTTCCTCAAGCATTGATGTTATCACTGCCAGGAAGTGTTAGCTCATCAACAGGGTCACAGTTAGATTGTTGCTTAAAACTTCAATTTGGAGTGTTTTCTGGAATGTTCAGAAATGCTCGGCCGGAGAGCTAGGAGTAGGGGGGTGGGGGGGGTGGTGATGGTAAAACAGATGGAGCCCGGCTTCTCTGGGCCTAAATGAGACTGAGTAAGTGAGTGGGAGAAGCTGCTGGGTAGCAGAGAGCATAGCATTCTGGACTCAGAATCAGGAAGACTTGGACCAATCACTTAACCTCTCTCAGTTACAGTTTGCTTATTTGTAAAATAGGGTTAATAGCATATGTGTCATAGGATTGTTGGGAAGATTAAATGAGACAATCTATTTCAAAGTGCTTTGTTATTCTTAAAGCATTATCTAATGCTATTGATTATTAATCATTCTCACTCTCATCATTCCTATCTTTAAATATTTGAAGGGATTGTCATGTGGACAAGGCATCCATCTGGTTCAGCTTGTCACTAGAGGACAGTACTAGGATCAAGTGAGGTTTCAGTTTCAGTGAGGTAGATGTTGGCTCAATTTAAGGGAGGGAAAAGAGGCAGGTAGGCAGTACAGTGTATGGAGCACTGGGCTTGGAGTCAGGAAGATTCATCTTCCTGAGTTCAGATCCAGCCTCAGACACTTAATAGCTATGTGACCCTGGGCAAGTCATGTAACCCTGTTTACCTCAGTTTCCTCATGTGTAAAATGGGCTACAGAAAGAAATGCAAATCATGCCAGTATCTTTGCCAAGAAACTCCCTAAATGGGGTTGTGGAACTCAGTAACAACAAAAGGAAAGACATTACCTGTTAAAGTCATCTAAAAGTGGGATGGATTACCTGACTTAGCAGGTAGTAAGTTCTCCATTACTAGAAGTTTTTAGGCAGGAGCTAGATGACTACTTGTCATGGGGGTGAGTGGGCAGGGATGATACAGGAATGATTTCTGTTCATCCTGGATTGGATGGTACCTGAAGGCTCTTCTAGTTCTGAGATTATGGTTCTGCAAATGTTATGGAAGACTGAAAGAAAAACAATCTCTGCTTTCATTCTTGCCAAATCTGTCTGACACACAGTATTCATTAAATATACAAGCATCTGCTTGGAGAGGGGCTCTAACCAGCAGAGTTTTCCCTCCAGCTAAATCAAAAAAGACCTATCCCCTCAAGGAGTTCAATTGACTTTTTATAGTAATTATGAACCAAAAGGTAAAGCCTCTAGCTGTGCTGCTAAAAAAAAGTTCATAGTTTCAGTCAGGGTTTTTAGAATTACTAAATAAAGATCAACGTTAATGTTGGTATTGACCCTTGAGGATGTCTTCCTGAAAATACTCTTTTTTAAAAAATCCTTCTTTCAGTTTGATCGACAACAAAGGGAATACATCATGTGATTCACAGGCGTTGGGCCAGCCACCATAAACTCTCTCTAATGATGGAGTGATAGATTCTGCCTTCTTTAGGGGAATTAGATTCTTTTTTTTTTAATTAAATGTTCTATTCCAGGGAGACTGATAGGCTCTTCATTTCAGAGAGAGAGAGGGCATTGTCATAATATAAATTCTTAATTTTTTACAACACAACTGAACAATCAGGGATGTTTGCTTCCATGCTATCAGCTAGGTGGACTCTCCAATCTTTTCTTGGTGTTTCATCTTCTGTTTTTCTGAGTCCTGTTTCTCTTCTTTATTTTCTCTTTAATATGACTTCAAAAGGCCCTAAAACAAAGAATGAAATGAAACAATCAAATTCTAGTGAGAATCAAGTCCAATAGCTTGGTGCTCCCCTACCCTACTGTACCCCCAACACCTGGGGATTAAGTTATTCTGGGTATTTAAGTTTTTTGGATACTTAAAGGTTAGTCCTTTGAGCATTAGAGATATTTTCAATTTTTGTTATGTTTGGATGGAAGTTTTTCTTAAATATCTTAAGTCCTTGACTTAATTTTTAAAATTTTTTGTTTTACACTGTCTAGGTTTCCTCCTGTAAGTTCCTGATTTTTTAAACAAAAGGTGTTTTTTTTTTAAATCTGTGTTTCCTTTGGTGTGGGGAACTCTCAGTGAAAAAATTTCCTCTTCCAAAGAACATCAGCACAATTTATAAAATTGGGTTGTTGCCTGGGGGCACTCAGAGGTAAAGGATCTCTGTATGTCAGAACTCAGACTTGAAGTCTGATTTTCTATCTGCTATCAGTTCTTTGCCCACTGTGCCACACTACTTCTTCACATATAATTTAAACTTTTCTTAATGACTCAGTGGCATCATTGAAGACATCAGGAATTGTCCAGTGCTATAATATGCTAATGCCCTTAGGGGTTGCTGAGCTGTGGAGGTTTCTTTAGCCCAAGCACTAAATGCCTCCAGACTGCTGTGATTTTAAAAAATTGTGTCTGCTTTGAAAGTTTTTCTTAGGCCTTCCTTGCTGTGGTTGGTGGACTTGACCATAGAAGTTTATAACCCCCTTTTAAATTTACTGGGATTTGAGCTATGTGGGTCCTCCTGAAAACTGGGGCCCCTTGATATCCCTGTTTCAGGCTTGTTTCTTTCAATTTGTCATGTCTAATTCTTTATGACCCCATTTGGGGTTTTCTTGACAAAGATACTGAAGTGGTTTGCCATTTCCTTCTGAAGCTTATTTTACAGATGAGTAAACTGAGGCAGACAGGGTTAAGTGACTTGCCCAGGGGTCACACAGCTAGTAAGTGTCTGAGGCTGAATTTGAACTCAGGAAGATGAATATTCCTGACTCCAAGCCCAGTGCACCATGTACTGCACCACCTAGCTGCCTCTTCCCCTCCCCCTGCTTAAGAACATTTATTTTCCTCAAATAAATACTTAATTCTGAAAAAAAACAAGGCCTTACTCATCATATTTGTCAATAGAAGTATTTGACATTTGAGTTAAAATTTCTGGCTTTGCCTCACACCCCTGTAATGTTTAAAAAGTTGGAGAGACATAGTCTTTGGATAATTTAATTACTTTATTAATAAGGCTAACATGCTATTAATAAAAGAGGTCTCAAGTGTCAGACTCCCCCCCATCCCCCACCAGGGTTGGGCTCACAGTTTATATGCTCTTGGAAGAGTGAGTGTTAGGGGCACCTAGGTGGTGCAGTGGATAAAGCTCTGGCCCTGGATTCAGGAGGACCTGAGTTCAAATTCAACCTCAGACACCTGACACTAGCTGTGTGACCCTAGGCAAGTCACTTAATCCTCATTGCCCCACAAAAAACAACAAACAAACAAACAAACAAACAAAACCCCTAGGATTAGAACAAAAGCGGTTAATGAGGAAGAGCGAGTGTTCTTGAGGGTGGCAATCAACTCTGATTAGTTAACAATTAATGAGAGAGTGAATATTATAAAAAGAGGTGGGTTATATTCCAATGAGGGTCTTGAGGTATGTAACACTAAGCACACAAATCTTGGTCAAAGAAACTTATCAATTTCCATATCATCTGTCTGACAAAAGTGGGGATCCACATTTTCACAGACCTGTCTTAGTCAACACAAATGAACAGGAATCCACCTGTTCACCTAAACTTAGAATTTCTTTTACTGTCTGATTAGATCTTAGCCTGGGTAAGTCTTAGATCAAGATTTCCCACACTGGTTGATTTCTGGATGAGGAAGTGGAAAACGAGAAACCCCTTGGTCCTAATTCAATAATTAGTTATTAATACAAGAGAGAAATAATAATTTCACCCCCAAATTGCAAGAAAAGTAATGAAATAAATCATTTTTTAAAAAGAGAGGGGCAGGGTGGTGCAAGGAAGAAAAGCAGGAGGAGCCAGGTTATGAAGGTCTTTGAATGCCAGAGGATTTTTAGATTTGTTCCTGGAGGTGATAGGAAACTGCTGGAATTTACTGAATAGAAACTACCATGGTCAGACCTCCTCTACTTTTGGAAAATCCCTTTGACATCTAATTGGAGGATGAGCTGGAGTGGGTGGAGACTTGTAGCCGGAAGACCAATTAGCAGGCTGTTGCCATAGTCCAGGTGTGAGGTAATGATGCCCTGCGTCAGCTGTGGTGGCAGTGTCAGAGAAACAGCAAAATGTTGAATGAAGACAGAATGGCGAGGTGGTTCACCCAGAAAAAACATAAACTGGGCATAAGCATTATTTTTCATTTTCTGTCCCTCATATAGAAATAGGCACAGCCTCCAGGTGGGAAAATAACCATCTTAAAGCATTTTGTAAACCTTAAAAGCACCAAATAAATGTGAACTCATCATTATTGTTGTTCTCACTATTATCTCCCATTGAAAAACTTAACATGACCCATGACTAGAGCTTGTCTTAGTGGGTAATGGAAATATTGTGTAACTGTGTGGCTGTGGATTCATCTTGGCTCTGGCCCCAGGTTTGTAGCCCCTTTCATATAGAATGGATCTCTTGGGGACCTTCCCTCCCTGGTCTCATTAGCCTAAATGTTGTGAGTGTTGGTCACAATGCTACAATTCCCTGCTCTGCTGACTGACTGCATCCCTGATTGTAGGCTAGTCCTGATCTCTCTATGGTGTTTGGAATGCTTTCTATAGCTCTAGGAAAGCTATACTTCTGAATTCTCCGAGGCCACCATACAACCAGCTCATGGCCTTCCCTGTCCTTTTCCTTTCTTCTTCTGAGGCCTGTCTTCCTGACACAATCCCTTTAACTAGGCATAAATCTCATGGGATTCTGTTGTCTTGGGACTTCCCCCAGTGAGTGGCAGTATTGGTAATGATATCAGGAAGGACTCAGCCATCAGGCACATTCCAAGGCCAGAACTCCTAGTTTTTTTGTGCACAGGAAGCATAAATAACCTTCCATTAAGGGCCCTGGGGTAGGGGTGGGTAAAGTGCATACACTTTTAGTGCATGGGCTTTGCAACATCTCTATTGGGTGCTCATAGGCCCACTTTGCTTTCTTCCAGGCTCTGTGCTGAGTTCTGGATGAGTCATATTGGCTTCCCCTCTTCTGCTCTTGTTTCTTTCTTTTTCTCTTTCCCTTTTCTCTGAGTGTCCTCCAAATAAATAAAGCATGGCTATAGTTGGGTTCTCTGGTCTCCTCTATGAACTACCTTTTCAGCTATCCCTGGAATAGCCTCTTTGCCCCACCCCAATCTGTTATTCTTTTTTGAAACACGGGCCCTTCTAATTCCCACTCCTGACTTCGTTGCAGAGATAGATTCCGGGTCCATGGTTATACTTGATCTTGGCATAGATACTCCCTTGATCAGTAACTGAGACAAAAGAAAATGAAATTAAATAAAGGAATTATGAGCATAAGGCACATTAGATGTCTGGGCATTTTTTCCAGGGCTTAGTTAATTGAATACATTGACTAACGAGCAAAGGAAATTAATTGTGGTTTTGGAATGTTGCTGTTTTGGGGTGTATTTGTGTTTGTGTGCGTGTGTTTTTTTCTGTGCCAGCAACTAAATGATGGCTGTCTCTTTGTTATCTGTTATTATTCACTCAGAATAAAACTCTGGGGACATGAGGAACATTGCTGGGTCAAATATCAGCATCTGTCTACTATTACGCTAATAATAATAACAACAATAGTGTTAGCTCATATTTGGATGACACTGTAGAGTTGAAAAAGTGCTTTGCATACATTATCTAATTTGATCCTGATGCTTTCTCTCAGTAAGTCAGTCAATAGGCAATAAATATATATTAAGCACCTACTATGTGTGAGGCACTGTGCTAAGAGCCTTCTCTGGTGGGTTGAAGCAGAATTTAGAGTCAGGAAGACCTGCATTCAAATCTGACCTCTCTGAGCCTCATCTTTTTCATCTATAAGATGGTCAGTACTTGGAATACCTCAAGCTCTTGTGAAACTTAGATATGTTAATGTCTATAAAACACTTTATAATCTTCAATGTGTCATTCAAACTATAGGATAATAGCTTTAGACCTGGAAGAGACCTCAGATGCCATGATATGCAACCCCTTTAGATTCAGGAAATGGAGGCCCAGAGCAGTCACATCACATATTGTTGATCAACCACATCCAACTGAATGAATTGGCTAGGATCAAATAACTAGGAAGAGGCAGAGCTGGGATTTGAACTCAGGCTCTCTAACCCCAAGTTCAGCATGTTTCCCACTCTTTCTTTCTTTCTTCCTTTCTTCCTTCCTTTCTTTCTTTCTTTCTTTCTTTCTTTCTTTCTTTCTTTCTTTCTTTCTTTCTTTCTTTCTTTCTTTCTTTCTTTCTTTCTTTCTTTCTTTCTTCTTCCTTCCTTCCTTCCTTCCTTCCTTCCTTCCTTCCTTCCTTCCTTCCTTCCTTCCTTCCTTCCTTCCTTCCTTCCTTCCTTCCTTCCTTCCTTTCTTTCTTTCTTTCTTTCTTTCTTTCTTTCTTTCTTTCTTTCTTTCTTTCTTTCTTTCTTTCTTCCTTCCTTCCTTCCTTCCTTCCTTCTTTCTTTTCTTCTTCTTCTTCTTCTTATCTATAGCTATTATTATAATTATTATTCATCATTCACTTGCTAGCCATAGTTTACAACCCACAAAGGATGTTCAGGTATTGGCCTATGCAGGATTGAAAGATGGTGACTGTGGTGCATCCTTGTTTAAGAACCATGGCAAACACTTCTCTGGGTTGATTTTTCTAGACTTGACAGGGGTAAGACCTTGGAGGAATAGGTTTTCCAAGTTTGTACTATGGGAGTTGTGTTCCTGTTCCTAAAGCACTTTTAAAATTCAGCACAAGCTTTTCCTCTATCCCCCACCCCATCCCACTCTTCCTACAGAGCTAAGATATGTCTAGTTCCAAGACTTAAACTTGAGTGTGAATTTACTGATGATGAGGCATTTATGCCTATAGTTTCTGATGGCAGTGAGGGAAAAGAGTCTTTGCCCTTCCTCCCTTCCTTCCTTCCTTCCTCTCTATAGTTAAGTGTCTGAGACTGTATTTGAACTCAGGTCCTCCTAATTCCAGAACCTATGCTCTATTTGCTCCACCACCTAACTGTTCCTCTTTGCTGTTTCTATGGGAAGAACTGATCTGTGTTCAAATGCCTATTTTGCTGCTTCCTCTTGTTTGTGTGACCTTGGGCAAGTCACTCAGCCTCTCTAGGCCTCAGTTTTCTCATCTATAAAATGAAGAACTTGGACTAGATGACTTTTAAGTTTCTTTCAGTCTCTAAATATGTAATCCTATGTTTGTGTAGTAGATGTGTATCTGGCTCTTCAGGCTTCAGATGAGTACTATGGGGCAAACATCTTATGTTTTAAAATTTTGAAAAATTATGTTAAAAATCCATCATATAACTCCTTTCACCTTTACCCTATTTTTAGTTTTGACTTTAAGCCTAAAAATCAAAGGGAATGGCCTCTCTGTAGGCAAATTCAGACTGAGTCAGTATCTTTATGTTACAAAAAGATCCCAGCCAAATCCATTTCACAGGGTCATGCTTCCTGCAGCCTAGCCTTCTGTTCTCCCAAGTGCTTTTTGGGGCAAATTGTCTCTGTTTGAGTCTCTATAATAGTGGGAACATATTGATGATTCCCTGTTCATTCCCTGAAAAACTGGGGCCCAGCACCACTGGGCAGAAAAGATGACTAATAGCTATAAGGGATATGCAGAGACTTAATGTGGCATCTTTCTAGCATGTATCTAAGCCTGCCTGGCCACACAGAGGGACTGGGTATGTTAACTGAGCCCAACCAGACTGAGGAATTCAATCATTTTGGTGAGAGTGCCTGCTACTTAAGGAGGGGTGTGTAAAATATCTCATCACAGGAACTTTAAGCAAAGTCCTAGAAGCACAGAGTAGTTCACTTTGTATTGGCATATCTGAGCATCAGGCAGCTTGTGTATACCTACAGAAGCGGTGTAAAGCAAACAAAAGTCGGGGGGAGCACAGAGACCCTGTGATGTACACCCTGTGTCTCTACCTGCTGAGCTCAGACTCTAGAGGGCTTGTGTGTGAAGCAAGAATTGCCTTTGTTGGTTTTAACGCCCTTTAATTGGATGGGAAAAACATGATCAGGCTTATGGGAAAATAGACCTGAATAGATGCTCACTTTGAGAAATTGCAACAGAGGAAACAATATCCTTCTGGCACTCCTGCAGGTGACCATGGCCAACAGCCCTCTTGTAGCCAGTTCTCAAAATGGCTGGTGAGAATTGACTTCACTGGGCCAAGTGCCTAGGAGAGGGCAGGCTGGTTAAGAAGCAGAGGGGGTGCAACTAGGTGGCGCAGTGGATAGAGCACCGGCCCTGGAGTCAGGAGTACCTGAGTTCAAATCTGGCCTCAGACACTTAACCCTTATTAGCTGTGTGACCCTGGGCAAGTCACTTAACCCCAATTGCCTCACTAAAAAAAGAAAAAAAAAAAGAAGCAGAGGGGATGTAGCCACACCTTGTGTACTGTTCCAGGACTCTTAGAAGAAATGGAAATAATGAGGGTGTTAAGGGCTAAAATTCTAGCTAGTCTGTCTAAAATATCTAATGAGTGGTCGCCAATAAATTATAAGCTTTAGCAAGAGTTAGACTTTTAAGCATTTATTAAGGAGAATAAGAATTTGGTAAAGAGAGAGAGAAAGGCCTAGATTCCTATCTATTAAAGGGAGAGCGCATTTCTAGCTCTGCTCTCCGCCAGAGGCCAGAGGAAAGAGCCCCAGAGTCAGCGGCAGTCTCTTCCTTCCTCCTCCCACTAGTCTGCGTCACTTCCTCCCCGCCAAAGAAAAGACTCCTGGTCTTGACCTCAAAGACCTTCGCTTCATGGGCAGAACTCTTCTACAGTAAGTATCCAGCAGGTGGTGTCATTCCAATCGTTACAAGGGGAAGGAGAGAACATGTACAAGGGAGGAACACAGAAAGCTGAGCATGTGTGCAGGCATCTTAACATGATGTAAAGAGATTCATAATAGGAAAACCCCCCACGAACCCACATAATGTAATGGTCTGTTTATGGCTGAGGTTGCAGCCCGGTGTGAATCACTCCCTGGTGATCTGCCGAACATGCTCCAGTGAACATGCATTTCCCATCTCTCCCAAGCACTGCAGAAATCATATGCGGGGAGGAGGGAAACCCTGAGCATTCATCAGGAGGGTCAACCTGCCAGGAGAGGCCTGGCTAAGCTAGATCAGGGCTGGGGAATGCAGCCAAGGGCCCAAACCCAGAAATCTCAGGCTGTGTGTGGGAGGTGCAGAGGAAGAAATACTTTCAGGCCTGCATCACCTAGTCACACAAGCAAGGGAAAGAAACAGCCAGGGAAGAATAGAACTGACTGAGAGGTGATTGGATACAATTCAGTTTATGGAATATTAAATACCTACTGTTTTGCAAGGTATAATGCTGGGTGCTGAGGATATAAAACAGAAATGAAAATCCCTGCCCTTACCCATGTAAATTCTACCATGGAATATGTAGATAAAGGTTGATAGAACATTTATTAAGCACTTAGTATATGCTGGGGGGTAGATATGAGGTGTTCAGAGAGGACTAGCACCTTTGGTATGAGGGCTACTGAGCCCTTTTCAGGGCTGCTCATCCACCTTTGGTGTCCACCCGTCACCCATCTTTCACCTGTGGGTCCAAGAAGCTATAGTAAGCACAGTGGCCACACCTTAGTAAAACCAGCTTCCGCAGATGGGCTAAACCATGACGGGTGGGTCTCAAACATGTCAGTGAATCAGGAAGATGTCTACCCCAAGCACATAAAGACTCCCCCAGCAGAAGGAGCAGATGAGAAAAATTTGTTCCAACAGCCATGAAGGTGATGGCTGAAGCAGGCACTGTGGAGCGCCTAGAGCTTAATCAGACATTGAAGAAGCCATGATCATCTGCTGCATCCTTGGCATCTTGACTTTCGTCCTGCCACTAGACTTCAATGACTCAGGAAGAGAGAGTGAGGCTGAGGACTCTGTGCAACTCTGCCTCACTTAAATCCCATTCACAAGTAAAGAATCACCTTCTTTGTCATTAGACCTCTTCCAGAATGAAAGACAAACAATAACAACTATATGCTGGCCACTGTGCTTAGTATATACAAAATAATACAAAGCCGTTTAAGATGAAAGGAGTAGGAATAGTTGAGGGACTCAGTGATTGAAGAATGAGGAAGGGCCTCATTTAGGATGGAGAACCTGAGAGATTCTTTGAAGGATGCTGGAGATACTCTGAGGAGGCAATGAATTCCAGATATAGGGACCAATTAGTCCCCTTCAAGGTAAAATAACTTCTTCCCAGAGCTGATTGGTCCTGGGCTCCTGTTCGAGAGTCTGAGACCTTTCTTCTACAATCCAGAAAAATCCAGAGGCATGAGGTCCTTCTAGGTTTCTCTCTAGAAAACCCTTGCACATTATTAGTGACTCACTAGATAGTTCATGTCTTCTGTGTGCTCTTCCTAGTAGGGTAAGTTCTTAGGTTTTCAGAGGGAAGACTTGTGTATTAAGAGAATGGTAGAATTGGAAAGATCTTAGAAAACATCTAATCCAACCCTCTCATTTAGATAGATGGGGAAACTGACACCCAGGTAGTGGAAATTACTTTCTCAAGGCCAGAATATCATAGGATTTAGCGACGGAAGAGATCTCCAAGATCATTCAGTCTAGTCTTTTCATTTTGTAGATAAGAAAATGGATGTATAAGGAGGTTAAGTGATTTCTCCAAGGTCACACAGGTAGGAAGAGGAAGAGGTAAGATTTGAAACCAGGGGCACTGACTCCAAATGCAGGACTTTTCCTTGGATGTGTGTCACTCGATCACTTACTTTGTAGTGAAGCCAGGATTAGAACACTTCTAGATTTAGAGCTGAATGTAATCACAGGGTTATAGATTAAAACTAAAAAGGACCTTTGAGGTCATCTAATCCAACCATCTCATTTTACAGATGAGGAAACAGGCCCAAGATTAAATGACTTTGCCCAAGGTTATATGAGTAACTAAGTGACAGAGCTGGCATTTGAACATGGGTCCCCTGACTCCAATCCTGTGTTCTTTCCTCTATATCATAATGCCTTCTTCTCCTGTGCTCTTCTACTGTGCTGCCATAGACTTCCATCACTGGTCCATCCCCACGGAAAGGCCATCTGAAGCCCATTTAAGTATGGCGATGAAGGTTCTAAAAGAAGACATTTAGTTGTTAGAAAATGAGCAGTGATTAATACCTTAGCCCTGACATTGTCACTCACACCCACAGAGCTAATCTGGGAGGATTAAAATAAAGAAGTGACCTTTTAGCCGTTGAGATAAATTATGCCCAAAGACCTAAATTTCCTGGAGGTTTAATGGCATCTCACAGTGTTAGTGCTAGAGAAACCTTAGGGATTATTGATTCTAATTTCCTTACAGATGAGGAAACTGAGACTCACAAGTGAGTCTCTAGTTAATTGCTTCTATCTCTAACTGTCCATAAGGATGTCTTCTCTCTGGGTAATAGGTATAGAATAAAGCAAATGCATTTGCTAACACACATTTTTGTGTGTCTGCCCAGGTAAAGGTCCATCCAAAGGAGGCCAGTGTAATCCTGCCCCTTGGACAGGGCTAGCAAACAGGCAGATGTGTTTATGCCATTTTCCTCATGGCCCAAATACTGCTCAGATAGTCTGTTCATTTATGTGAATGCTCTGCCTTATTTGGATTCAGCAATTTATAGCACTTAGGGCTGTGTGGTTGTTCGGATTTCAGGCATGAACACTGGGCCCCAAATAATGCTGTTTGTCCCTGCTTCTGAGTGAGCTGACAAAGGCACAGGTGAGATGTGGAGTGTTTCTGCTAATAAACTGTGAAATGGTTGGAATTTCCTGGCTGAAGCTACAAAAAACCAGAGAGGAAAGCTGCTTTGCCACTTCATTTGGTCTTTTTGAGTCTTTGAAATGATCTGTAAATGATCTGATTTCTCCCTGTTCTCCTTTCAGCTAAGCTCCCGGCTAGCTTAAGCCCTTGTCTTTCAGACTTTGACTCATCATCAGATGGCAGGATTGCTCTGACTGTGGTCCTCTTTTCATCTTGCTCTTGCCCTCATGGCTTTGCTGTATGGCTCCTCCCTCTCAGAGTAAAATAATCATAATTGGGAGAATGATGAGGGTCACACTCTGAGCTCTCCCCCAACCTTGGGGCAAAAGGAACACTTTGAGCTTTTCCTACAGCAAAGTTGAATGGGAAGTATCTTGGCATCTAATGAATAGAGGGCCAACTTTGGAAATACTACTACTACTACTACTAACAATTGTTAACATTTACAAAATATTTTACATACATTATCTTATTTGATCCTCAATAACAAAGCCCTGTGAGGTAGGTGCAATTGTTATTTCTATTTGACCAGTTTCTTCATGAGGGTGATGTCTTGACTTGCCATTGAATTGGATTTCAGTGAGTCCTCAGCCTCACTCTCTCCTCTAGTCATCCAAGTCCAGTGGTAAGACAAAGGTCGAGATGACTGGCCATGGCCCAGGATGCAGTGGGTGACCTTGGCCATTCTAAATTAAGGTCTTTCCCAGGTTTCAGTTTGTCTGAGGCCACTTCCATTCAATGACTAAGGGTTAGGTAAGAATTGAGACAAAAGATGGCCTGATTTACCATCCCAGAAATATCCATCTGGGAGGGGAAGACTCTTAGAGTTTTTGGCCCAAACAGAAAACAATTGCTGTTTACACTCATTCTAAACCATCAAAACCTAAACAAAGGTGCTTTTCCTGGCAGGGTAAGTTTTTGGCTTTCCACACTGGAAAATCCCCATATATCCAAACTGTCAACAAACATTTGTTAAGCTCTGCTATGTTCCAGACTCTGTCCTTGGTACTGGGGATATGATGACAAAAATGCAATTCAAATCAAAAAAATATTTATTAAGCACCTACATTTCTTGCCTTCAAGGAGCTTACATTCTATGGAGGGATAAGTAACATGTACACTTGTAGGTAGAGAGTCACTCAGTAAACATTCATTGAGTACTTACCATTTGCCAGGCACTGTGCAAAGTGCTAGGGATACAAAAAAGAGAAAAGAAATACAAATTAAAAATGAGTTATCTTCTGAGGGGCTTGCAGCTGGTGAGACCAGGTAGGATCTCATGGAAGAGGGGGTGTGAACTGAGCTGGGAAAAAAGCTCTGATTCTAAGGGGCACAGGTGAGGTGAAGGTGCTTCTGGGGAATGGGAAATTGCCTTAAAAAAGCTTGGAGATGCAAAGATGAAATGTCATGTGAAGAACAGCAAGTCAGTTCATATCAAAGAAATCATTGTTTGAGACCAAAATCAGCCAATCAAACAAAAAGGGATAGCAATGGTATATGTGTCTTACCCTTTCACCCTCTCCCTTTTGACCAGTGGATGGTGTATGCATGTGATGCAGTTGGCATCATTCAGGACTTCTGTCTGCAGCTTGGGAAAACAGGGAGATCAAACTATTCCTAATCAAGAACCCATATCTTGGCTCCATCATCACCAGCCTTTGACCTGAAGAACTAAAACCTTTGTTTTCTGTGATGTTTCAGAGACATCTTCTGCCTCAGTGCTTCACCCTTGAAAATGTCACATGGAGGAGAGCTGACCCTGCCATGTGCCATGATTGTTCCCCTCTCCACAGGCTGTGTGCTGTGGTGGAAAGAACACTGTATCTGGAATCGGAGGAAGAACCCAGGCTCCAGTGCTGGCTCTGCCACTAACTACCTATGTGACCTTTGGCAAGTCACATAACTTCTCAGGTCCTCAGTTTTCTTGTCTATATAATGAGAGGGGCTGAACTAAGTGACCTCTATAAGATCCCTTCCAGGTTTTAATGTGATCCTGTGATCTTTGTTCCTGCTGTGCACTCTCCCTGGAATAGTCTTCTCTTTTCCTATCTAAATTCTACTTTCCAATTAATCAAATATTTATTAAATGTCTACTGTATTAAAAAATGTCTACCTTATGCTAGGTACTATGCTAGGTGGGGCAGCTAGATGGCACAGTGGATAAAGCACTGACCCTGAAGTTAAGAGGACCTGAGTTCAAGTCTCACCTCAGACACTTACTATCTATGTGACCCTGGACAAGTCACTTAACCCTAATTTTCTTAAACATCTGGGGCCATCTCCAGTCATCCTGATATCTATCTTGCCAACTTGGTTCAGATATCTCTAGGGGGAAAATGTGAGGTCAGTGACCTTGCACAGTCCTCCCTCACTTAAATCCAATTCAGTGCAAGTCATGACATCATCCTGACATCATGGACCTCTTCAGGAAAGAAGGATGAACAACAACAACAACAACAACCACGCTAGGCATTGGGATACAAATACAAAATATCTGCATCCTTCAAAGCCCAGTTCTCATTCTGCCCCCTCCTTGAGGTACAGGCCATGGGAAGTTCAGTACAAAGGACTGGAGATGTTTAATTTGAAGAAGGAAAGACTGGTGGGAGTGGGGATGGGAGGATAGCTGTCTTCCAAGTTTTTGAAGGGCTGTAATATGGAAGGGGGGTTAGGTTTGTTCTGTTTGGTCCCAAAGCACAACTAGAAGTTGCAGAGAAGAAAATTTTCGTTTTATGTAAGAAAAGAATAACACTAGGTTATATAATGGATAGAGGGCTGGACCCGGAGTCAGGAAGACCTGAGTTTGAATCCTTCCTCAGACACTTACAAGCTGTATGACTGAACAAATTCCACATCCTCTTTAAAACCTCAGTTTCTTTATCTGTTAAAATGGGAATGATGATAGCACCTACCTCATAGTGTTGCTGTGAGGATCACATGAAATAGTGTAGGTAAAGTGCTTTGCAACTTCAAAGTGCTATATATTATTAAGGAAGGAAGCAAACATTTATCAAGTGCTAAACTATGTTCCAGGCACTGTGCTTGCTAATCACTTTACAAATAGTATCTCATTTTATCCTCACTACAATCCTTGGAGGTGGGTGCTATTATCCCCATTTTACCACATGGAAACTGAGACAAACAGTGGTTAAGTGACTTACCCAATGTCACACACCTATTGAGTACCTGAGGCATATTTGAACTCCCATATCCCTGACTCCAGACTTAGCACTCCATTCAGAGTACCATGATGCCTCAAAATGGAATGATTTATCTTAAAAGAGAGTGAGCTTCCCATCACTGGAGGTCTTCAAACAGTGACTGATTGTCAGGGATGTGATGGGGAGGGTTGAATTTCTGTTTAGGTGACCCCTGAAGTCCTTTTCAGCTCTGGGATTTTGTCATTCTACAATAATCTCTCCACTTCCTAACACATTAATATTTAACACTGGTACTTGGCAGTGTTTACTTTTTAGGATGTCATTATTTCCTGTCTGGTATTATGCAAAATTTCATGTATGAGTCTTGTTTTTGCAATATCAAACAGACAAAGGCCTGTGAACTCCTGAGGAGTAGGGGGCTATGTCTTTTCCTCCTCCTGTATCTCTTTCAGCATCTACTGTCTTCATTAAATTGAGCTGAGTTCTCTTATTTCCTCCCAAGCTCTAGAGTAAAACAGTAAGATTGATTGTGGGAAAGCTGAGTGAGCATTTGAGAGAATCCCTCACTCCCGCTGCTGCTGTCCCTGGGCTGTCCCATGGCTGAGTCTCTCTCTCTCTCTCTCTCTCTCTCTCTCTCTCTCTCTCTCTCTCTCTCTCTCTCTCTCTCTCTCTCTCCCCCCCTCTCTTCCTCCCCTTTGTGGGTGGTTTGGTGTTTACAGCCCCAGGGGGAATTCAGACTGAATGAGCCTGCCATCTGGGCTTTGTTCTTCCTCCTCCTGTTTCTGTGCTGTGGCACCAGCCTGAAGCTTTCACCAGCCCTCAGTTAACCTGGTTATTTCTCCCTAATCTGTCATGCCTAACAGCATCATCCCTGATGGATTTCAGATTGAGTTCTCTATTACACACTGACGTTTCCCAGAATTCTGGCCACAAGGGCTCTTCATCGGAGGATGTTACTCAGAAAATTAGGTTGATTGTTGCCTGCCTACCTGGACCCAGACATACTCTTCCCTCCAGCCATTCTAGCTCTCCCTGTTGCCTTTTTGATTGTTCTATTGATGGATCAGGAAAATTAAAACTGACTCTGCATTTCTTTCCCCAGATCACAACTTTTCCTTCCTCCATTACAGCTGGGATTAAAGGAACTTCCTTGGTAGAAGCTTTGGTTGATAATGGATCACTACTAAATGATCTCCTTTGTGACTGGCAGCCTGTCATAATATATTGAGTTCTGGACTTGGAGTTCAAGCTCTTTTTCTGGAACAAATTAGCTGTAAGATCACAGGACAGTCATTTAACTCCTTAGTGCCCTTAGGCAACTCTTTAAGATTGAGGGAGCTTTCACACAAGGAGTTCCCGACATAGATTAAATACTTATTTGGTACCCACCCCCCCCCATCGCTCTTCCAAATCATTTTTTGCTTGAAAAATGCTTTACCATAATTTTTATTCATCAATCTTCCAAATTCTTTAAGCTTATATTGGGTTTTCTCATTTGGAGAGGAAGAGAGAGGCTAAATGACTTTTTTTTCCCCTGGGTCACATAGCAAAGTTTCAACCTAATGGCTATCCCTGTTGAACACAATTATCTGTGTTCAGTAAGTATTAACTGGATTGTATTGAAGGTAATATTTATTCCACTTGGGGTTTTGTGGGGAGGGTTTTGCTATTGGAGCAACTTTTCCTTCCTGCCTGAAATGCAAGAATAGGCATTGCACTTTTGCTTGAATAGCTAAACTGCTCCGTTTTCTCTTGAGTAGAATGTGGTAGCTGAATTGGCTCCTTTTAAAATTTAATTTAAAAAATAAATGTATATTTGTATATATACATACATATTGCATATATACATATATTATATAATATGTTTATATTAAAATATATGTTTGTGTGTATATATGTATATAACTATATATACACATACATACACACATCTACACATACATATATACATACACACACAGATATGGCAATTGAGGTTAAGTTACTTGCCAAGGGTCACATAGCTAGTGAGTGTCTGAGGCTGGATTTGAACTCATGTCCTCCTGACTTGAGGGTTAGTGCATGATATACCATACCACCTAGCTCCTCCTGTTATTTTCTGAAATGCCTTTTGGTTCTGACATTCCATGATCCTGTGAGATAACAGCATTCCCTAGATAGACTTACTCCAAAGATCCCTAGAACACACTATGCTCAAGTTATACTAAAACACTTCTGGGAAAAAAGTCTGCTGTAGCTTAGGGCGGTAGAAAGGGACTGGAAGTCAGAAGACATAGTATCTAGTCCCAGTGTCTCTACCCACTTAACATGGTACCTTGGTCAAGTCACTTGCCTTCTCTAGCCTTGGATTCTTTTTTCTGGGTAATTTAATCATTTTATTGATAGGATGGCAGGTTATTAATAAAAGGATGGTCATTAGTAATCTCTCTCAGACCAAAGACCCTTAATGTCGGTGGCATCACATTTTATATCCCATTCTAACTGTAGGAGGGCCATCACATGGCAATCAAATCTAATAGATTGACATATTTGGAGGTGTGTTATATTAAAATGAAGTTTGCAGATGTTGGACTTAGGTCACTCAAATCTTGGCAGAAAGAAGACATCAGAGAAAGAATTCATACCCCACCAAAGTTGGTGGGGGCACAATAGTTTACACCTAGGTGTGTGGTTTGGTGCAAGAAAGGGTTGGACTAGATAGTCACTGATGTCTTTTCCTGCTCTAGACCTATTGATCCTATTACTATATATTCTTTAAGATTGCTTCTGGGGGGCAGCTAGGTGGCATAGTGGATAAAGCACCAGCCCTGGATTCAGGAGCACCTGAGTTCAAATCTGGCCTCAGACACTTGACACTTACTAGCTGTGTGACCCTGGGCAAGTCACTTAACCCTCATTGCCCCACGAAAAAACAACAACAACAACAACAACTCCAAAAAACAAACAAAAAAGATTGCTTTTGGTTTGAAATTCTAGGATTCTTGAGCATTCAGTTTGGGACACCACATTTTAGGAAATATGGTGGCAAATTGAAACATTTTCATAGGAAAATTGCAGGCCTTAAAACTGATCCACTAAACAATAACTGGCATTTATATAGCACTTTAAAATTTAGATATCTCCATTCAGCCTTATAGCGACTTTGTAAAGCCTATATATAATGGGAATTATTCTCATTTTATAGATGAGAAAACTGAGGCTCAGAGAGATTGAATGACTTGCCCAAAGTCACACAGCTAGTAAATGTCAAATGCAATTTGAACCCAGGTCTCTCTGACTGGTCCAGAACTTTATTCACTATTCTACCAGGCACAGTAGATAGAGCACTGGGCTGGGAATCAGGAAGACTCAGATTTGTGAGGGAAATCTAGCTTCAGTCACTTATTAGCTGTGTGACTCTGGGCAAGTTGCTTAACCCTGTTTGCCTCAGTTTCCTCATCTGCAAAAGGAAAGGGAAAAAAAAACACTCCAGTATTTTTGCCAGGAAAATCCTCAATGCCTTTATGAAGACTCAAACATGACTGAAGAATGACTCCACAAGCAAAACCATATCCTACTACTCTTTAAATGAAGGAAATGGGGATGTTTAGATTGGAGGAGGAAAAACTTCGGGAGTATGTGCTAGCTGTCTTTAAGTATTTGGGAATCTTATATGGAAGGGGGATTAGACTTGTTCTGCTTGGTTCCAAAGGGCAGAATCGGGGACAGTGGGCAAATATGGAGAGGAAGGTTTTGGCTTGATCTAAGGAAAAACTTCAGAACAATTGGAGTGGAACAGGCTGCCCCAGGAGATAGTCTTGTACCTGCTTCTCTCTTGTCTCAAATGGTTCTCTCAATAGCTCTATGTGTGGGTGTCTTGCCTCTGAGCTCCTTGGGGGCAGACTGTGTGTCTTTTCTTGTCTCCCTCCCAATCACCTAGTAGAGGGCTTGGCACACTCATCGAATATTTGAATTTCAATTTCAATAAAATTCTAATAGGGTAACACTGAATCATAAAGAATATAGGAACCATAAAGAAAGTTTGATTTGAGACAACTTGGAATTTCTGTAGGTAAATCAGAAGAACATTCAGTCCTTTGACACTTCTGGGGAAGAACCAATTTGGTGTCCTGGGCCATTGTGGTGAATTCTGAGTTATCTTCTCTTTGGATCATCCAGTCTAGGCTACCTTCTTTACTGTCATGGGAGGAAGCTCAGGGAAGGCTGCATCTGAATCACTTCACTATTGTCCCAAATAAGGTAGACCCAAACAGGTAACTCTTGTTGAAGGATGTATTTGAATGAACTTTTAGAGAAGCTGCTATTTGGAGACTCTTCATAGCACAGAAAATCCACAAACATTAAAGTGCTTACTATGTTCAGGGAGCTTTGCTAAGTTCAGGGGATACAAAAAAACCCCAAAAATATGGCCCATGCCCTCAAAGAGTTCACATTCTCAACATGAAAACAACCAAAAACTACAAGATATATAGTGTAAATGCTAGGTAATCTCGGATGGAAGGCACTAAGCATGTGTGGATGGGGGGGGCATGCATAAAAAGCTTCTTAACAAAAGGTGAGGTTTGGACTGAGTCTTGAAAGAAGTTAAGATGCCTAGAAGAGGAGGGAGAAATTTCTAGGTATGAAGGATAACTGGTAAAATTGCATGTATTTTTTTTTTACTATTAGGTCTGTATCCCAAAGAGGTTCCCCCCTCAAAAAAAGGGAAAAGGACCTACTTTTTTGGGGGAGGGGAGGGGTGAGGCAATTGGGGTTAAATGACTTGCTCAAGGTCACACAGCTAGTAAATGCCAAGTATCTGAGGCCGTATTTGAACTCAGGTCCTTCTGACTCCAGGGCCGGTACTCTCTCCATTGTGCCACCTAGCTGCCCCAAAAGGACCTACTTGTACAAAAAATTTTATAGCAGCTCTTTTTATGGTGGTAAAGAGTTGGAAATTGAGGGGATTAATTGAGAAATGGATGAACAAGGGGTATATGAATGTAATGGAATACTATTATGTTATAAGAAATGATGAGCAGGAAGATTTCAGAAAAACCTGGAAAGACTTATTTGAACTGATGCAAAATGAAGTGAGCAGAACCAGAACATTGTATGCAATAACAACATTGTACAATAATCAGCTATGAATGAGTTAGCTATTCTTAGCAATACAGTGATCCAAGGCAATTCCAAAAGACTCAGGAGGAAAAATGCTATTCACATCCAGAGAAAAAACTAATGGAGTCTGAATGCAGATTGAAGTATACTATTTTTACCTTCTTTATTTTTTCATGTTTTTTTCCTTTTGGTCTGTTTCTTCTTTTACAACCATGACTGATATGGAAATATGTTTTACATGATTGTACATATATAACCTATATCAAATTGCTTACTGTTTTAGGGAAAGGGGAGGTGAGGGAGGGAGAAAATTTACAACTCAGAATTTTCAAAAGAATGTAAAAATTTATCTTTATGTATAATTGGAAAAAATAAAATACTATTAAAAATAAAGTCAGATCTAAAGAAAAAATGTATGGTTTTGGGGGATGGAATGATGCATGGGAGGAAGGGCAAGAAATCTGTAAAGTATGAGAAGACTAGAAAGGTATGAAACAGCAAAGTTGTAAAGAGCTTTAAAAACTAAATAGAGGTTTTTATAGCATGACCATCAGGTGCTGAGCATTTACTTCTTGAATACATAGGAGTCTTTGGCTAAGGGGCAGAGGAGGGAATGGGGAAGGGGAAGGAGGAATCAGGGGAAATTGCAGTTGACTATATATGTTATTCCTCCCCACAGGCTCTTTCCTCCCCCAGGTAGCCACTGTGGTACTCTGATGCAGTGCCTTAAACAGTGGTCACACTTTCTCATAACTGCATGCTTTTCCAAACCGAGCCAATTAATTCAGCATCTGCCCTTTGTAAACCACTAGCCTGGGAAGAGGTGGAGCCTGAGTGAAGCCAAATGACTATCAGTGGAGAATCTCGCAAACAAGCTCAGACCTTCTTTCTTCTGGATTGGGGGATAATCTGTGAGGCAAAGTTAAATGCAACAGTATGAGGGAAGAAGAAGACAAAGGAAAATTTGGGGTGGGGGCAGAAGATCTGGGTTCTAGTCCCCAGTTTGTCACTAACCAGCTTTGTGACTTTGGGCATTTCTGCTCTATTGGCCTCAGTTTTTCCCATATGGAAAATAAAAGGATTGGAATAAATTATCTCTAAGACTCTTTGAGCTCTGTTATTCTTGGATATTCAGAAATTAGGAAAAGAGAAAATTGATTATAGTTGTAGCAAGAGACATTGGGTCAGGTATGAAGAATTCACTGAGAGACTACAACAAATAGGGGGTTGGTGGTATAATGGGTAGTGTTGGGCTTCAAGTCAGGGAGACCTGAGTTCAAATCCAGCCTCATACACTTACTAGCTGTATTACCCTGGGCAAGATACTTAACCTCTGCTTGTTTCAATTTTCTCATCTGTAAAATTGGGATAATAATAGCCCCTACTTTCCAAGGTCATTTTGAGAAAAAATAATATATTTGTAAAGTGTTTTACAAAACCTTAAAGCACTATAAAATATTAAATTTTCTTATTATTATCCATAAAATAAAACACATAGTAGAATTCAAAGGATAACAATTACATTAAAGTTCAGTTATTGATTTTTTTTTAAAGCAAGTTCATGGACCCCAAGTTAAGAACTTCTGCTAGAAGAGGACTGATTGTTGATAGGGTTATAGATTTAGAGGTAGAAGGGACCTCACAGATAATCTGGAAGGTCCAAACCTTTCATTTTACAGATGAGGAAACTGAGACCCAAAGATAAGTGACTTGATTAAGGTTATGAAAGTGGGATTAAAGAATCAGGAGTTGAAGTCAGATCCTCTAGGACCTGGAAATCCAGCACTACTCTTACACACACACACACACACACACACACACACAGAATGATCATAGAATCCATAGAATCCATAGAATCTTCTCGGAGGGTCCAAACTCTTCCAAAAGAGTTGAATACGTTCAGGACTGTTGTTATTCTTGTGTGGAAAGGGCTTGAGTGATATTATCTTTCCTTCACAATGATCTCTCCCTTTAACAAATTAAACAATGTTCATATTTATTTGTCAGGGAAGGGACTGGATAGGACAGATTCCTTTCTGGTGCACTGTCGTCTTTGAAGCCAAAAAGTCTGTTGATGGCCCTCCCTCCTGCCCCCTCACAGAGATCTGTTTTGTTTTGCCACATGCAGACCCAGGTGTAGACTGTTTGCTGGCATGCCCCACTTTAAGCAAACCCAAATCAACAACTATTTGTAGTGCCAAGACCTCTGTTCAGTACCTACTCATATAGTCTGAGCCAAAAGGGACCATATGAGCATAGGATTTAGAGTTGAAAAAGACCCTTTGAGATCATGTTTTATTTTACATTTAAAGGAAAACTGAGACTCAGGGAAGTTAAAGTACTTGTTCAGTCACACAGGCAGTAGGGCAAAGAACAGGGATTTGAACTTTGGTTCTCTAACTCAAAATCTTGGGCTCTTTCCAAAACACCACAACTTTAGAGAGAATTTTGTCCAATGTTCTCAATTTACTGATGGCAAACTGGAGTCTAAAGAGGGAGACTGACTTGCTCAAGGTCACCCACATAGTGATTAGTTAATCCAGAACCAAAGCCTAGGTCTACTGACTCCAAGTCAAATGCTGCCCCTGCCCTCCAAGAGCTAATGGTGTTAATTGGGGAGACAGTTTTTTTTCAGCCAAGGAAACCAAAACTGTACAGTGGAGCCTGAAGGTCATGCCTCAGTCTGAGTGGCCTTTATCTTTTTCCTCAGGTTCTTGCTGGTTTTCTCTTGCCTGGTGCTGTCAGTGTTCTCCACCATCAAAGAATATGAGAAGAGTTCAGAAGGTGCCCTCTACATCTTGGTGAGTGACAAACTTTGCTTAGGTATACATGGGCAAAGAACATGGTTAGGTTTGAATATATGTTCAGGATGAGGAAGAGTAATTGAAGGCTCTTGGAGCATATTATTGGTGGGGACTTGGGGAAATGGAGCTATTGAGAACCCTTATAGTGAGAAGTCAATGTCCCCGTGATCAGGATCAAGGAAGAACCATTTTGGATAACCTACATCATTGTGGGAATCATTTATTTCCCATTTCTTTTATATCTCAGCTGATGTAGAAAAGCCTCAGACCACAAATCCCCCCAAAACATTCATGGAACCTCACGGAGTCCTTTAATAGCTGTATTTGTGTAAATTTGTTTCCCTTATGAGATGCCAAGGTTCCTGAGGTCAAAGACCTTGTCATCTTCCTAATTCCCCCATCATCAGTACCTCCTTTCCAAAATGAGGGGAATGAAAAGCCTGAGAGTCATAGTTTCTGGGTAATTAATAATCAATTAATTGATTATGGTTAGCAAATACTCAATAAATTGAGGTCAATGGCTTCTCTCATAATCAAAAATGAATCTTGGAGATGGTCAAATGGTTAAATACCTTTGGAGAAGGGGTCGTCCCTTATGAGTAGAAATCATCTCCAATTGGTTAACAAGCAATGAGGGGATGGAGGTATTAATGAAGAAGTGGGCCAAACATTTTCAGCTCCTCCTGCTGAGAACATGACCTAATCATGAGACAGCCACCTTTAGAAATCTAGACAAAAGAATCCATCTCTACCTAGACTGCTCTGGCTGGTTTTCCCTTTCATAAGCTAGGTTACCCTAAATTCTAATGGAAAGTTTCAAGGACAGGGGCTTATTTTCTAATAAGAACTCACCTACGCTGGATTCTGTTTGTAAGGTCTTCTAGTTGGGTGGGGTCCAATCCAAGCTCAAGAAGCATGTACCCAGAGGATTTGGGCAATCTCATTAGCACTGTCCTTCAGAGCCTGGCTGAATAACCTACAGGGACTGGTTTCTGAATGAGGAAATAGGAAGGGAAAACCTTAATCCTAATTTAATAATTGGTTATTAATATAAAAGAAAAAATAATTATTTCTCTCAAAAAATTTCCTTCTTGTTGTTTTTCACATGCTTATTTGTGAACATGTTGTTTACTGATAGAATATAAACTCTTTGAGGGCAAGGAACATTTCATTCTTGTCTTTGGATCTCCAGTGCCTAGTACCATACCTGGCATGCAGTAGATGCTAAAACAATGCTTGCTGATTGACTAATGTTTTTTTTCTCTCATTTCTCCCACAATGCTTATCACAGGGCTGAGCACAAAAGAGGCCCTAAGTAAATATTTATTCTTATTAATGTTATTAATAATAACAGCTCACATTTCTGTAGCATTTTATAGTTTATAAGGAGTTTTCCTCCAAATTGAGGTAAGTAGTGAAATCTTACCCTCATATTACAGATAAGACACTTAGATTGAGGCTAAGTGACTAAAATTATACTTGAAAAGCAACTTGATGATTATAAAGCAAAGTGTCCTAGACATAGTAAAACCCCAGAAATGTGACTTACAGTATCATAGCTTTAAAACCATGGGTATGATGTATTGTTGCTTCATATAGCTCTCTTTGTAACAATTTGCCTATAAGGTGGGTCCTATTTTATATTGCTTGAGACAGATATTATAACAGGGTTATCTCTGCCTCCTTATGTTTGTTTTAAAACAAGATTATCTTTGCCTCTCTCCCATGAACAGCATTAAAACAAGGCTATCCTCCCCCAATCCTAGTATTGTAATATATCTGGGGCCATCTCCAGTCTTCTTGATGTATATCTTGCCACTGATTTCAAATAGCTCTGGAGGAGAGAATGAGGTCGGTGACCTTCCATAGCCCTCCCTCACTTAAATCTAAATTCACTGAAAGTTATGACATCACCCTGATGTCATGGTCCTCTTTGAGAGCGAAGGACAAAAAACAACAAGTATTAGAAAAGAACTATCTCTGCCCTGACATCAGCATCAAAGCAGGGTAATCCCTGCCCCCTGACACTAGCTTTAAAATGGGTTTATTCCTGTTCCATAACATCAGCTCTACTGAAGTTGTCCCACAGTGTGATGTAGACAAGATAGGCATCTTCTCCCTATAGAGGAATGAACTCTGGAGCCTGGAATCAAAGTTCTTTGGCCATAACCATTGTATTAATCACTGTATTTTCATTCCTCATCTCAAGTTGAACCCTCTCCATATTCCACCCCCAACCCTGGTTGTTCATGACTGGATCCCTAGAGGAGCTAGGAATGCCTTTGACATATGCTTGTTAGCAATTGGAGGGGGGGGTGTGTGAGAGAACGTGGTTGTGCAGAGGAAAACTCTGAGTCAGGCTGAGCTGGCTGGGCCCCAGCAACAGAACAGAGAGAGAAGGGCTGTCATGGGAACCAAGATTTAATTGTGTTTTTTTCAATTTCAGACAAAGCAAAAAATGAAAAGCTCTTAGGTAAGGGAGGAATAGGTTCAGAAAGGAAGTCTAATAAGCCTTCCTCTCATGGGCTTGGAGGACATCCAGTCTTCTCTCTGATGAATTACTTTCCATGAAGCATTTGGATTTGGAGCTCATGAAAGGGAAAAGAGTGAGGAACCCAGTTGAGGGGGTAATTTTGCTGGATCCCAGGACCTTCCCTTTGACCCATTCCTTATTTAGGCTGGGACCTACTAGTCCTCTTTTATCCCCTC
Source organism: Dromiciops gliroides (assembly GCF_019393635.1). Taxonomy (NCBI): domain Eukaryota; kingdom Metazoa; phylum Chordata; class Mammalia; order Microbiotheria; family Microbiotheriidae; genus Dromiciops; species Dromiciops gliroides. Next base: position 439,159,977 of record NC_057862.1, read on the forward strand.
CACCATCCACAATCTACTGCCCACTAGAAGCCCAGAGGATGTGCCCAAAAGCCAGGAGATGCCAAATGCATCAGCTTAATTGTTCATTCCCACAGCCTACTTCAATGCCTCTGCTCCTCCTTGGGGTGTCCTGACATTTCATCTTTCCAGTAAATTCTCTGTTATTCCATGTGTTTATGCAGAAATAGGAGATGAATTGGGGAAAGAGGAGTGGCACTGTAGGGTTAGGCTCCAGAGTTTTATTTGGGTAGAAGCATGAAAATCAAAGCCCTCAGAGCTTTCCTGGGGTTTTCAGACATACTTGCAGATAGGTCAGGTGCCCTGTGGTATGAGGACAACAGGCATATAGCCATAGGGCCTGCTTTCCATGGGAAGATTTTTATTTGAATGTTGAAATGCTTTCAACCAGTAAGTATTTATTAAATGCCTACTATGTAGCAGGCACTGTACAAGGTGTCAGGGACACAAAGACAAAACTGAATTAGGTCCTACCCCCAAGAGGCTTATATTCTATCAGGAGAGACAACACTTATATAAGACATCTATAAGAGCAATGCAATTTTCTTTTTTGTGAGAAGGTACTAGCTATGCTTGGTACAAGCTGATAGGTGGACTTGTACCTTTGTTTGAACTTAGGAAAGCTGTTGTGGAGATTAAGGGTGATGCCTGCTGGGGAACTGGGGAATCAATGCTAATAATTGCTTCCCTTCCTCCTTGGAATCTTACAGATTGCTGTGTGATTGTCTGCTTCCAATGCAGAAGGGAAGTGATCCCTAGTGGTCACTGTGTGTCAAGGCATGGCTCATGCAGGGGGATTTCCCAAATTGCTGCTGAAATATATGATGAAATTAGACACTACAGCTTCCCTTCTGCTTTCTGCTCACAGTGACACTGATTTCAGTGATGATTTGCTCTGACATCCGGATATGTTGGAAGACACTAGGCTGGGAATGCTTACCTTTGCTCTTTGTTCCCAATGTCATTCAGAAAACAAAATTCCCATAAGCAAAGTTCCTAGGGTCTTAGGTTCTCATAGCTCCATTTTCTAATTCCGTTTAGATGCCTTCAGGAAAAAAAAATCACGAGAAGGCAGTGAGAATGGCACTGACTGGTGAAAAATCCAGGCTTATTTCCAAAAAAAATGTGGGAAGTAAGAAATTGGAGTTCTGGGGAAGCTCAGTGCCATCTTGGGTGCGTCCAGGATGGGGGTGGTGGCGATAGTTTGTACGTTATATCATGAGAATCCAGCATCTTCTTCTCTGAGGGAACTTTGAGAGCCAGTGAATTAACCTATCTGTGCAAAATGTTTGGAGAGGCTGGCTTAGATGATTCTTTCAATAGCAAAGTTTCATTCCAAAATATCGGCTGTCCTGGATGGATGGATGGATGAATGAATGAATGAATGAATGAAAACACATTTAATAATTACTTTCAAGGTGACAGTGTCTGGGCATGCTTGCCAGGAGGTTTAGGGTTTCCAGGTCAGAGGGTAGGATTTTTTAGCCTCTGGTTCAGCTTCTACTCTGCCCCTTGTTCTACTGGTCAGCACACTTTCTGTAACATAACTTGGGAGTTTTTGTATCCAGCTCCCTTACAGATTCTGACCATGTGGGCTAGATGCTCCATTCATTTGTGCTCTTTCCTTTGGGGAACAGATGGCTTCCTATATGACCTAGCTGTTAAGCAGGGTACATACTAGGATTCTTTTGGTGATACCTTCAATGGACCTGAAGCCAGAGGGAATTTAATCTGATCAAACAAACATGTTTTTTCTGACCTCAGCTTGATGATTCCAGGCTTCAGGTCAATAATTCAGAGCCCTTAAAATGATCTGGTGTCTATGAAGATGAACTTCATATTGGTGAGGGAGTTGTCCTGCCTCGGGGCAGAGGTCAAGGGCTCCAAGTGTTGCATAATCATTTGGTTCAGGGGGCAGAGAAGCATCCAGCAGCTATTGTGTGTGACTCTCATTTCAGGAAATCGTCACTATCGTGGTTTTTGGGGTGGAGTACTTTGTGAGGATCTGGGCTGCTGGCTGCTGTTGTCGCTACCGGGGCTGGAGGGGAAGACTGAAATTTGCCCGAAAACCCTTCTGTGTCATCGGTAAGGACTTCCCCAAGGGGAAAACCTCTGGGGAACAGGGAAAACCCTGAGATGGGGATAGCATGTGGGGGCTTAGAGCTGCATAAAGAGTGAGAGCCTCCCCTTCATCTGCCAGCCCACATCCTGTCAGTCAAGGAACTGGCATTTCTTGCAAGGAAGACTAAATTCATAATGTCACTACCATGACATTGGCATGGATTGTTCTTTGTTCTTGGTAAGGAGACCTCTGTAAGAGAATCACTTGGAGAAAAGCAAAACACAGGGAAGACTCTTTATATTGTGGTCTGGATTTGAATGAGCCCGTCAGTGATATGGAGATGCAGAGGACCATTCAGAACCAGAAATCCAGGGCACCTTTCAATTTTTTTTTCAAATTTTTTCAATTTTTATTTTTTTCAATCTTAATAGTATTTTCCCCAGTTACATGTAAGGATAGTTTTCAACATTCATTTTTCATAAGATTTTGAGTTCCAAATTTTTATCCCTCCTTCCCTTCCCTCCCCTGATATAGGTTATATATGTACAATCACATTAAACACATTTTCATATTAGTTATGTTGTGAGAGAAGAATCAGAATAAAAGAGAAAAACCTCAAGAAAGAAAAAAAAAACAAAAAAAGTAATAATAGTATTCAATCTGCATTCAGATTCCACAGTTCTTTTTTCTGGATGTCGAGAGCATTTTCCATCATGAGTCCCTTGGATCATTGTGTTGCTGAGAAGAGCTAAGTCTATCATAGCTGATCATCACACAATGTTGCTGTTACTGTGTACAATGTTCTCTTGGTTCTTTTCACTTCTCTCAGCATCAGCAGGCCCCCTTTCAGATATCTATTGGTGAGACCAGTGCAGTTATCTGAATCTATAAGCACAACAAACAAACAAATGAAAACAACAGTGACACTGGGAACTTGTCTTTGATGGATTTGAAAGGTAGAGATTACAGGATCTTAGCTTTAGAGCTAGAAAGGATTGTAAAGGTCATTGTGTTCAACACCCTTATTTTACAGAAGAACTGAGACCCAGAGAAATCAAATGACTTACCCTGGCCCTTACAGGGGCAGCTGGGTGGGCAGTGGACAGAGCACTGGGCTTTAAATCAGGAAGACTCATCTTCATGAGTTCAAATCCAGTCTCATACACTTAATAGCTGTGTGATCTTAGACAAGTCACTTAACCTGGTGTGCCTCCCTTCCTCATCTGTAAAATGGGCTGGAGAAGGAAATAGCAAATCACTCCAATATTCTTGCCAGGAAAACCTCAAATGGGATAGTGAAGAGTTGGAAATGACTGAAACAACTCAACAACAACTATACCAACAATAAAACGGAGTCACACAGCTTATATATGTCTGATGCAGGGATTAAACCCAGATTTTCCTGACTCCAACTCTAGCTCTCCATCCACTGTCCCATAGTACCTCACATAGAGACTGATGGTGGCATCTCCTTGGGAGGACTTAAAATTTTTTTTTTCAATTAACAGGTATTTTTCTCTCCCTTCCCTTCCTTTCCTCTTCTGCTGAAAAAAGAAAAAGAAACCCCTTGAAATAAATATGCATAATCAAGCAAAACGAATATCCACATTGGCCATGTCAAAAATGTATGTGTTATTCTAGCTATCCAGTCCATCACTAGGAGACAGATAACATCCTTCATCATCAGTTCTCTGGAATTATAGTTGGTCATTGCATTAATCAGAGTTTTTCATTTTTATAATGTTTTAATAGTGTTAATTGTTCTCCTAGTTCTGCTCACCTTATTCTGTATCAGTTCATACAAGCATTCCCAGGTTTCTCTGAAACCAGTCCCTTTCATCATTTCTTACATCGCTTAAGTATTCCATTACATTCATAAACAATGATTTGTTCACCCGTTCCCTAATTGATTGACGTCTTCATTTCCAGTTCTTGGCCACCACAAATAGAGCTGCTCTAAATGTTTTTGTACAGAATGGTATTTTCCCTCTTTCTTGGGATTTCTTGGGGATATAGGCCTAGAAGTGCTATTGCTGGGTCAAAGGATATGCACTGCTTAGTAATTTTGGGGGGCATAGTTCCTAATTGCTTTCCAGAATGGCTATATTGGACTCTTTAATCAGAATGAACAATAGGAAAGTATGGTTCTATCACAAAAACCTGGATTTGGAGTTGGAGAACCTGGATTCAAATTCTTGCCTTGGGAAGTAAATTTACCTTGGTGGGCCTCAATGGGCCTATCAAACGAAGGAGTTGAAATAATTGACCTTAAAGGTTCCTTCCAGTTTTAAGTCTGTGAAGATGAATTTTTTTGAATAGCCCTAAACATTTATCTGGATTTACTCAGGACCATCACATCTACATGTGAAGTTCTTCTGGGATAACTTGGTACCCATTAAAGCTTGGGACTTTCTCTTTGATTCAAGGTCACAGACAAATATAGTAAAAATAAATAATAATAATAAACCTTCTAGGAGCATTAGACCTAGCAGATGGGAACTCTGAGACAGAAAAAACCCTCAGGAATTCCCAATGTGAGGGAAGTTTTCTATGGATATCTTATTTCCTAGATTTAGAAGTAGAAGAGACCTCAGAATTGATTTAGTTCAACCCCTTCCCTTTATGGATGAGGAAACTGAAACCCAGGGAGATCATGACTTTCACTAAGGTCATCCCAGTGAATGTCAGTAGTGGAATTTGAACCTAGGTCCTTTGACCTCAGAGCCAGTGCTCTATTGACTATGCCATACTACCCACTTCTTCTTGAAGCCTCTATTATGCCAGCAATCATATAGAGAAACAATGGAGTGCTCTCTCTCTCTCTCTCTCTCTCTCTCTCTCTCTCTCTCTCTCTCTCTCTCTCTCTCTCTCTCTCTCTCTCTCTCTCTCTCCCTCTCCTTTATTTTGCCAAGGTAGCAACATACTGATGGGCTGATCACTGAAAATCAGCCAAGCTCACTTCTCAAAGCAGAGATCTGACCCAGTCCCATGAAGGCAGAAGGGACAGATGGTACTTGATCTCACAGACTGTTTTGGTTATCTTTTTCATAGACATCATGGTGCTGATAGCCTCGATTGCTGTGTTGGCTGCGGGATCCCAGGGCAATGTGTTCGCCACTTCAGCCCTGCGGAGTTTGAGATTCTTGCAGATTTTGAGGATGATTCGAATGGATCGGAGAGGAGGCACCTGGAAACTCCTGGGTTCAGTGGTGTATGCTCATAGCAAGGTAAGCCCTGAAAGAGCAGAGAGTGATTTTAGGAGACCATGCCCTGGGGCTGAGTATCCACAGCTCATTCGATGTTAATTTTTCCTGGAAAAGAAGGAACAGGGCAAACGTCATGTTTGTCACATTTAAATTATTTGTTGTGGCTGCTCTAAGTCACCTGGCTACAACCAGCAGCTCTTCTCATTTTGCCCCGATGTTAGACAGCTTTTCCATTGTGCCCAGTCTCCTGCCATCCAGGATCCTGAGGAAGGGATCCTGCTAGATAGAAGGTTGTCATGTCGTGTTGTCCAATTATCCTATCTCCAAGTCAAATTTCCTTTGCTCCTTCATTCACATTTCCTCAAATCACCCCCTCTACATCTGCCAGAGAATGGAGCATCATTGGTAAAATGCTCCAATAAGGTGTCCTCTCTTTCTTCCTCTAAGTCTTCATAATGTCATCAAACACTATAGGATTTTTTGCTGACTGTCAGCCCTGAATCTCTGAGAATGTTGGTGGCTGTCCTGTTTCCTGTGACTTTAAAGTAGACTCTTTAACCATTAGAGAGGGAACTGTGGCTGAGGTGGGATCTCTCTCTGTCTCTTTCTGTTTCTCTCTGTCTCTTCCTCTGTGTCTCCATGTGTGTCTTCCCCTCTCTTCATCTCTCTTTCTCTCTCTTCCCCTTTCTTTCTGTGTGCCTCTGTCTCTGTCTCCGTCTTTTTCTGTCTGTCTGTCTGTCTGTCTGTCTGTCTGTCTGTCTGTCTCTCTCTCTCTCTCATTTTTCTCTCTGTCTCTGTATTTCTCTTTGATAGGGGAGAGCTGTTGATGCCTTGAGAGTAATATGGTCAAGTGGAGTCAGTGTGATGGAATATCAGGAAGTTAGGACTGAGTGGGTATTAGGAGACTTGGTACTCTGCTATAATGACCTTGGACAAGTTGCTTCATTTTTCTGGTTCCCTGTTCCTTTATTCAGCAGATGAGAAGGATGGACTCTACCCCAGTTGTTTTGGTATTTTAGGATGATTACTTGATTCAATGGTTCTGGAGATCTTGTAGTACCACAGAATCTCAGACTGAGAAGAGAACTCAGAGCCCACTCAATCCAACCCATGAGAGTCTCCTTTGCTTGAAGACCTCCAGTGAAGGGGAACACCCTCCCATTCCGCTCTGGGGCAGCTGTAGTAGTTAGGAAGTTTTCCTTACATCAAGCCATAAACCTGACTCTTTGTAACTTCCCCTCCCCCATTACTTGTACTTCTACCTTTGGAGAAGAGTAAAACAAGTTCTTTCATACACCAGTCAGCTGGTCAGCTGGTAAACATTTATTAAGCTCCTTTGCTGTTCCCTGTACTAAGCACTGAGTATACAAAGAAACACCAGACAGTCCCTGCCCTCAAGCAGCTCACATTCTAAATCTTGAAGACAGCTATCATGTCTCCATGTCTTCTTGTTTCTCAAGTTAAACACCTCCAGTTCCTGCCTGATGATTGGAGACAGAGAACCTCAAACATATACTCCTTTATAACCAGCTGGGCCTCAGGACCAATCTCTACTTGGGGGTCAGTGACTTGCCCACGGTCACACAAGTAGGGCCAGAGTCAGTATGCAAACACAAGTTTCCTATTGGCTCCACATAAGATATACTTTTCATTGTACTACAATGTTTCTCTCTACTCAAGGTTTATAGTTTGGTGTATAACATATTATCTCTATGGCCAAACTGGAATTCTTACACATGATGCCATCTCCCACCTCCAAACCTTTGTACTGGCTCTCTTCCATATATGGAATATACTCTTTCCTCCCCTCTGTCTCATAGAATCCCAGGCTTCTTTGTAGACACAGATCACGTACCACCTTCTACATGAAGCTTTTCCTGGTACCTCCAACAGCAAGTGCCCTTTCTTCTTAAACTACCTTATAGTTAGTGATTTTTTAGATTTATTTGCATTTATCCCCTATATTTATTCTGCATATATTTATAGATGTATTTTTTGTACTCTAAGTAAGCTCCTTGGGAGTAGAAATTGTTTCATTCGTTGTATTTGTATGCTTACCACCTAAGCACAATACCTGGCATTGTAGGTGCTTGATAAATGCTTGATTTGGAGTTGTGAAAGGCTAGGGTCCTGGAGGTCTCTATAGCTCAGTGAATAACTGTGATTCTGTGGATGGATATGGTTATGTAACTTCTGCCTTAGTGGCTACTTATCTTTCATTTGTCCTTGGATGTGATTTTGAAACCTGAAACTTAAATAGATTTCTATCTGCAAGGTCATTTTAAACTGATATTTCATTAACTTCCCCCACGACCCTTCCCAAATTAAAATACATTAAAAGCAGTAATGGATCTTTGTTTAAAAAAAAGCCAAACAATTTCCCCTTCAATAATCTAATTACAATTTTATTCAATTTTATTTTTTCCATCCACTGTGCCACCTAGAGGCAGCTAGTTGGCACAGTGGATTGAGTGCTGGACTTGGAATCAGGAGGATCTCAGTTCCAATCCTGCCTCAGATACTATGATCTTGGGCAAGCTGCTTAACTAACTATTGTCGGACTCAGTTTCCTTTTCTTTAAAAAGAGAATAATGATAGCATCTACCTCACAGAATTATAAGAATAAGATGAGACAATATTTGTAAAGTGTGTTGTGAATCTTAAAGCACTATATAAACGCTATCATAATCAGGATTACCTTTCTGCAGGGTACATGTGGAAAAGGTGCCAATATTTCAGTTACAGGACTTGGCTTTGGTGCCTGGATCTCCCACTTACTACCTGAATGACCTTGAGCAAGTCACCTAAGCTCTGTGGGTCCTTCTTTCTCTTATCTGTAAAATGGAGGGATTGGACTACACAACCCTTCCAGGTATAGATCTGTGGTTATTTGATCCTAAGATAATTTTGAATCAGAATGTGAAAGCCCTCAACCATTTGAAACAAATCAGTGAAAAGTCATTTGGAAAAGGACAAGAATAGAAAAGCAGAGACCAATAGCTTGAATTTGTTCCAAAGCATGTGAATAGGAAAACCAGAAAGACTGGTTAATAGTGCCACAGTTCTTGCTGCATATTTAGATATTCCAGCAGGGTGTGGGAGGTGAAGTCCCAAGGGTCTCTCCTGCCTTTTCTTGGCAGGAAGCCAAGACCATTGTTAAAAGTCCCAGGGCTAGTCTGGCAGGTGTTCATCACAGCGTGCCCCTGGGAGTGAAGCTGCTTCTATTAGTCTATGCCAGACTGTGGAGGGCTATGAAAGGTGTCCTGTGGGCCAGCAAGCAATTGGATAACAGCTTCCCACGGGGTGTTCCCTGGCAGAACATACAGGATCGCATGGCAAAGGTTGTCTTTTCTGGTCTTCTCCCCAGATGGACTGTTTGAACTTCCTCATTAATTGGAAAGACTCAGCAAAATAGTTGTCATGTGATACCCAGGTTATAATTTGGTGCATTCTCTCTCTCTTGCAGGAGCTGGTCACTGCCTGGTATATCGGTTTCCTTTGCCTCATTCTGGCTTCCTTCTTGGTGTACTTGGCCGAGAAAGGAGAGAATGATCACTTCGACACCTATGCAGATGCACTCTGGTGGGGCCTGGTGAGTCAGTCAGTTTGTCCCCAGTGACTGCTTCTGAGGTGGCAGTTCAGAGAAGAGATGGCTTGTGTGTGTGTAATACATGACCCAGTGCTCTCGGCTCTCATACACTGACAAGGTTCAATCCCGGGGTCTACCCAGGGGGAGTGGAATGGTGCAGTGGAAAGAGCACTGGGTCTGGAGTCAAGAAGTCATGAGTTCAAATCCAACCTCAGACACTTACAAGTTGTGTGACCCTGGGCAAGTCACTTAATTTCCATCTGCCTCAGTTTCCTCAACTGTAAAATGGGAATAATAACAGTATCTAAGAGGATTTTTGTGAGGATCAAATGAGACAATATCTGTAAAGCACTTTGCACAGTGTCTGGCACAGAGTAGGTACTATGTAAATGTGAGTTAAATTTATTGTTATTATTGCCACTCCTCCCCAAATATCATCCTCTCTTTGGTTCATTATGACTGAACCCAGAGTTGTTATTTTCTATCCAGACCTGTGATTTCATTGGTGTGGGGAAACTCTTGATGGGAAAACTTCTTATACCAATGTAAGCCTGGTAGCTCTTTGGCTACTTAGAGTTATGAAGACTGAAAAGGTTAAGTGATTTGTCCAGGTGTCAAGATAAAGAAATGTGATGGATGAGATTTGGCAGATACTCAGGAGCCCACCTGAGTGGATTACTGGCTGATTTGACTGGATTACTAGTTGACTAGATTCTAAGCACATCTGCCTGGAATTTGAGAGTACTTAAGAAAGCATGGTTCTCAGAAGCTAAAAAAACTTTGAACTTCTGGCCCAGTCAACCAACCAACTTGAAGAACCTCCCATTTCTGGGAGGGGACAGGAAGGAGGAAGGAGAGCCTGCGCAGAGAGCTCTGTCTCGTCTGGTTCCTGACTTCACCATGGAGGAGGAGAGCAAGACTCCAGAGGACTTCGCAGGGAAATTGAGGAAAGATGGGATTGCCAGGCTGTAGGAATTCTGTTCTCAATCTTTCTCTTTCTATCTTTCAATAAACCCTTAAAAGCTCGTTTTATCAGTGATTTTAGTCAGTTTCCCCCAAAACTGGGGGAACAGATTAGGACCCACATTTAGAATTTTAAATTACACACAGGAGTTACTTAGTCAAGATGTGTCCAAATCAGGCCTTGAACCCATGTCTTCCTGACTGAGAAGCTGTCTATGACCTCATGCTGACAAAAATTTACTCTGAGAAAAGTCTCATCATGTTGCTTGTGTCTATACATTCACAGATAGGAATAAGAGATAGTTACATGCAATGTAACTATCCATCTACCTGGTACACAACAATTTTCTCACTGAAAATACAGACAATGCACAAGACCCCAACCCCACCAACCCTAACAGGAACCCTTAAATAAATGCAGAAAACACATCAAGGATTCACTGTAGCCTCAAAACAATCAGTATGCACCTCTTACTCTGGTGAGTCCATTGTGGATAGGCTTCCCATTCTCATAAAACCATTTTTGATTTAGATTTCTTCTGGAAGGGAAAAACACCTGGGGTCGTTAGACAGGCAAGCTCTCTTCCCACCAGACCCATGCCACGTGAATAACTCACTGCAGTAGTGGAATGTGAAGTCCGAGGCTCTAGCATTTCCAGTCTGTACCTTTTGTCCCTTGATTCTGTGTCACCCAGCCCTTGAGGATCATTTCCACGATAATCTTCTTTCTCCAATGTATGTGGTACCAAAGACATTCCCCTTCATTTAACAGATGATTTGATTCCTGAGACCTTGAACTTGGCATTGCCCTTCTGAAGCAACCTCTAAGGCTGGCATTGTTTAAACCCTACCCCCAGCCCCATATCTTGCTTGAAGGTTAGATTCTAGGATTGCACTGCCCATGAAATTCCCCTTCTCTTATGTACCAATTCTTCTGGATTCTGAGACTCAAACTTGAGACAGCAACTCTCAGGAACTTTTCCCATTTGACCATGTGGCTCCTCTCTTTATGGATGCTATATGCCCAAGTCATGCTGTTGCTTCCCTAGGGCTCAGGCCAGGAAATCAACATTGTACAGAACCCCTCTTCTTTCAGTCATGTGGATGAGCAAGTGCATGTGTTTATGGTTCATGGCTACTATGAAAAACTCTTTTGGAGGGATCACTCCCGAGTCCAACTCTGTTCTTAGCTGTTTTGTATTTTCAGAAGAAAGAGAAAAAGGCCCAAAGGGTTTTTATGGTTCATTTTATAGGCCAGATGAATGGGGCAGAAGTTGGAGATATGGGAGTGACTCCTTCCATGATAATCAGCCTCTTAAAAGTGTGAAGGAGTCTGTAACTGGATGCCTCTTTCATCTGTGGGCAGGCTAGAGAAGTCTCCCTGGGGATATCTCTTGGTTAGCCAGTGGCTATCATAGTGAAGAGCCATTTTGAAACATTCTTAAGTTCTTTTCAAGGCGTGTATAAGGAAAAAAGAAAAGCAAGGTTTTCTTTGGGGTTCATTTTGTTTTCTCTTGTTGCTTATGAGAGGTGCTGGCTGGGTTAGGCATATAAGGATATGAGCAAGAGAAGAAATAATGTAATTTGAACCTTTGATATTCTAGTGTTTTGCCTGACAGGAGAAATTGATTATGCTACTACTCAATACACATTTGATGACTGGTTGACCAATTACATATTCATTTTTTATTCTCATAAGAACTTTACATATATTCTAATACAGCTGGGTAGCTTGTGAAAAGATCGGCAGTGTACCATTTTAGAAAAGCAGCTAGAGGTATGTTACATAACCAAACTCCAGCCTATCTGCATCAGAGCTCTGCAAAGTTACTTCTGCACACTGTCAGGATCTTGGGACTACTGATTGCCAAGATCGATTGGGAATGCCTGAGAGAATAAAGAAGGTTTTATGTGTTTTCAAGTATATAGCTATTACTGACCTTACGACAGAGTTATTACTACCCAGTACCTTGATGTACTTGAACATCTAGGTGGTGCAGTGGATAGAGTGCTAGGCCTGGAGTCAAGGAAGATTCATCTTCATAAGTTCAAATCTGGCTCATACACTTACTATCTGTGTCACCCTGGGCAAGTCGCATAACCCTGTTTGCCTCAGTTTCCTCATCTGTAGAATAAGCTGGAGAAAGAAATGGCAAAATATTCCAGTATGTGTGCCAAGAAAACCCCAAATGGGGTCACAAAGAGTCAGATATGACTGAAAATGACTGAACAATTAACCTTGATGTTCTCTCACCTTAGACCTCAGATGCCTTACAGTCTAGCTGAATTCATAAAACTTTCAAGCCCACTCTCTCAGTTGAAGACCTTGCTTCATACTTTACTGAGAGAATAGAGGATCTCTGTTGAGAGATCTCTCTTTGCCCCCATTCTACATATCAAAACCATTGATATAATCACCCACTCTTTTCCTTACTCTGTTCTCTGAGGAAGAGGTGGCCCTCCTTGCTAAGGATCTTCTCCTCTGCTTTGACCCCTCATTCCATTTCCTCCCATATTGTCCAGCTGACTATCCCAGCCATTTCTCATTCTAATCTTTAATTTCTCCTTACATATTGTCTTTTCCCTTGCTGCCTTTGAACATTCTCAGGTCTCCTCCATCCTTAAATAACTCTTCACTTCATTCCACCATATGCTGCTAACTTTGGAAAGAGCAATTTCAATTGAGCGATGAGGTTGGAAGCTAGATTCAAGGCAATGAGCAGTGAGTGAGAGGAGAGGAAATGGAGACAATGCATATAGACAACTTGTTCTGGGAGTTTAGCTGTGATACATAGAAGTATCTATAGAATGGTTTGACATGAATACGTATTTATGTCTAATGATAGCCATCTTTAGGTTGGGGGATGGGGAAGAAAAAAAGCAAAAAAGAAAGTTACATGCTAACTTTATGATATATTCAAGAGGAATAGCAAGTAGTATATAACAGATTTACAGTTTCATGTATAATCCTCTTTCCCCCCTATTCTACTATGTTATGTAAATGCTTATTTTATTTCTTGAGTTCAAAATAAAATAAATAAAAATTTTTAAAAGAGAAAAGGCATATAGAGCAATAGCTTCAGGGGATGGCCGCGTCAAGTCCCGTGGCCTTTTTTCAGTCCTCATCCTTCTTTGTCTCTCTATCACGTTTGACATTTTTGACAACCCTTCCCTCCTAGATGCTCCTTCTCTGGGTTTTCATTATGCTACTCTCTCTTGGTTCTCCTCCTACCTCTCTGACCATTTCTCAGTCTTCTTTACTGGGTGATCATCCATGGCACGCCTCCCAACTGTGGCCTTCTTTTCTTTCTCTATACTCTTTAATTAGTTCACTTTTGGCAAATAAATTAATTTTCAGGGATCAATTATCTTTGTAGAGATGATATGCAGCATTAATCTTAATCATGAGCTATAGTCCTACCTTAACAACGATCTATTGCACATTTTAAATTGGCTGTCCCATAGGTATTTCAAACTTAATATGTCTGTAAGAGAACTCATTATCTTTTCCCCCCAAACCCACCCATCATCCTAACTTTCCTATTTCTGGGCAGGGCCACACCATTCTCCTTACTACCTGGGTCCAAAACCTCAGTGTCATCCTTAACTCTTACTCTCTTTTATCTTGCATTTCTGATTGGTTGCAGAATCTCCCCAATTCTACCTCTCAATCTGTCCCCTTCTTTTCAGTCATATGGCCACCACCCCCGTTCAGGCCCTCGTCCCCCTTTTACTGGACTATTTATTATTAGAGCTTCCTTATTGACCCACCCATGCGATGTACTGTGTATTCCGAAAACCCTAGTCTGACCAACTCACTTCACTGACTTCTGTTTACTCCAATGACTCTGACTTGCATCTAGGACCAAACACAAACTCTTTTGTTGGGCACAAAGCTTTCCACAACTAGCCTAGAGCCTACTTTCTAGGCTTATTACCCATTAATCCCCTATCGTGCATTCTATGCACCAGCCAAACTGGCCTACAGGCCGTCCCCCCAACTCCCTCCTCTGTACCATTGCAAGTCTATTTCCAAGCTTAGAATGCACTCTTTTCTCACCTCCTCCTTTTAGATCCTCCAGCTTCCTTCTCAGTTCTGCTTCACCTCCTACATGCTACCTTTGCCGATCCCCCTCCTAGCTGTTAGTCTCCCCTCCTCAAGTTACCTTGTATTTGCTTTGTGTGTGAACATATATGTGCACACATGTTTATATGTTGTTGTTTTACCCCTCTGCCACCCCTCCCAGTAGAATGCGAGATCTTTGAAGGCAGAGATTATTTCATTCTTTTGCAATTTTGCTCCCCAGCCCCCGACAAGCTTAATAAATGCATATTATTTGCTTGGGACACACAATAGAGGGGAATACAGCTCCAGACATATAGGAACAATCACCCAAGTAATCAGACGCCCCAGGGCTGCAGTTCTCAGTCACAAAGAGGTCTCACAGGTTATTGGGCCTCTTTCTTTCATACACACACACATATATGTATGTATATGCATATATGTATTTGTATATGTGTGTGTACACACACACGCATATATGTATATCTATATATCTCTATCTATCTATCTATCTATCTATCTATCTATCTATCTATCTATCTATCTATCTATCTATCTATAGAGAGAGAGCACAACCCCCACACCTAGGAGCCTGGCCCTCCCTGCTCCTATTGACAAGTAGCTTCAGAGTGGAAGAGAGGCAGGTGCTCTGTTGAGAGTGGCTGTCATTTTCCTGCCCTGCCAATCAACTGACTTAACCTCCTGTGTGATATACAAATAGTCTACAGTGTACCATGATTCTAGGAGAGGATTATTAGAGGAAGATAATAAATTTAGATCTGAAAAGTACCTTGGAGGCCATTTAGTCCAGCCTCTTATTTTACAAATGAGGATACTGAGGCTAAGTGACTTGCTAGAGGTAGTAAGTACATGATGGAGCTGGAATTTGGAGTCTCGACTCCAGTATAAAATGGACAGTGATGACTGCTCCTGACTCATCAGGGAATTGCTGTTGATGGTGTCTATGAGCAAGGCAATGACCAACCCATGTTACCTAGTAGCATCAAACTCAATTGGAAACAGATTCCTGTAGGCTTCACATTGGCTTAGAAAACCACAAATTAGCATTATCTATGTTGCATTGTGTTTTTATTTATTTTGATAAACATTTCCAAATTACATATTAATCTGGTTACTTGGTCACTGGGAGTTTTTCTGGCTACTTTTAACCTATGGACTTGGAGTTTGATACCTCTTAGACTCATAATTGTTAAAAGAGCTGGTCAGGGGAAGTAGGCTTAGGACCACATGGCAGCTGAGTTCAAACAAACCTTTCTAGGTTAGTGAGGTCAAGCCCAGGGACTGAAAGCACAGTAGTCCATATGGATGAAACTCACTTTTCCTAAAGGCAAAGAAAGAGCTTAAACTGATGAAGAGTCTAGGTTCCAAAAGGTCCTGTGCGATCTGGAATAATTTGTGTTGTATTTTTCATTCAGTTTTCCTATTTGTTGTCTCATTCTTATATAACCTTATTGTCCTTTCAAGAACTCATTGGGTTGCTAATTATCCTCCCTCTAACAAGATTCTTTGCAATCTTTTCCAAGCATTGAGTACAAGGCGACCACTGTGTATGGGGTTTTCCCCCTCCCCCTCCCCCTCCTTCCCATTGAGGCTTTAAGCAGCTAATTAATTTGATTTTTCTTATAACTCCCCAGTCTCTAATGCAGAGCTACCATTTCCAAAATTTCTGCAGCCATTCTTCCCTTTTAGAAAGGAGGCTTGGGTAACCCAGTGTATCAGATTTGACATAAGGAAACATATTTGAAATTTAAGGAAGTATTTTGTCCACTTCTTCTACTGTTGGGATCATTAACCTCCATGTGTTTCTTGAAAGACAATTTGGCAGAGTGCTCAGCCTCCAGAATCATTAAGACCTGACATATGCTGGCTGTGTGACCCTGGCCAGGTCACTTAACCTTTAAGTTAACCTCAGTTTCCTAATTTGTAAAATAAGGGGACTGGACTCAATGGCCTCTAAGATTCCTTCTAATTTTAATTCTATGATCTTATAACAAATCACTTAACCTCTTAGTACCCTGGGAAACTCTCTGACACTAAGTTGCAGAGCAGGTACTGCTTTGCATAAGGAAAGGAGTTCCCTATACCAGTGAAATCACAGTTCCAGTACCAAAAGCAATTACAAGGCCTACTCCTATCCTAAAGTAGGGGACAGAGGACTCTTTGGAATATGGGGAAAGGATGGTACCCTTGATTGAAATGGGAGTGCTTGGGGCAGCTAGGTGGCGCAGTGGATAGAGCACTGGCCCTGGAATCAGGAGGGCCTGAGTTCAAATCCGGCCTCAGACACTCAACACTTACTAGCTGTGTGACCCTGGGCAAGTCATCTAACTCCAATTGTCTCACCAGAAAAAAAAAAAAAGGAAAAAAAAAGAAATGGGAATGCTCTCATCATTCCTGAATACTTGGTCCAAACAGGAAAAGTTTAAAAAAAATCCTGAGAAATGGAACTCATTGTCACCAATGGGCATCCATGGAGTGGTGATAGTGGTGGTCCTGGCAGGGAGTTGTGATAGAATGAGCAATGGACTCAGGAGTCAGGAGACCTCGATTCTTTGTTGTTGTTGTTATTGTTGTTGTTGTTGTGGTTTTGTTTTGTTTTGCGGGGCAATGCCCACAAAAACCCAAACTAAAACAAAACAAAAAAACCAGAATCATGCAATTAGTAAGTGTCAAGTGTCTGAGGTCAGGTTGAAATCAGGTCCTCCTGAATCCAGGGCCGGTGCTCTATCCACTGCGCCACCTAGCTGCCCCCAGGAGACCTGGATTCTAATCTAAACTCCGCCAGTGGATAGTTGTTCCTGGTCAATCATCTAAACTCTTTGCTCATTAGTTTTGCCATTTCTCAAATGGGAATATTAAAACCTATCCCATGGGGTTCATTGTAATTTTTTTTAGTTCATTGTAATTTTAATTGAATTCAGTAAACATTTATTGAGTACCCTCACTAAGCTGGATATGGGGAGGGGGTTCCCAAGATTTATTAGACGCATTTCTTGCCTTCAAGGAGTACATAGCCTAGTATAAATGATAAGGCATGGACAAGCCTAGTGACAATCTAAGGCAAGATATGATCAGTGGCATGGAAGGGGTATTGAACAAAGTCC
Source organism: Dromiciops gliroides (assembly GCF_019393635.1). NCBI lineage: Eukaryota > Metazoa > Chordata > Mammalia > Microbiotheria > Microbiotheriidae > Dromiciops > Dromiciops gliroides. Next base: position 439,177,003 of record NC_057862.1, read on the forward strand.
TGAGAAACTTCAGAGGAGGAAGAGGTCACTTTGGGAAGGGATTGGTCAGAGAATGTTGTGATGCTCAAATAAGAGGCAATGTAGTGTCAGAGATGGCCTCTGACATTCCAGATCTCATTCTATAATCCTTGGAGATAATAGATTGTGAAAGGACTCCTTGGAGAAGTTAAAAGAGTTTATTATTGAACCCCAGTAGCTGTAGCTATTCAGTTGTTTGAAAAGCTGGAAAACTGAGGGAAAAAGTTGTTTTTTTGTGTGCTTTGTCTCAAATGCACCAAGAGCCTCTTACTCCTGTGAAAATCAGGAGAAAATTATATATATATATATATATATATATATATATATGTATATGTATATGTATATGTATATTTTCCTTCAAAATACAAATCACCTAAAATGGTTGCTTATTTTTGAATTTTACCACTTGAAGTTATAATTACGTAAAATCTGGTCATTGGTTCCACCCCAGTGGAAATATGCAATGCAGATTTGGATAATTCAGCCACTTCAGGAGAATTCAGTATTTGTACTTATCAGGACCTTAGCTATACTCATATTCAGGCTGGACTACTGGATTTTCTGCAGCAGCCCTATTTACTTTTAAATCTGTGAAGCCATTTTTTATGGAATAATTTTATATGAGATAGTTTGGTTTCAATGTGCCCACTGAACCCATTGGAAAACAGAGGCCTAGGGTTTCCTGATAATCGGCATAACTTGAAATCTTGTGTCCTAGATCTCCAGTTGTCATGATCTATATATCATTAGACTATACTGCCACCTTGTGTACAGATAGCAACTCATCCATAGAATAATCAAGTCCAAACTGGCATTCAAGGCTCTCCTCAATCTTGCCCCAACCTAATTTTCAGAAAATAATTGACCACTGTATTCTTGTGAATTTTTTTTGCCTCCATCAAATTGATGCCCTTCTTCATTCTTTGTATTTATCTAAGTCCTATTTCTTTAAAGTCTAAATTAAATCATGAAGTTTTTATGAAGCTTTCCCTGACTGCCCTTCTTCACTAGGATTTTTTTGCTCTTTTTTTTTTTTCTGGAGGAAATCGGAGGCTAAGTGACTTTCCTGGGGTCACATTGTTAGTAAGTGCCTGAGGCCTGATTTTGACTCAGGTCCTTCTGACTCCAGGGCCAGTGTTCTATCCACTTTGCTGCCCAGCTGCCCCAATGATCTTTTGTTCTTAAGAATTTCTGCAGCACTTATTGTTTGAACAATGTTAGCTCCTGTTATTTTGTATTGAAAGTTATTTTTATGTGTTTCCTCTGCCTCTTCAAATAAGCCACCCTGAGGGCAGGAACTATGTGTTACATCAAGAGAGAGCTTTAGTTCTGGGCCATGGGTTCCACTTGGAAGGCATCATCTATCTCCTCTTCTTTGCCTCTCAGATTCCTCATCATCTGTCCAAGCTTTCCTTACCTGAGCTCAGGTGCCTCCTCCCAATCAAAGTTTCCTTAATTTCCCTAGTTGTTAGTGATCTCTTCCTTCTCAAATAACCTCATCATATTTATTTATTTATTTATTTTTTAGATAGGCAATTGGGGTTAAGTGACTTGCCCAGGGTCACACAGCTAGTAAGTGTTAGGTGTCTGAGGCCGGATTTGAACTCAGGTACTCCTGACTCCAGGGCTGGTGCTCTATCCACTGCGCCACCTAGCTGCCCCACCTCATCATATTTAGCTGTGTCAGTGCAGCTATGTGATGCAGTGAATAAAGTTATGGACTTGGAAACAGGAAGAACTGGGTTCAAATCCTATCTTAGACACTGGAAAGTCACAACTTCTCTTGGCCTGAGTTTCCTTATCTATCTATCAAATGGAGATAATAATAGCACCTACTTCCTAGGCTTGTTGATCAAATGAGATAGCATATGTAAAGTACTTTGCAAACCTTAAAGCACTCTACAAGGTGAGAGATGTGAGAATGAAGTTTAGGAGAGAGGTTAGGGCTGGGTAAATAGAATTTAGAATCATCAGCACAGACAAAGCAGCCGATAATCACCAAGTGAAATAGTATAGAGGGAGAAGAGAAAAGGGCTCAGGACAGAGCCTCAGGGGACACCCATGGTTAGCATATATGAAGAGGACAAAGATCCAGCAAAGGAGACTGAGAAGGAATGGTCTGAATAGGTAGGAGGCTAGCCAAGAGAGAACAGTGTCCCAAAAACCTGGAGAGAAGAGAGTATCGAAGTGAAGAATGATTGAGAAATCAAATTGATTGACAGTGTCAGAGGCTGCAGAGGGATTAAGAAGGATGGGGGCTGAGAAAAGGCTCTTAGATCGGCCAATTAAAAGACCATTAGTAACTTTGTAAGGGGTCACTTTAGTTGGATGATGAGATCAGAGGCTAGACTGCAGAGAATTAAGTCGAGTGAGAGGAAAGGAAAGAGAGGCACCTATTGCAGGTTCCCCTCTCAAGTTTGGCCATGAAAGGGAAGAGATAATAAGATATTATTATTATTATTATTATTATTAATATAATAGTTATCAGGGATCGATGGGTGAAGTGACATTTTTTTTTTGAGGATTGAGGAAACACGGGCATGTTTGTAGGCAGGAGGGAAACAGCCATTAGGGAGAGACTGAAGATTAGCGAGTGTAGGATTGCTAGTGGGAGCGGTCTGCTAGCAAAGATAGAATGGGATGGGATGGAATCATTTATGCATATAGAGAGGTTTGCTTTGGAAAGAAGAAGGGCCACATCTTCCCGTGAGAAAAAGGTGCAGGAGAAGATTGTGGCAGCGCATCTAGGTGATGTGAGATGAGGAGACGAGGCAGCTCTACATGAATGGCCTCAATCCCCCCCCCCCATGAAATATAAGGCAAAGTTCTTTGCTAAGGGGGTGAAGGGAGTGGGAACTATGGGCCATTTGGGGAGGGATGAAAATGTGTAGAAAAACTGTGGTGAGTGAGTAGTAACAATAGCTAGCACCTATATAGCATTATAAGGATTGTAAAATATTATACCTCTGTTATCTCACTCAATAATCAGAACAACTCTGTAAGGCAAGTGCTGTTATTACCCCCATTTTATAGATGAGGAAATTGAGGCTGAGAGGTAAAGTGGCCCAGGGTGACACAGTTGGTGTCTAAAACAGAATTTGAACTCAGGTCTTCCTGACTCAGTGCTCTATCCACTGTCCTCTATCCAAAATTCAGTGTTCTATCCACTATGCCACCTGGCTGCCTATTAACCTGTGTACATGTACACACAGGTGTACATACATACACATACACAGAGATTCATCATATATAGACATAGCCTTAGCTGCAAATTCTTCAGATAAAAGAACCCAAACTTTATTTGAAAGTTGTAGTTGTTGTTACTGCCTCCCTGTTCTCTCAGGTGTGAAATGAGATGGATTCGTTTATAATTCATTTGCCTGATGGGCCATGTCAGGAAGATGGATGGTGCTTTCAGAAAACATCAAGTGTGATTGTTACAAGGGCTGGAAGAGAACACCAATGATGCTCATTGCATGACGGGGGACTCTGTAGCCTTTTTGAAGTCCTATCTTTCCTATATTATTGTTTGCCACAGTCTTTGGGAAAGTTGTGTGCGTGTATGTGCGTGTGTGTGTGCGTGCGTGTGCTCGCACGCATGTGTGTGTGTGTGTAAAATTTAAGTTCTATCCTGTGATGACATATAAATAACGTGAGTTCCTCTTTGTAATCTGAAAGTTTGATGTGCTTCCAATGAGACCTTGTCTGGGTGTTTTTTAAAAAATATGAAACAAAGGCAGAAATTTGTGTTGCTGAGAAATTATTTTTCCATTTTATTTTTAAAAATCTGAACTTAACAAACACCAAATGAATCTAACATTTCTATATATAATGTAGAATAGGCAGAGAGGATTGTATATGAAGCTGCAAATCTCTGGTATGTAGAGTTTGCTTTTTCATAATCTAAGACAATAAATTTAACATATAACTTTCAAAGCTGTCCTTCTTCTCTGGGATTCCTCCTGGTATCTTCCTTTTTGGGGAAGGGGAAAAGGAATAAGCATTTATACAGTGCTTATTATATGTCAGGAATTGTGCTAAATACTTTACAAAAATGATCTCATTTGATCCTCACAACAATTTTGTGAGGTAGGTGGTATTATTCCTCATTTTAGAATTGAGGGAACTAGGGGGCAGTTAGGTGGCACAGTGGATAAAGCACCAGCCCTGGATTCAGGAGGACCTGGGTTCAAATCCAGCCTTAGACACTTGACACTTACTAGCTGTGTGAGCCTGGGAAAGTCACTTAATCCTCATTGCCCTGCATTAAAAAAGTAGAATTGAGGGAACTGAGGCAAACAGAGGTTAAGTGACTTGCCCAGGGTCATACAGTTAGTAAGTGTCTGAGGCCAGATTCAAACTTAAGGTTTTCCAGACTCCAAGCCCAGTGCTCCGTATATGTCCTTTCATGGAAAAACAAAAAACCTTAGAGGACTGCTTATCTCACCTTGGGGTAGGAGGGACCCCTTTCTCCTATCCTTTCCATCTATTGAAAAAAGAAGAAGAAATTCCTTGTAATACATATGCATAGTCAAGCAAAACTAATTCCCACATTATTGATGTCAAAATGTGTGATTTGAAATCCTGGATGATCAAAGTTATTTGCTTTACAATCCTGAAAAAATGAGTTTGACTGCCTACTGCTTGTTGTTCCAGATTACTCTGACTACCATTGGGTATGGTGATAAGTATCCCCAGACCTGGAATGGACGACTATTGGCTGCTACTTTCACTCTCATTGGAGTCTCCTTCTTTGCTCTCCCTGCTGTAAGTCATTTGCCTTTGCAATAGGGGCATGTACACTGAACTCATCCCATAGGATGAGCCTCCATAGAGGCTAGTGGTAATGTCCACCTCAATCATTGCTTATGCCTTCACATTGGCTTTATGGGAGATATAGGACCTAGTTTCCATACCTTAGATAACAAGATCAGGAAGCTATAGTATTTGGTAGAGTGAAGCTTGGGTGATTGTGATTTATACTCCCATTAGCCACATTTCCCACCGTCCTGATGAGATGCAGAACCACCCTTAGATCTACCCCTGAACAATTACCTGTACTGTAATAAGTTTGATAAAATACCTTGACTCAAAAGGAGGTAGATTCATCAAAATTAGACTATCCATTTAGGAGAGGGCACCAGTCCTTCTCTGCTTCCTGACAAGGTTATAAAGATAGCCTTGGATTCTTAAAGGCTATTCCAGCACAGACCAAGTTCTGGAAAGTTCTACCGAACTGGAAAGGCTTTGAGAATAGACCTGATTATAAACTATGGATCTGTAATTTAAGGATCAGCCTGGTTATGGTTGCAGCGGCTTCTTTCTAGACTGGTTACCACACTTTTGCTGAGTTTAGTGGATAGGGCACAGGACTAAGATCCAGGAGGACCAGAATTCAAATGAAAATTCCTCAAGATACTAGCTGTGTAGCCCTGGACAAGTCACTTAATCTTTCTGTGACTCAGAGTCCTCATCCATAAAGGAAGGAGGTTGAACTTGGTATGTAAGGTCTTGTCTAGCTCTAAGTCTATGGTCTTATGAAGACTGTTAGAAACATCCCAGGTAGGAAATGTTGTATGCTTTGGTGGAGGCATGTCCAATCTTGATGAAATCATGAATCCTTGAAATAAGCACAAAGAATGTTTTTGGCCATTAAACCACATTTGAGCTCCTACCTAACCTGGTTTTCTGTGGAGGCTGGTGAGTGCCACCTTTATTTTTGGGGGGAGGAGGAACCTGTGGTTTCATCAGTATGGGGGAACTAAATGGAACAGAAACTCCCTTCATTGATACAGCATTGATACTGGTGAGTTGTCTGTAACTTACAGCCTTAAAGAGTTGCCTGGGAATATTAGGAGGCTAAGTAACTTGTGGTCACACAGATAATATGTGTCCTTGGTAGGATTTGAACCCAGGCCTTTATGACTCAAAGGCCAATCTCTATCCATTGAATCACATGGCCTTTTTAATAGGGATGTAGAGAGCTGGAAAGTTAGACTGAACTTTTGCATATCACTTTACAAGCCCAAAATTATCAGGATTTTTGTTGACAACATTAATTTTGAGCCATATTTGATCTAGTAATTCCCTATTATTTTAGAAGTTCTCTTCTCCCCCAATCTCTTGCTGTTCCTTTTACAAAATACACTATCAATGAGAACAGCTTGAATATTTTGGGGACAATCAAATGGATTGTCATTCAATTTCCAAATAGTGTAGTATCTTCTTTTCACATTTTGTATTAAGAAGCAGGAGCTGTCATTTTTGCACTCACAATGAATGCATTATGATATCAAGGAGTTCTGCTTGAAGGAATGAAGGTGGACAATTGGGGGAATTTTGGAGACTAAGATGCATGTTGAGTTAACAGGAAGGCAAAAAGCAGATGGGGAACTCAGACATAGGTCTAGAAATTCAAGAGACTCTCCTAACTTACCCCATGATGGGAAATCTCTGAATTTCAGGGAATTTTAGGTTCAGGGTTCGCTCTGAAGGTTCAAGAACAGCATCGCCAGAAGCACTTTGAGAAGAGACGAAATCCTGCAGCCGGCCTGATCCAGGTAATGCCAAAGTTCCTCTGAAATGCAGACCAGGTGCTTGGCCTGATCCCTATGAAGTTACAAATGGGAAACTTTGGTATGAATGAAAGGAGCAAAGAGATATGAGCTCTTTAAACTATCAGAAGCCTTAGGATGAGTTCCTTCTGGTAGGAGCATAGCAGGTGGGTAGTGTAGCATCAGAAGTGCTGGACATGGAATTAGGGAGACTTTGGTTGGGGTCCTACCTCAGACACTTATTTACTAGTTATATGATCCTGGACAAATTACTGTGTTTTCTCAGCTTTGGTTTCCTTATCTGTAATATGGGGCATATAGAACCTTTCTTAGAGGATTGTTGTGTGGATTAGATGAAATAACATATGGAAAGCACTTTGCAAGACTTAAGATGACATATAAATGCTGGACCTGTCATTTCCTCAGTGGAGGAAAGTTCCTGGTGAGTAAACTCCTACTGCTGTAGATTGACACCTTCTTGGCATTATTGTCTTGGAGAGTTGCCAGAGGTACAAAAGAGTTGAGTGTAAGTGACTTGCCCAGGATGCCATAGCCAGTCTATTTCAGAGATGGGACATAAACCCATTTCTTCTTGACTCCAAGGTTAGTTTGTTATTAGCTACCAAACATTATCTCTCCATTATGGTATTATTAATATAAATAGTAAGAGCTAACATTTATATAGCATTTTAAGGTTTGTAAAGTACCACATATTTATGTTGTTTCATTTGGTCTTCACAACAACCTCATGAGGAAGGGGTTATTGTTATTTCCATTTTTTAGATGCATAAACTAAGAGAGATTAAGTGACTTGTTATGCAGCTAATAAGCATCTAATACAGGATTTGAACACATACCTTCTCATCCCCAAGTCCAGTACTCCATCCACTGTAAAATATCATCTCCCTTTTTTGGATCAACTCTCTTAAAAGAAAGACATGGATTTCTCTGAGCCCCAGTAGGGGAAACTTTTCCCACCAGTAGATTTGGGATTAAGGTACCTTAGCCTGACAAAAAATGCATCCAAATATGATACTTTTAAATGAAATCAATATTCCCTAGTTTAGAAAGAGTCCATTGAATTATGTTTCAATTGGGTTTGAGCCTGGTTTCCAGAGAGAGAAAATGGAAGCATGTCATAGTCCATAATAGCCTTCATGTCTTAAAAACTTTTCAAGTTGTGTGCTTCTGCTTTGGAAGCCAGGATAAGCCAACCCTGCTCACTCCCAACTATCACCCTTCCCCTTTAAACATGACCTTACTACAAAGAACAGATTCTAGGTTAAGGTGGCCACTCCTCTCAGTACCCTAGGGACTGGTGTATCCTCCTGTTGCTCTAGTGCCCTGAGGCCAGCAGGAGTATGAACTATCTGGGAAGAGGTTGAAAGTTCACAAAGGCACCTGACTCAATGTCATGAATTACTTTTTGGTGGAGATGGGTAGGTGAAAGAAGGGCCCTTTATGAAAATTTCAGATAAAGGTAGGAGAGGATATGCTTTCTTATTTCTAATCTCCGCCCCCCCCCATGTGGGGGTTTAGAATTGTTTTGACATAATTCAAGGTGGGAATAGATTGGACTGAGGGTCTGGGGATGGGAGACCGATGATATTTTGGGGGAGTGTGTGGAATGTGCTAGACAGCGTAGGGGAATTGGAACTGACTTAAAATAAATGTATAAAAATCATCTCATGAATCCTGGCAGATGCCTTAAGTTGATCTGTGAAAATTCAGGCAGATTTAATCACTGCACAGTGCAAACAAAATCATAAAATGGGTTGTGTTTTGCTTGACTTGGTTTTGCACAAATGAGATGAAGTTTATGTAGACATTTTGCTGAAATCAGGGGCATTGGTAGTGTAGAAAGATGTCTACCCTAAGGAATCTTGAAAACTAGAAAAGGAAAGGTTGGCACATTATACTTACTACCTTTATCTAGAATGTTTTCCTCTTTCTCCTATGGTAGTAGCTGTCATAGATGAGACAAAATAAAGGAGCGTTTAAGTTGACCCTCATTTCCCCCAACAATTGGAGGGTGGTTTCTTAACTGAGTAAAATGCATTTAATTGAATTCAACGAGTCTGTCTGCTGAGTCCTGTTCTAGGCAGTAGGGTGGGAGATCTAGAGATGAAGGTAAGACATGGTCTCTGCCTTTGGGGAACTCAGTCTAATTGGAGAAATAAAACTTGTGCACACAAAATGGAAAATGGTACAAGGTACAGTATAACCAGGGACCCAAATATGGCATACAGTATGAATGCTAAGAGTGGTCAGAGGGGGCACATAGGTGGCGCAGTGGATAAAGCACTGGCCCTGGATTTAGGAGTACCTGAGTTCAAATCCAGCCTCAGACACTTGACACTTACTAGCTGTGTGACCCTACACAAGTCACTTAACCCCCATTGCCCCACCCAAAAAAGAAAAAAAAAAAGAGTGGTCAGAGAAGGAATGGGTCACTGTGGGCTGGAGTAGCCAGGGAAGGTTTCTTGGAGGAGGTAGGACTTGAGGCGATCCCTGATGGTGAGTAGGATTTGGGTAGGGACAAGATTTTTCTAGGTATGTGTAGAAGGAAAGGCTGGGCACGAGTCATTAATTACAATGAATTGATCAAGAAGTTGGCCCCCAGCCCTTTCCAGTCTTCTTACATTTTGCATTTTCCTCTCCTCCTCACCCCAGTGTGCTCTTTGATACAGTGACACTGGCCTTGTTGCTGTTCCTGAAATAAGACACTCCATTGCCAGAGTTTGGGCATTTTCAATGTCTCCCATGCATTAAATGCTTCTCTTCTCTTCTCTTTTCTGCCTCCTGGTTTCCCTGGCCTCTGTCAAGTTCCTGTAAAACCCCATCTTCTACAGGCAGCCTTTCCCAATCTCCCTTCATTTTAGTGCCTTCCCTCTGTTGATTATCTCCAATTTATTCTGTATATATGTACATATTATTTGCCTCCTTTACTCCATTAGCCTCTGAGCTTCTTGAGGGAAGGAACTATCTGTTGCCTTTCTTTGCATAGTGCTTTGCACACAGTAGGTGCTTAATAAGTTTTTATTGGCTGAGTGACTAACTGGTGTTGACAAGTCTCTCTTATTAGGATACTTGCAGTTAATAGAGAAAAAGCTATGTTATTTCTTTGGCTACATGCTAGGAGCTTGTCTTGGCCAGCACTGGACTTAAAGGAATGATAAAAATTGATGTTTATAGAAAACCTTAAGGTTTGTAAAACATCCATAATACATTATCTCATTTTATCCTCACAAGATTCTTGTGAGGGAGATTATACAAGTTCTTATACCATTTATAATTACACGGATTATACTATAATTATATCCATCTTAGAGGCGAGGACCCTGGGATCTTTCTCATGGTCACAGCTAATCAATCAGTTGGTCAACAATCATTTATTAAGTATTGTTTATTATTTATTTATTAAAGCATTTATTAAACAATCTGTGCCAGCCACTATGCTAAGCACCTGGAATAAAAAGAAAGACAAACCCAGTAGAGGAGCTCAAGTTTTAATGGGAGGGGGACAATATGCAAACAACTATATACATAAATACGAAGTGCATAAAGTAAAAATGAGAGATAATCTTAGAGGGGAAAGCACTGGGGGGAAGGTGAAGAAACAAGGAAAAAGGCTCTTGTAGAAGGTAGAATTTATGATGAGTCTTGAAGGAAGTCAGACGGGAAGAGGTGAGAAGGGCGAGCATTCCAGGTGAAATGGTATCGCCTGGGGAGTTTTGCGTTTGAGAAAGAAGACCAATGCTGCTGGATTCTAGGGTATGTAGAGTAAGTGCTGGAAGTGGGATTCAACCCTGCATTGTTTCTGATTTGAGATCCAATGCTCCATGACTCCTTGTTACTTCTCTATAAGGAGAGCTGGAAGGCATCCCTGGTTCTGCCATTAATTAATTAGCCGTGTGCCACTGGGCACGTCTCTTGAACTCTGCTTGTCTGTACAATGAAGACTAGATTGGACTTTCACATTCTCTGATTTACCATCTGTGATGTCCGACCTTTGACTGGCCTTTCTCGGTGTTTCATTCCCTTGGCCACAGTCTGCTTGGAGATTCTACGCCACCAACCTCTCTCGGACAGACCTCCACTCGACATGGCAATATTACGAGCGCACAGTCACCGTCCCCATGTACAGGTACCACCATTAAATCCTGTCCTTGTTGCCCTTCTGCCACAGGGAGCAAATATCCTGTGAGGCTTTTCACCCCCACACCATTGGGGCTATAGTCCTTAGACAGCCTCCCTGTGGTGTTGCATTGTTTTTCAATTCGTCCTTAACTCTGTTATTTTGTTTTTGTTTTTATTTTAATTTTCATTAAAAAGTGCCTATGTTTAAGATTCTCTGTGTAAGTTCCATGGTATTAATTTTGTTCTTTGCTTATATTGTCGCAGTTGTTTTCACCTTTATTTCTCTGCCCCCGTTTTCTTTTGTTGTTGTTTTCTTCACTGTTAGTTGCATTGTGTTGTGGGCTGCTTCGGCAGCATGAGAAGAAAGATCCCCCTCTCTCCCCAGAGAGCTGCCCCGGAATGGAGGTAATGTTCCTCAGCCTAGTCCATGTTGGTGCTGAATTGTGTTCTCTGCCACATGTGTGAACTATCCACTCTTGCCCTTTTGCCTCTTGACCCTTTTAATCCTCCTCTATCAAAAGGGGGTCTCTCTTTGCCCAATCTGGGTTTGTGGTGGGTGGGCCTCTATAGAGATGGACTGCCTTTAGAAACAGTCTTCTTCCTTTTCTTACTTCCTTGTCTTGGAGAGGGGAAGACCGCTAGGGTGTCTGAGGAGAGCTCCCTTGACTTTTACTTACAGGGATCAATGAGATCATCTGGTGGCATGGGATTCAGTCTATATATGCTTGGAGTCTAGCATGTACTCAGAAGGAATTTTGGATCCGAATGGGCCCTAGGCCAACGTTCTTGAATGGAGAACACAGATGTAGACTCCAGACAGACAGACACAAACACATATACACACCTTCCAGAAGAAGATTGTTGAGAGCAGAAAGAGGAAGAAAAAAGAGAAAAGAAATTTAACAATACCTCTGAATTTTGAATTATTAGGCCCAACAATACTAGCAGGCCATGTAGTTGAACTCTCTGGAAAATTACCAGGAACTATATCTCTCTCATCTATGCTGGTCCCATTTTGTAACTGGAACAGGGAGCAACACTAGTGTCAGAGAGGGTCCTGTTTCTTTGGGGGAAGATGATGGTATTCCTTGAGGAATCCAAACAGTAGTTCTTAGTAGCCTCCATTCACCCTCCTGCCCCTAGGCTGCTTCGGAGCAATGCTCCATTTTGATTGGCTGCAGGGTTGGTATAGGCACATAATTACAATTTTTCTGCACCTAAACCCCAAACAACTGGTGAGTAAGTAGTTTAAAATAATCAAATGTATTCCTTGGATTAGCAAGAATTTCTCAAAACATCCTGCTGTCTCCCTGGGGTTTATTTCTGTGGCTTTTCACTGCTAGTTGAGCCTGAAAATAGGGTGTGTGCAAATATTTGTGGGGCTCCCCTAACTTCAGAGATTGTTGGTAAGATTCCTAGAAGCTCAGTTTCTACAAAGTACAGGCATGAATTTTGAAGTTTTACACCCAACAATACTAGCAGACCACCTCGCTGAGCATGAAAGAGAGGGGAGAAGAATGTATTAAAAGCATTTTCCATATCTCTTTTGACTTTTTTTTCCCATGGGGATTAGGAGTCCAGTGTCTAATATCAGGAGTGTAGCTCTTCTTTCATTGGGGGACAGGAACTCATCAGACACCAAGAACCCAGGCCCTTTGGGCTACAGTTTACTGCCTCCGGTTGTGTAGATGCCTATGTTTACCCCATGGACTAATTTTCTTTGTTCTGTTCTTTTCCCCCTCCCCACTTTCCCTGACTTTCTTCTTATTATTACGTTCTCTCTCCCTCTCCCTCCCTTTCTCTCTTTTTCTTCCTTCCTTTCTTTTTTCTTTCCTTCCTTCCTTCTTTTTTCTTCCTTTCTGTCCTTCCTCTCTCTGTCTCTCCTCTCCCTCTCTTCCTTCCTTCCTTCCTTCCTTCCTTCCTTCCTTCCTTCCTTCCTTCCTTCCTTCCTTCCTTCCTTCCTTCCTTCCTTCCTTCCTTCCTTCCTTCCTTCCTCTCTTCCTTCCTTCCTCTCTTTCTCTTTCCTCCTTCCTTCCTTCTTTCCTTTCTTTTTTCCTTCCTTCCTTCCTTCCTTCCTTCCTTCCTTCCTTCCTTCCTTCCTTCCTTCCTTCCTTCCTTTCTTTCTTTCTTTCTTCCTTCCTTTCTTTTTTCTTTCCTTCCTTCCTTCTTTTTTCTTCCTTTCTGTCCTTCCTCTCTCTCTGTCTCTCTCCTCTCCCTCTCTTTCTTTCTTTCTTTCTTTCTTTCTTTCTTTCTTTCTTTCTTTCTTTCTTTCTTTCTTTCTTTCTTTCTTTCTTTCTTCCTTCCTTCCTTCCTTCCTTCCTTCCTTCCTTCCTTCCTTTCTTTCTTTCTTTCTTTCTTTCTTTCTTTCTTTCTTTCTTTCTTTCTTTCTTTCTTTCTTTCTTTCTTCCTTTCTTCCTTCCTTCTTTTATTCCTTCCTTCCTTCCTTCCTTCCTTCCTTCCTTCCTTCCTTCCTTTCTTTCTTTCTTTCTTTCTTTCTTTCTTTCTTTCTTTCTTTCTTTCTTTCTTTCTTTCTTTCTTTCTCTTTCTTTCTCTCTTTCTTTCTCTCTTTCTTTCTTTCTCTGTCTCTTTTGGTGTGAAAACACTTGAAAAAGCTCGCAAACACAAACTTACGGGGCCTCCAGGTATGAAGTGCATGTGAATCTGAAAGCTGTGTGTGGTGTTATTTCTTGTTCTTTGTTTGGGACTATAACAAGTTGAGGCTTTTGAAAAAACCCCAAAACAAACCACTGCAAAAAGGAGAGAGGGCCAACCCCCCACTAACAGCCTGCAGAGCTAATTCCATGCAGCTTCATAAACCCCTCCTTGTGGTTTGGCACAAGTGTTGGGAGAATTCACGGTGGAATGAAGGAAAATGCTGGTAATTGTGGTTTGTTCAGCCTCCATGGTAACAGCCACAGATTACACACACCTGAGACTGGATGTTCAAAGAATCTCCTCTTTCATATTTTCACATTTCTTTCTGCTACTTCCTGAACCATTGCTTATTCTTCGATTTATATTCCTGTTTCTTAACCTTTTTCTGCTTCTCTGTGTCCTTTTTCTCCTTGACCCACCCTCTCCTGTTGCTCTCTTTATTCTCCCTCTTCCTGATGTCTGTTCTGATCCTTTCTTCCTACTTCCATTTCTCAACTCCTCATTGTTTTGTTAGCTGCTACCCCTACTCCTGGTTGTAGACTGCTCCATGGATCAGAGGCCAATTCCCCAGGACTCCTACCCTGAATTATGAAGGAAGCTGTAGGGTTCACCTTCCCTCCAAAGCTGAACTACTGTGGCAGAAACTGGAGACATTAAACTGAAATATTCCCCCATCCCTGCCTCCTCTAGAAATGTGTATCAGCACTGGACTTCTGGATAGCCTGCTGGTGTGGGACATGGGAACTGGGCTTATACCTACCTGGCCTTATCTGTGGGAGAATGAATTCCATGCTCTAATGTACAAAGTTCTCTGCATGCCTAGGAGACTCGATTGTATACAAATAGTGAGCTCCCAGAAAGTCAGGCCTCAGTGCCAGGTCTGGTGAGTTATAAATACAGTGACTAAAATAGCAAATATCATATTACATTGTGGGCCATATCCTAAGGGGAGAAGGAACCAAAGGAGCTTAATGGGTTACTCATTTCAGAAAAAAGGATGCTTGTTCTTGCCCTAGCATCCTTGGGGCTTGATGTCCCAGAGCCTTTGTTTAGAGGTGGAAAAACTAGGGAAGAGAGATTCAGGTTTCTTCTCCCAGATGGGAGCTGGTGTCATTTTAGCTTCTCCAAGTGGATAGTTCTCCTGGCTAGGAAGATGGGTTTTAGGTTACTTACTGGTCACAGGCCTGACCTGATTCAGTGGCTTTAATGACCGGCAAAGCCATGTTTACCACCTGTGCTGAATCATGACATGGGCCAGGAAATTCTGTTGGAGAAATCTGAAGTTGTCTTAGACCAGACCAATTCTCTAGCAAAAGGAAAAGTGAAGCCCAATGTGGACCAGGCTTGTCATGATGGGGACACAAATGGAGTTCCCCAACCCTGTATCTGGGCAATGTTACATGTCCAGCCTATTCACTTTCTGCTGACCAGAAGCAAGCTAGCCCCAATGCCTGTGAGATTTCCATCTTGGGTAAGAAAGGCTCCTGTAAAGTTCCCTGAAGCTGGTGTGGTGTCTGTGCACCCTCCCTGTGCTATCTCGAAAGCATGAGCACAACAGCCCTCCTAGATGCCCCAGATTGCACCATAGGCACCTCGGGAGGAGACCTAATTGGCCTTGTCAAATGGAGTCAGCTTCCCCACTGCCAACTGGACCCTTACCACTCTGTGATCTACGGTAGCCATTCTCTTTCCTTTGGGTGTGATACCCTTGACTATCCATCCCTGGCCTCCCCACCCTCCCCAGCTCCCTGAATTCCTTATTGCTCTTTCATCCACCATAAGACATGATCCATTTAGGAAGCACTTGGGACTCTCCTGACAAGTGATAGGGTGTATTGTGTGTGTGTGTGTGTGTGTGTGTGTGTGTGTGTGCTCTCGCATGTGTGTTGCACATGCTATTGCCTCTCCTCCCTCAATCCTTCTGTTTCGTGATGGTGTTGTATCTGTGTCTCAGGCATGACTTTCCTCTTACCTTGGCTCTGAGGTGCTTATGTATTGTGTTTTCTAACCCAGTGTGTATGTGTGTGCAGGTATGTGTGTGTGTGTGTGTTGTGAGTATGTATGTATGTGTGTATGGTGGGACAGGGTGGGGGACTGACTTGTGTCTTGCTCCTTTTTCCGTCTGCAGTGAATGCTTACAGTTGATGTTGGGAATGGGGAAGGAATGGGATTGGGGGAGATTGGAGAACAGGGCCTGGGTCTGGGCCTGTGTAATGAAGAGACTGAGAAGGATAAACTAGACTTTGCACCTGAACTCACCCCTCTTCTGTGTCAGCCCTGTGGCTCTGACCTCAGCATGAGCTCCGCCTCTAACTGCCGTGGCCAGGCCTTCCTGCTTAGCTCCCCTCCCCGAGCTGGAGCTCACCTCTTGCTGCAAGGAAGGGTGCCTTTCAGGGAAGAGAGAGAGAAAGCCCAATTAGTATGTGGGGGCCAAAGGATGGGGCACCAGAGACTTGGGAGTCCCCCATCTGGGAAGAGGCCGAGCTTGGAATAGAATCAGGGTGAGTGGCTGCTGGCATGGGTCACTTAGCCCCTTGGTCTCTGTGTCTGGGATGGCATGTTCATAGAATGGTGCAGGCAATTTCAGTGTGAATTTCTTGGAGACCTTCCTAGGGAGAGCCCTGACTTAGGAACTGCTCTTGTCATACAGAAGAGGAGAAGGAAAAAGGCTGCCAAAGGCTGCTGTGGAGCCTGAGTTTTTACCATTGCTCCCATGATGCTTGCAAAACCATATCTGGGAGCCAACAACCTGTGTGCCTAATCATCTGGCTTCAAGTGAGGCCATTTGGAAAATCCAGGATGTGATCAGACTTTTTCAGCGAAAGGGCAAGAATCTGAAGGGCAGAGTGGTACAGTTGAAAAAGTACCGGCTAGGGGCAACTAGGTGGCTCAATAGATAAAGCACCAGCCCTGGATTCAGAAGAGTTCAAAGCCGGGCTCAGACACTTAACACTTACTAGCTGTGTGACCCTGGGCAAGTCACTTAAGCCCCATTGCCTCTCAAAAAACAAACAAAAAGCAAAAAAAAAAAGAAAAAAGAAAAAGTACAGGCTTTGGAGTTGAAGAATATAGGTTCAAGTCCTACCTTTCCCACTTGCTCCCTATGGGCCAATCACTTGGGCTACCTGGGTCTCAGTTTCCTCATCCATAAAATTAGGACAGTGAGATAGGATAAAGCCTGAGGTGTCTTTAAATTGTTAATATATGACCCTAAGATTCTGGGATTAGGAAGTCAAACTTTTAGCATCTCCCTCTTCTAAAACTATCAGATATCTAAGTTGTGCATTAGGTAGAACACTGGACTTGGAGTTGGAAACCTGAGTTCAGATTCTGACTTAGACACTTACTACTTGTGTGATCCTCTCTAAATCTCAGTTTCTTGCTCTGTAAAATGGGGATAATAATAGCGCCTACCCCACAAGGTTGTTGCAAGAATGAAATGAGGTAACATATATGAAGCAAACCTTAACAAAGCGCTTTGCCAATGCGACTTCTTATTATTCTCCATGCAAAACTAAAATGGAGAGCAGCTGTTCATGAGAAGAAGCCCCTGTAGAAGGGGCAGCTTTACCCAACAAATTACCCAGTGATTCCAATTCAAATGGCCCTCTTGGAAGCTAGAACTGTCATTGTCACTTCTGTCCTCAAATTAAAACCACCAGTGAAATAGGAGGAAGGACAGAGACAATAGGATATTGAATCCTCTTCCGCTGCTGCTAGTCCCTGGCGTTTTCTATCTTCCACCTTTTCAGTGGGGCTGGCAGGTTTCCAAAGAGGGACTTTTTTTTTTTCAAATGAGACGCCTCTGGTCTTGCTTTCTCTGCCTTTGGGACCTTCCCTCTCAGTAGCCAGCTTTTCCAGGGCACTCCTGGAACTCCCAAACACTCCTTTGGGTCTCAATTTGCTCATCCATAAAATGATGGTGTTGAAGTATGCTTAAGGTTTCTTCCAAAGTTTCTAACTTTTTGTTAAATTGCTGAAAATAGATTGGTGGGGAGCACAGAAGGGTATTGCTCCCCAGTAGGGGAGCTGGTGCTGGGAGACTTAGGGCTGGGGCTCTATAAAGAGGTTTCTCTCTCTCTTCTGCTAATGTCAAGACCATTTTAGGGTGGCTCTTGAGCATATAAGTCAAACCCCTCATATTTAAAGCTGTTACTAATGGGAGAAGTAGATGAAAGGTTCTTTTGAGAGATAATGGGCTGGTCTGATTGGAAACCTTACTCTTCTCTCCTTTTTTGTACTCCAGACTGATTCCACCTCTCAACCAATTGGAACTTCTTCGAAACCTGAAAAGCAAATCTGGACTCACTTTCAGGTCAGTAACCAAGTGGCCAAAGCTCTGGGGGAAATTGTCACTGTTGATGAGATCTCTGTTTCTTTGTGTCCATATTTGTCTTTTTCCTACTGCCCCTCCTTTCTGTGGTCTCTGTAGGTCTTCCTGTATTTGGATTTCCCTATATCTATTCCTTTATCTTTGAATTTTTCTTCCAGTCTTACTACAATATAGCCCCATCTTCATTTAGCCTCCTCTGAGTATCTTAAAAGTAGGACAGCTCATTAGCTGTGCCAGAGTTGGCAGGGGGTAGATTAGATAGTCTCTGAATCTCTTCATCCCAGGGTTCTATGATTTACTTGATCATAGCATCTGTTTGGAAAGTTCTTCCTTTTGAGAAATTGGCTTTGAGGAAGTCAGAGGACCAGGGAGAATGTTAGTATGTGACACTTTGCCTTGGGGTGGCACTACAGATTTTTGAACCACCTGTTTTGTGGGCTTTTGACTTCCAGAACCTTTCTTTACCAAGCTATGGGTGACATCATGGTAGGCAATTTAATCAAGACATTTAGGTTAGGTTGCTTAGTTCTGCTCATTGCTGCAGCTAACTCAAGGTGTTGCCACAATTGAGGAGTCAGAACAGTTTAGCTCTGGGGCCAGGGAGGCATTAGCTAATGCCATAGAGCATTAGTCCCTTTCCCATTCTGAGACCACCTATAGGCAGAAGTGTGGCTTTGGGGATTGATATTTTTGTGTGATGTTGTGTATTCCTGGGGTGGGGGGAGAGGGGGTTGTGCATTGAGCCATGGGGCAAGCTTCTTAAGGTCTTAGGCAGAAAGTAAATAGTCCCAGATGTGAGCGATGACGATTCTGCGTGACAAGGTCAGTAACATGTGTGTCTTTGACACCATCTTCTGTCCCTGACAAACCTTCCCCTTTCAGCCTGGGTCTGATTTCCAGGGAGCCTTGTGGGACCCCAACATAAGATGATCAACTCATCTAGACTTTGTCTAGGGGTCTGTGGTTTGGAGTGGGGGTTACTATGAAGGAAAATGAAGGTGACTTGGATTAGTCCAAGAAGCAGGAGTACTAACCCCCCCATCTCCAGGTTTGTATCTTAGCATTTTTTAGACTTTGCTGAAACATGAGGTAGTTTGGGGTGCTGGGCAGGATGAGTGGAGAAATCTGGCAACGAATGGGTGGCTTCTGAAATTGAATAGCCTTATAACAGTCATTCCCAACATCTCCCTCATGAGCACATTGGAACTGAGTAGGATTGGAAGAGAAGAAACCAAGACTAGTCTCTTCCTTTTAAGATTAATCCTACCCTATGGGAAAACATGGAATTGGAGTAAGCAGGACTCCCATCTTTTGAATCTGGATAAGAAATAGGGTTGGCCTTTGGGGGAATCTTTTTAATCTCTTGTTGGGAAGGCAAAGGAAAAGAACTAATCTCACTTGACTCCCTCAGAGTGAAATACCTGGGGGGGGGGGGGCAGGTCCACACAGTGAGTCTAGAGGTGTCTTTTTCAGGAGGGTTCTCTGGTTGTTGGGTGGATGCTGCCATTTTTATACATGGGGCGAGAGTTTTGTGTCCTTTGTACTGAACACATTTACTAACTCACTGTTGCTTCTGTTTAAAGGAAAGAACCTCAGCCTGAGCCATCGCCAAGGTCTGTATATCTCCTGCCTTCCCATGCTCTATTTGGTATATTGCTCCGTTTGTGTGTGTATTTATATATCTACCTCTAGCCCTCTTTTCCGTCTGTGGCGTATTCAGCCAAAGGGAGCTGAGTACCATGGGCAGAACAAGCTCTGTGTGTGCGCTTCTCACTGTGTGGTCTGTGGGCATCTGTATGACTGTGCCTGTGTGTCTGTCTCTCTGTATCACATGCACAATGGTGATGTTGGTCCTTAAATCACTTTTCCTTTGTTTTGACTGTTTCTCCTCAATGTACTCTGGAATTATTTTGTGGCTCTGTGGATGGGGGCCTCTGGGGACAGCTGATGGCAGATTGCACATTGTTTTTCAGTGTCACCTCTCCACCCACTTGTGGTGAAGAGGCTTCTGGTCTAGCCTACTACTATACATGACCCGGAGGCAGAGCCTACCTTTAAGACCTCACCCCATTCCTATTACATTTTTTTAGACCAGAGTTAGATTTCATAGCTAGTCTAGGTCTTGGTCCACTAAAGTCAAACTAAGATCTCTTTGATGTGGGCATTGTTCTTGTCCCTTCTCCTGGCCATTGGATAGGTGGGTGTGGAATCAGGGTAATCTCTCGCTTCTATTCCAGGGGCTGTGAGATGTGTACCCTGGAGAGAAATCTTTGCTCAGCATATTTAGCAAAGGATTTTACAAAGACTCAAGGGTGTCTTCACAGTGGACTAAGAAAAACTGCCTGCTGCTGTTTAAGGCATGATGCCAGAATGACTTTCTCTCATTTTGGCTTTTGCCTGTCCAAATCAGATAGTGACTAATTAGAGGCCCTGGGGATTTTCTTCCTGTGCGATTTATCAACCCTGCCTCCCCATTCTCCAACAAAACCCAACCACAGGCTCAGAATTGTCTGTAGAAATTCAGAGCCAAATGTTCTCTCAGCTAGGAAGTTCCCTATTTCTTCTTAGGAACATAGACCATTTTTGAGGAGTTCTTTAGGTATTGAATTTGGCTGTTTCTCTCCTGGCTTCTAGTCTGAAAGAGCTGGTGAAAGGCAGTAAATATGACAAGAGGAAAGGAAAATCCTACTGTACTCTCTAGGGCTTGAGTTTCATCATCTGCACAATGAAGGGGTCAGACTGAACAATATCCGTGGATCCTTCCAGTTCTGATGTTTGGAGGTTCTGTGGAATTTGGGCTGTTAGAGGTTGCATGAGCATGGGAGGGTGTGAGGCTTGGTGCCCAAGTAGGAAAGTCTTGGCAGGAGACCCGTGTCCGGGAGAAGAGAACAATAACAAAATTTCTTTTTTCCCCCTCAGCACGAAAAATAAAGACAATTTAGGGAGCAGCTAGGTGGCACAGTGGATAGCACTTGCCCTGAATTCAGGAGGACCTGAGTTCAAATTTGACCTCAGACACTTGACACTATCTGTGTGACTCTGGGCAAATCACTTAACCCTCATTGCCCCCCCAAGAAAGGACAATTTTTCAAAGAGACTGCAGGGCTGTGCCGTCTCCTTGTTGAGTATTTTTTCTCTTGTATGAGCTTATGTGTGCAGCCATAGCCTCCAAAGTGCTCAATCCACAAGCTGCTAAATAATGCCAGTCACCAAGATCATGTTTTCATAGTTGAGCTGGGGTTCAACAGCAGTGCCAGCTCATCAGACATTTGGGCCTCCATCAACTTTTGAAAGAATGTGAGGCTTGGCTGTACAAATGTGAGGTCTGATGTTGGCTTTAGGGGCTCAGGAGGAAAGAATTAGGTCCAATTCTCCATGCTTCCCTCCTCCCCAGCCATGCTCCCCTCCTCCCCAGCCATGCTCCCCTCCTCCCTAGCCATACTGCCCCACACAACTGATGGTACACAGGGGAAAGCTGTTTTTGGCTTTCTCCTAAGGAAACAACAGCTCTGCCCTGAATTGGGAAGACTAGCAAGCCTCATGTTTCAGCCCCAGCTAGAAGAATCCCTGCTGGTATCCAACTCTCTCATGGGCATTGCTGAAATTCTCCTTTTGGTCATCACACTATGCCTTCCCTCCTCTGCAGACCCATGGCCAGCCAAGAAAAGAAGAGTGACATTGCTGTCCTCTCAGTGATTGGATTTAGCCGAGAATGAATACAAACCCTGCCCTTGGGTGGTATCCCTATGTGCTTTCCAGGTCTTTTGTGTGGAGTCAGATCTTTCCTTTCATCTAGTTCAACTCTGTTGCCTTAGTACACTCTCTCCTTTCCCCTAGTCTCTCCCACCTGACCCCATGGTCTTGTGTTGTGAGAATGATCAATGAGGTGTCCAAATTGCCTTCTCTGGGCTACTGGAGATTGTCTTGCTTGTTACAGTGACTTGCTATTTTCTACTCCAAGTAGTTTCTAGATAGTCTGTTTCCCTCCCCCCCCCCCCCGCCCCCAATTTGGAATATATCACCTCCCCTTCCCCCAAATGCTTCTAATCATTGTCATTGCCCTTTTTTGGGTCTCTCTGACTTCTGCTCTGTCCTCTTTGAGATGAGGTGGCTCTCACTGAAGGCAGGATTAAAGGTGAGGACATACCACTGACTCCTGTGATGACATTCTGTGCTGTGCTCTGTATGATTCTTTTCTTTCCTTTTCCCCCTTCCTCCTTTTTTCCTCATTCCTAGCCCAGCCCAGCCTCTTTCCCATGTGTTTTCCCATGAGATGCATCCTCCCTGGCCTCCAGTACCTTGTAAACTCACAACCTTGATGCTGGTATGTTTTAGGAATTTCCCCAAACCTTCCCGTGTAGATTTCCAAGCCTGGTCCACTTAAGAGTTCCAAAGTTTTTTGAGAAAGGACACATAGTTGAGAATGGCCTAAGCCCAGGATAATGGTAGTGGATTGGCTAGTTTCCCCAGATGAAAGCAAAGAGGTAAGTGGCACATCTGGTTTTTAGGGGAACCAATGGCGATTTGGCTTTGCCATGTTTGACTGGCGTCCCATATTTAGTGGAAGTCTTATCTTCTGCTTTTCTGAAAAATGGCAAGAAATAACATTCCCCCGCATGCGTTCATCTTCTATTAATTAGCTGCCTGATGGAAATGAATTCCTGGTTTCCCTAAATAACAAAAATCAGCCCTAATGCTTGGGATTCTAATGTCATGAGTGCTGGTTGTTCACAAAGAGTCAGGTTTGCTGCTAATTGATCATGAATCTCTGGTACTCTTTCTAGTGTGATGCTATGGAAACCCTCCTTTTTTGGTTGTCTTCTAGCTTCCTGGAAATAGGTGACATCCTGCATATCCCTCTTCCAGGACCCCACTCAACCCCCAGAACAACCCTCAGTTCCTAGCAGGTGCTCAAATAGATGCCATTGTTGTTTCAGGCAGGAAAGTGAAGTCTGAATGTCTGTGATCCTTTAGGGTGGTTCTGATCATCGATACTCCTTGCTGTCTTTCACAGTCTGTTGAGGATTTGGTTTTCCTAGTTCCATGGGGAGCTTGTATCTTTTTTTAAGAGTTACAAGTTAGTTAACGTGTAATCTGTTTGTTACCTTTGGGCAGATAGACTTGTTGAGAAAATTCCTGATAGCTTTTTCTGCCCACTCTAGCCCCTGCCCCATAGCCTGACCTGGGTGAGCACTGGAATTCTAGCTATGTATGCAGAAAACATACCTATATTTCCAAATCCATCTATTCTAGATTGTGGTATAAAATAAGTTGACTGGCCCTTGAAAAGGTAGGAGATGTTATTTACAAGGAAATCCAGCTTACAGCAATAACACATTCCATTTCCTGGAAACAGATAGGTGCCCTTTTGAACCATATGATGCTGTGACTATTCACTTGTGATTTTGGCCCCTTGGGATCATGGGATTTGACCCCTGGGGCTGTGCCATGCAATTTATGAAAAATTTTTCTTTATTGTGGTCTGGGCTAGGTTGGCAAAAATTCAGACAGATTAGAAAAGGCTAGTTTTGGGACATCTATGTCTGTATTTATAAAACTAGATGGAGGACAGATAGTCCTGGTCTGGTCCCAAATCTATTTCAGAGATCCTGTTTCCCTCATGTCACAGTTGCTATGGCCTGAGGTCTTGGAGGGCCTGCCTGGCTTCTGAAGCCCTTCATTAAGAATTGGTGGAATGCTCTGACTTTGTCCTTCATTTTATTTCATCCCATCTCATTTCCTGCTGACTCATGTATTTGTGCTTGTGAGTGGGGAGGTAGGGAATCTCTGCCCATGCCCATGTACCTGGGGACTTCA
This sequence comes from Dromiciops gliroides, assembly GCF_019393635.1. Lineage (NCBI taxonomy): Eukaryota > Metazoa > Chordata > Mammalia > Microbiotheria > Microbiotheriidae > Dromiciops > Dromiciops gliroides. Next base: position 439,200,520 of record NC_057862.1, read on the forward strand.
CCTCTTCCTCCTCTCTATGTGCATTTCCTGCCCTTCCACAGCCCTCTGGCAGCACTGCCCTGAGGAAGTGGAGTCTAGCTGTTTGAGTCATGTTTCTGTACTGTCTGGTCTCAGCAGAGAGTCTGTGTAGGCATTACTGTGCCACCCTCATGCAGGCCTCAAGATCCTACCTGGAGGGGAGGGGAAGGCTAGAATCTGCTCTGGGGCTGTGCAGAGAGCTCCCTTCGGCTGATCTGAACAGAGTGGGGAGGTGGGACACGAAGAAGGACTGTCTGTCAGCCCAAGTGCAATCCTTTTGCACTATTCTCCACGAGGCAGAGACTTGGCCCTCAGAGTCGTCAATCATATACAATGATTCACCAAGCTGACCTTCTCTCCAACTTGCTTTTGTTGTCCTCTGAAAACACCGAGCCATTGAGGATAGTTCTGGGGTAAAACAGTTGACTGTAAAACAACACTGCAGAACAAAACAAGTGACAAGAAGCAAGATCTGACTATTGTTAGTCAAAGCCTACATGCTGGTTGCCATACTGACTTAGTGCCCTTTCAGAGGAACCTTTGCCCACTTGGAGCATACGGTGACTTACATAGATGCTGTAGACCTGGTCGGACACCGGAGAAACTCTCCCTGCGAGGAGTTAATGTCATGTTGTGCAGCAAAGAAAGGTATCCAGAGCATCCACGTGACCGTGTGATAAATGGAAGCAGCAGATTTGGGGATCTTAAGATTTCTCTGTTGAAGGGACCATATTAATTATTAAGCTTGTAGTTTAATTGGATTTTGGATATTAAATATACCCAAATCAAACTTCAAATGCTGCAGGGAGGGAATTTTTCAGTAATGTGCCTGTTATAAAACAATTAGACAAAAGAAGTATGGGTTTGTGTTAAATCTTACTCTGATGATCTCAGCTCCCAGTGCTGAGATAGGGGCATCTGAAAATGTTACTGGTAGATCCTCTATCAGACAGGAACATGGGGCAAAGACAGGCCTTCTTTGCCCACAAGGAAGCATGGTATACTATTCAGAAGTTTCTTGAATTTTAAAGAGTCTATGTTAGATTCCAATGTACTAGTCTACCTGTTACTGTACAAGGGAAGCAGATAAATATTTGGGGCCTTTAGAGGGAGGGAGAGAGGTCGATTGTATCACAATGTGGCTTAAATTCCTTGAAGCAAAAAGTCATGTCTGCAAAGTCCTCTATGACCCAGGTGACATGTATGTGGTCTTCCAAGCTCAAACTGGAATCAGGTTTGGTTTTTCTGCATTAAAGCTATTATTAGTTTGTGAGAAATCACCCAATGACACCTCAGCCATTGCCTCCTGAATAAAATCGAGTTTCACTTGTATTTCCATTTCATCTAATTATCTTGTAGCCCCTCTAAAAAGTGGTAGCTGTTCCACAACAGGGGAGGCCTGGCTTAGGGAATGTCAGATGGTGTGAGAGGCCAAGGTGAAATTAATGTCTGACTCCTTTGGCTGGATCCGTGAAGCTTTGTTGGTGCATTAACTGGTCAATAAAGCAATTGCACTTTCCCCCGCCTTCTTCTCCCAAACGTTTGAGTTTCAAACGACGGAACCTCTGAGTCTTCCCTTCCTTAGCTCTGTGGCTTTGCGGGATTTGTGAAATTCTCAAACAGTTTTTGACAAAGCCCAATTCCAAGTATTATTTTTTGTCAGCATGAAAATAGCAAAAAATAATACATAAGTTAAAAGAAATGTTTACTCAAACTTTGGCTTTAGAGAGAAAAATATCTAAATAAACTTTTGGGAAAAAGAGGCTTTTTTTCCAAGTAGGCAGAAGAATTGATCTGAAGTCCCCCTTGCTACATTTACTGAAGCCAGTTGCTGCCCCGAACCAGTAAATGGTGAGATGAAGGGACTTTCTCAGTGATGCTCAACTGGAGGCTGAGCAGTACCCTCTATGCAGTCTCTGAATTGATTGGTTTGTTTTCTTTTTCTTCCTTTCTCATTTTTTCCCTTTTAAACAAATTGAACCCTGCACCCAGGGAGCTGCTCAGTACAGACTCTTGCTATGAGCCTGGCCCTTAAAAGGATGGCGTTTAATTCTCTTTTGATGCATCTACAAACCAGAATGAAAGTGTCCTGTTTGGCGTTGGCTTCCCGAACTAATTTGTGCTCTCCCCTCATTTCCAGTAAAAGCAAACCGTGCAAAGAGTCTCTGTGTGGATGCTGCTCTGGAAACTCTAGGTACCACGGGAAATGCGTCGCACGGACTAACCCACTGCTGCACGGCCCGTTCTCTCTGCCCTGCTCCCCCCTGTTCTAAATACTGCCCTGCTTAATAGAGGTACTAGATGTAGGGGGAGGGAAGACCTTGGAGAGCATTCTCAAGCTATCCATCAGCTTCTATTGGGATAATGGTCATCCTAAGCCACCTCCTGGGCATCCTGCTCTCTTGCCTGAATCAATTCTTAAGCAATGTCCTAAGCAAAGCTTCAGCATTGCAGGATGGAAAATTTCTATTCATTTTGGTGGTGGCAAAGATGAGGAAAGATGAGATGCTTTTCCTATGTTTCAGAGCTAAAAAAAAAAAACCCAAACAAACAAACTTAAAATTAAAAGGAAAAGTTGTGTGCTGGTTTCTCTGAAAGCTCAAAAGTAAACCTTCCCAGGTGAGTTGATGCTACGCTGTTTGTTTTTGGCGACGCCTGACAATCTAGAACCTCTACTATGCAGTTAGACTAATGTATAAGCAGCCTACATCGATCAAAAGGATGCCTCTTCTCTGAGTGTGTTGGGAGAAGCTTCTGAGAACCTCAGGGAGGTCCCAACGCACACAGAGAAGGAGTGTTAGATACTCATCCCTCCACCCTCCCTCCTCTGGCCCCCAGGCCAGATTCAGTGTCCCCTATGCAGACTGGACAAAATGGTGGGAAAAAACCCAACAACTCCCCAAATTCCTTATGAACTTGTGCTTCTTGACAACCTGTCTAAGGAGCATAAGACTTTTCCATGTCTTCTACCATGTCTTTTTCTATTGTCTTGGTGTGACTATGTTTATCATTCTCCTGCTTGCCCTGAACTTTCTTCCCCACCCTTCTGGTCCCTTCCTTCTCCAACCTCTTCCTTCCCCTAGAGTGGAGCACGGAAAAATGTAGGCAGCCAACTCTGTCCCTTGGGGTTTGATGACTGGTCCTCTCATCGCCTGCATGCTGTCAGTGCTGATGCCCAAAGGGACCTGTGCTGAGTGTGTGTGTGTGTGTGTGTGTGTGTGTGTGTGTGTGTGTGTGTGGAAATGCAGTGAGACCAGGGACCCAGGGGGGCAGCATGCTTGTGAAATGGCATCCTGCATGTGGTATTGAATCCATCTGACATCCTCAGTTCCACCAGCCTTTGTTCAGCAACCATGTGAGATTGGGAATATACTTCCCTCATCCCATCCCTTTCTTTCTACTGCCTGCTCAGATGAGGAGGCAAGAGTGATGGGATTGTAGAAGCCTCCAGGATAAAGGCAAGCATCATGTCTCCTAGGGAGGCAGACACAGCACTTTTAACTCGTAGGAGGTTTTGGAAAGGGACAAAGCCTTCAATTGTTGGGATAAAGGCCATTCTGGCATAGGGATATATGACTCTTGGGGAATTTAAGTATAAAAATTGAGGTCAGTAATTCAGGAACAGTACAAATTAAACCATTGATGTCCCATCTCCCTGAGAGCTAATCGCAATATTCTTTTTCTTTGAAATTCCACATTATAATAGCTAGTATTGATCTATCACTTAAAGGTTTGCAAAGTGCTTTACATGAGTTATCTCATTTGAGCCTCACAAGAACTTGGTGAGGTAGGTGTTAATATTATTTCCATTTTACAGATGAGGAAACTGAGGCTCAGAGGTAAAGTGATTTATCCAGGATCACACAGCTACTAAGTGTCAGAAGCAGGATTCAAACTCAGGCCTTCCTTACTGCAAATCCAGCATTCTATTCATTACTCCCACTTACTTTCTGTTTCCTGGGCCTTCCTTGAGTCCATGTCTGACTCTTTCTCCATTTTTCTCTTCCTTAGGTACTCTTGTTCAGGATTCATCTCCCTTTTCTTGTTTATGGGAATGTATCTTTTATTTCTGTTGATGCTTTCCTGGCCTGACTCTGTCCAGTGTTCCCAACCTCCCAAGCAAAACCAGACACAATGAATGTTTCCAGTTAGTTTGAATGACACTAATTCTTTTCTTTTAAGTAGATTCTGCAGGATTCATTTCTTGCACAATTCCCAATATCTCACATTTTGGCCTTAGCCTTTGTTTTTGACATTTCTAACTAGTTGAGATACATATTTAAGAAGTCCTTGCAGGTTGGGTGCTCTCTTTTCAAGAAACAAGTATTTGGGAAGCTCCCAAATTGTTATCAGCAGGAGACAGGCACCTTGGTGGTATAGAATTTAAAAGACAGGCTGAATCCCTGCCCTCAAGGAGATTAGAGTCAAAGATAATCCAGGTATACTTGACAGAAATATATAAACACAGATAACTATTGAAGGAGTAATGGTAATGGTAATGGGTCAGTGGTCATTGGGATTGAGTTAGTTGTAGGATATTTGCTAAGTGAATGGAAGAAAGGATCAGGGTTCAGATATTATGGAAGCAATGACTGGAGCCCTGGGGATAGTGGAGTCCATTTACTTTTGGGTTTCCTTAGGGAAACTCCCATGGGAAAATATGATTTCAGATTAACCATTACTTCAGTCTGACTCCTGTAGCTTCTTATGACAATTCATCAGAATTGTCTGTTTCCAGTTGTCAAATGCCCAATCTAGACTTCAGCCACACCTTTGGAGAGGAAGGTGGCAACTTGAAGGAAAAGAAGAGTATAGATTATATACAGCCTCTATCATGTGAAATCTGTACATCTGAAATATTGGAATTTAGGAACCTTGTGGGCACTGATTTCTAGTAAATACCAACCATTCCCCACAACGTCAGTGATTTTGGTACAAGAGAAAAGTTGAATATTTTTCCATCATCTGTCTTCTCTCCCATTCTCCCTAGAACCATAGACTCCCAGAGTCATAAGGGACCTCAGGTGTCATCTAGTCCAACTTGTACCTGAATAGGTATAGCAGCATCTTTGATAAGTGATAATTTCTTTGCCTTAAGCTCTCTAGTGAGGGGCAGCTAGGTGGTGCAGTGGATAACACTGGCCCTGGATTCAGGAGGACCTGAGTTCAAATCCTGCCTCAGGCACTTAACACTTACTAACTGTGTGACCTTGGGCAAGTCACTCAACTCCAATTGCCTCACCAAAAAAAAAAAAAAAGATCTCTAGTGACAAGAAACTCTGTCCCTACTGAACAGACTATTCTAATTCTGAAGAATTCTCACTGCTAGGAATTTTTGCCATGGATTAGGCTGAAATCTGTCTCCATGTCACTTCCCGCTATTTGTCCTAGTTCAGTTTTCTGGGGCAGAATATTTTTATTCTCTCTTGCATAATCCTTCAAATATTTCCAGTTCATGTTATGCCAAATCTTTTCTTCTATAAGATAACTACATAACCAGATAGCATGTTTCGAGTCCCTTCATCAGCCTGACCATCCTCCTCTTCCCTGTACTTTTCCATCCAGTGACACTCCTTGATGTTCCTAACACAACACACTTCATCTCCCAGCTCTGAGAATTTTAAATGGCTGTGACCCATACCTGGAATTCTTTCCCTCCTTATCTCTGCCTCTTGGATTTCCTGGCTTCCTGCAAATCTTAACTAAAGTCCCACCTTCTTCAAGAAGTCTTTTCTGATTCTTCTTAATGCCAATGCCTTCCCTCTGTTGATTATTTCAACTTTATCCTCTATATCACCTATTTGCCTATTGTCTCCTCCATTACATTGTAGGTTCCTTGAGGGCAGGGCCTCTCTTTTTGCCTTTATTAGTATTCTTAGTGCTTAGCACAATGTCTGGCACTTAATAATGCATTTATTTATAATTCATCCTAAAACTGCATTCATTTTGGGGGGTTGCTATGTCTTATCAATGATTCCAATTGAACCTGTAATCCATCAAGATCATGCCCCAGTTTTTTACGTGAAATCTTTTCTATCTCTGCTGTACTTGTACAACTCATTAAAAAGCCCCTCAAGGGCAAGACTTTATATTTATCCCAATTAAATTTCATCTTTGACATGGTTATTCCACACTTTGGAGCTATTTTTGGATTCTAACTCCATTCTACAATGTATGAAACATCCTTTCTGGTATTGTCAGCCAAAAATGGGAAAACCATTCTATCTCTGCCTTTCTGTAAGTCATTGATAAAAATCTGAATAGAACAGGGCCAAGGATAGAGGCCTACCAGCACCCAATCAATCAATCAATCAACAAGTACTTACTTAGTATGCATCAGGTGCCAAATGCAGTGCTAGGTAAGGTGCTGGGGATGAAAAGACAAAAACGAAAACAACTCCTGTTTTTCTGGTGCTTATAGTCTATGTACTACATGTACATAGGGTATATACAAAATAAATACAATATAATTTGGAGAGGGAAACCATTAAAACCTGGGTGGATTCATAAAGGTTTAATGTGGGAAAATAGTGTTTGAGTTGAGTCTTAAAGAAAATGGGATGCTAAGAGGCTGAGCTGAGGAATGAGTGCATTCCAGGCACAGGGGACAGAGAGTGCAAAGAATTATAAATGGGAGATGGTAACTTGTATAGGACCAACCAGAAGGACAGTTTGAAATACAGAGTATAGGAAAGGGAGTAATGCATAATAAGTCTAGAAAGGTTAGTTGGAGTCAGACTGTGAAGGCCTTTAAAGTTTTGAAGGCCTTTAAATGTCAAACAATTTATATTTTATCCCAGAGGCCCCGGGGAACTCCTGGAGTTTATTGAGGAAGAGAATGACAAAGGCGGACCAGCGCAGCTGTGTGACCTCCCCCCCAGGTTGGCACTGATAGATTCTTCTCTATTCCCTGGTTCTAGTTATTTAATCAGGTTCAAGCTCACCTAACTGTACTATTTATAATCTAGTGGACATCTTTCCATCTTGTCCATTAGGATGTTTCAACGTATTTTTGACAAAAACCTTGTTGAAAATGAATTCTACTCTATGCATGCCGCCCCTGACCAAGCAAGTGCTCCCAGGCCCTCATTTCAGTCAAAGCTCAAAGAAGTCAATTCCCAGGCTCAAGTGGACTCCAAGATTTTCCTTAAAAAAAAAAAAACAACCAAACCCATGAGATTGCCCAAATCCTACAGTATTCCCAGGAGCTCGGAACAGTGAGGCCTGATCCCCACGTTGATAGAAACAGCTCCATTCGCTCCTATCATTGTGTATGGGTATTAACATAGCAGGACTGAGACTTTATTAACTCCCTGACAGGAGTCAGTATGTAGGCAGCCTTGGGCTGTTCAGCCTGTTTCTAGAGCAGGTGCAGTGAGGGATGGCTCAATTTAAGTGTCTTCTACAGCCTGCCCTGGCAACAAGGCTTAGCTGAGCTGTCATTCTTCATTCTTGCCAGTTAAGTTGCCTTGAGTCACTTCATTACTTGGGAGTAAGAAGCATTAAACTTCAAGTGTTTTTCTTTCTCTCTTCTCTAATCTTCTTCCCCTCTGTCTGCTTGACTCAGAAGGACCTCTCTGATTCATTTCCATATGTCCTTCATTCAACCATGTGTAAGTGTACAGTTTTCTGCCCCACAGATCCGACTACACATCTTGCCTGGTGGAATCGGTGCTGCCAACGCAGTCCGAGCCCGCTGGCAGCCCATGGGCTGGTTCTAACAGTCCATGTCAGCATCATTCTCACAACAAAGTAATTGCTAATCTTATCACTGCAGAACTAAGGCATTTCTTAATTGCTAAGTGACTCCAGAGTCGTATTTCTGCCTGGAAACTTGGATTTCAGAGGGCATGGTGATTAGAGTTTGGACCATTAGTAGCAACAGCATTCTCCAGGGATGTTTTAGTTAGTGGTGATTTAAAAATCCATTTTATTGTGGCTACTATTTTCCTTGGATGATTAAATTCTTGGTTTCTCTTGGAAGAACAGGCAGCATGGTATAGTGGATAGAGTGTTGATGCTGAAGTCTAGAAGGCCTGGATTCAAATCCTGTCCCTGATTCTTATGACTTGCATGGCCCTGGGCAAGTTATTTACACTTTTTCAACCTCAGACAATTCTCTGGGACTATAAGTTATACACAGGTTGTGATCTTCATTGGTGGAAGTCATTCCCAGAGCAACAAAATTTTATGGGCTTTATGTATTGAATATTTTCTTGAAAATAGCATGCAATCCCATTGCCTTTCTGAGGACAGAGGGTACATTAAAGTGAAAGATAGAGTGTTTCAGTGTTTCTTGTTAGAAGCTGAGGTACCATATTCCTTGGGGACCCCAGGGGTCCTACATAAACTGAGTCCTGCTGAAATAGACCTTTGAAGAGCTTTGAGCTAAAGTAGTTAAGTGGTTCTTGATATAGAGATACACTTTTGAAATCCCTTTGATCTTTCCAGAAAGTGCAATGAACAAGTACAGGGATCCTAGCATAAGTAGAAGGTATGTAGGCCTCTGTTTCTTGGTCATCATTCCAAGAGCCATGATGGAGGGGTTTGTCTTGAGAACAAAGAAACAGTCATGGAGAGTAGATGTTGGTGAGCTTGACACTTCCCAATCCATCTAGCCCCTGTCCAGAGATTGGCCCCTATCTACCTGATGTCTAGACCTTCCAGCTTATCTGCCTGTTGAATTTGCCTTGGATAACAACACTGGTAAACATGAGTAAAGGGATGGATCATGAAAATTCACATGCCAATTTTCCAAACAAAACCCCCCCCAAAACCAAAACTTCTCCTTGAGCGAGATATAGGCCTTCCTTGATTCTCTTTAGGAAGAATTCTTCCATTGCCTCTCCCAATTTTCCTGGACAAGTGGTCCACTTTTCCAATTCCTTGGACTTCTGGGATTCCACCTGCTTCTCTATTCTTTCTTGTCCTTCTGTGCTGCCTTTCTGAGCCTGCTTATCATGAAGCAACTATAGCTGCATCAACTGCCTGCTGGCTTAGCGGTGTAAGGCAAGGAGAATGGGAGGGAGCAAGAAGGGAATCAGACACTTGACCTGTAGCCAAGATAGGAAATGGATCAGTGAAGCTACTGCATTGCTTCTGGTTTTAGTGGTTTGTGTTTTAGTTTGGTTTGCAAATCCATCATTTTCAAGTAAACTAGGACAGGATGGACCAGCATTTTTGGCATTGGTTACTATTCTGAGACTTCCTGTTATCACCATTTTATAGAGAAGAGAGTTTGGTTGATATAAGGTAGAGTCATCTTGTACTTTGTCTAAGAGAGATAAGTTAGCAATATATGGAAAAGACCCCTATAATGTGACATCACCTACAAAGAGGTACCCCACAGGTTTCCTATAAAACAGGAGATGTGTCAGAGCCCTGTGGCAGTCTGGTGAAGTCTTTGGACCCCTTCTCAGAATAGTGTAAAATACATAGGATTACAAAGGGAAGCAATTCTATGGAAATATAATGATCAAAATATTTTCTTTAAAAACTTCATTAACTAGTTAAGAAAACCAAAATAGGAGGCAGTACTTGAGTAGGACCCAGGGACATCATGAAGTCCCATTGTACAAGATTACTTTTCTTCCTTGGTCTCTGCACTAACCAAAGGAGCCTCTCCTTGTGTATGACAGATCATTGGAGTGTCTTATTTTTAAATCTCCCCTTTTGGCAGACTTTCTGTACATTCGCGTAGGTGGCAAAATCCACCCTGCCGTATGCCAGAGAAGGCCTTTTAACATTTGCTTTGTTAAAGTCTCTTAGAGATAATCCTAGGGAAACTGTATTTCACTCTGCATGGCCTTCCTGCTGGGTGAGAAAATGGGTTTAGATTTGCTGAGAGTGTCTGCGTCCTTTGTTTTTTCCCCACTGTTCCATCCCTTTGCCTAGTCCCCTTCCCCGTGCCCCTCCAGCCTGAAGCTACGTCCTTCCCTGCAGCGAGATTGTGTCTGAATGCAGACTCTACATTTTTTCTATCCAGAAAATTGCAAGGGGGTCGGGGTGGGGAAGGGGAATGCACATTACAGTGGCGTGCTAGTTGTGAAGCTTCCCAGAACCAAAGGTATTAGAGAGTTGCTTTTGAAATCTCAACAAGGGGAGGGGCTACAAGAGACACATCCCCCGTTTCTTGAGTAAGAGTTGCAGTGATCAATTAGGGCCCATCCTTAATGACTTTAGGATCTGTTCTTCCCTGCTTCATCATCTTCCCCTTGAAGCTGCAGGAAAGTCAGCTGTAAGTGAATTGGGGGGTGTCACAGTCATCTCCATGGCAACTGAGCAATGAGAGAAAAGACAGTGGATTCAGAGAAGCTCAGACACAATCTATGATGATGGGAGCCAAAGAGCTTTTAAAAAAATATCTCAAAGATGTGCAGATCAATTGATTTCTAACTCCAAATGATTGTTGGGGGGGTGGGAAGAAGCCGGCTGGCCCCTCTAAAGAAGTTTTTGTTTCCATAGTTGGGAACTGAAACTTTACCCTTAAATATATATAAGGCCAACTTTAACCACCTTCTATGTAGGTCAGATCCTATTACAGATCTTTTTATAACCCAAGGATGTCTGAACCCCAACTGACAGCTCCATTATTTCAGACAAACTCACAAAGAGGACATTTCAGGTCCTTAAAAGAATGGGGGGGGGACAGGTAGGTGGCGCAGTGGATAAAGCACCGGCCCTGGATTCAGGAGGACCTGAGTTCAAATCCGACCTCAGGCACTTGACACGTACCAGCTGTGTGACCCTGGGCAAGTCACTTAACCCCCACTGCCCTGAAAAAAAAAAGAATAGGGGGAGTTTGCTTTAATGGATTTGACCTCTTTCCTCCTGCCAGGCAAAGGACTTTGTATGACAGGAACTGTATTGCCCATTGACAGTGAGTAAGGCCCCTACATTTTGGCCAGCAGTCCCACTTCTTTCAGACTTTGGTGCTGCATGCCCATCTCTGAACCTAGCCGACCAAGACCACTGGTGCTTCTGTGCTAAATGACTGTCAACTCTTTGAATCAGCAGCCTACTAGGAGTGGGCAGGCTTGCAAATAAGTCATAGTGATAAGCTGTAATGGGATTTCTCCTTTGTCATTCTGATAGACAGAACCCAGGCAGGGACCTTACATATGAGGAGGCATGATCCTAAATGGTCCAAATTAAATATCATGTGCCCCCTTCCCCTCCAGCCAAGGACATGGACCAAACACATGCCTTTGTTGCTAAAATATGGCTATTGAATCATATCAAGTTGCATACTTGTTCCTCTTTAGACTCAGTCATCTATAATTAGTCTACCACCTGTTAGTGAGTATGGGTCTGCTTTTGGCTTTGATGTAATTGAGTTGGGGATGGGTCAAGAGAGGGGAGAAGGTATCCCAGTGAGTATTAGGAAAAGTTTTAGTAAAGAACATCTGGGTGCAAATGGGGTAAATGATAGATCAGCCCTAAGAACTAGAAAAGAGTGTTTTAGGGAGAGGAAGTATATTTTCTTCCTTCCTTCCTTCCTTCCTTCCTTCCTTCCTTCCTTCCTTCCTTCCTTCCTTCCTTCCTTCCTTCCTTCCTTCCTTCCTTCCTTCCTTCCTTCCTTCCTTCCTTCCTTCCTTCCTTCTTTCCTTCCTTCCTTTTCTCTCCCTCCCACCCTCCCTCCCTTCCCATTTTGCTTCTTTCTCCCTTTTTTCTTCCCTTTTCTTCCCTCCCTCCCTCTTCCCTCTCTTTTTGACTAATATTTTCTGATTGTACCAAGTGAATTTTCTCAGTGGGTGCTCAGGGATGTGGTAGCAGTGGGAACATGAGGACAGGTAAGAAAGAGGATTCTGGTGCCTTTGGGTGATAGCACAAAAGTGATTTAAGGATTCACAAACATCACTAGTCACTCCATGGGCCTCACTCTGCTGTCTTCACCTGAGCCGGACTCTTGACTTGGGAACGGACCAGGTCAAGCCTGTGGACTCAAGCCTGTTTCACATCCTCCTGAGACCGGAGGGCGTTTCTTTTTCAGCCTTCTTCAATGAGTCAATTTTTCTCTGAACTAACTCCCCTCCCCACTTTGCTTTTTCGATTCCTTCTTGTGGAAGCTGTTCTGAATCGGCCATTTTCTGCCTTCCCATTTTTTAGTTTTGTATTTTTATCCTCCAGCCAGAGTCTCTCTTCCATTGAGTTGAGGTGGTGTCAGTCATAAACACTTGAAAGAAAGCCTGTGTGTTCTTTCTGGAGTGACTTCTCTTGCTGTTTTTCTGTATGTGTGTGTGTGTCTGTCTGTCTGTTCCTGTTGGTTTTTCACTTGAACAGTCAGAAGGTCAGTTTGAAAGATCGTGTCTTCTCCAGTCCCCGAGGCGTTGGTGCCAAGGGGAAAAGTTCTCCGCAGGCCCAGAGTGTCCGGAGGTCACCCAGTGCAGACCAGAGCATTGAGGACAGCCCAAGCAAAGTGCCCAAGAGCTGGAGTTTTGGGGATCGAAACCGAGCTCGGCAAGCATTCCGGATCAAAGGTGCAGCATCAAGGCAGAACTCAGAAGGTGAGAACTGTAAGGAGGAGGTCCCCCATTATTTTCTGAACCCCAATATTATGGTGAGCTGCCCATTAACTCCCCATACTAAATTTGGCCCAGACAGACCCAAGTTGATTAGGTTGTGTCTTTAGTTTGAATGAAGTGCAGAACTTTCTGTGGCCAGATGATGACCCAGTGTTGGTTTGTGTACCAATGAAGCTTTAATATAGGAGTTAAGGTCAAAATATTATATTGAGGTCAGAAAAGAGGTGGAGAGTCAGGTGAAGGCATGAAGTTCTGATCTGTGAGGTAGGATGGGCAGTTGCCTCAAATAGATCCAGGCCCCAAGAATATCTATACTACAATCAGCACTGTATTCTATGGATAGATCACATCTTGCTTTCAAGTTTATTAATAATCAGTGTCTCCTCTGTTTAACCACTCACTTAATTGATAGCAGCTAGGTAGTGCAATGGATAAAGCACTGGCCCTGAATTCAGGAGAACCTGAGTTCAAATCCGGCCTCAGACACTTGACACTTACTAGCTGTGTGACCCTGGACAAGTCACTTAACCCTCATTTTGCCCTGCAAAAAAAACAAAAATAGAAGCCAAGTCTCTTGACTTTTGTAACTTGACATGAGAACAAGCTGCCTCCAGAAACAGAACAGATTGTTTTTATCTGTAGTTCTGTTCCCCTCTATTGACACAGCTACTCTGGAGTTGGAAGGAAGGAAACACATATTTATTAATACCTACTATGTGCCAGATACTGTGCTAAGCACTTTACACGTTTGATTCTCATTACTATTCTTGGGGATAGACCCTACTGTTGTCCCCATTTTACATTTGAGGAAACTGAAGCAAATGGGGGTTAAGTGACTTGCCCAAAGTCATACAACTAATAAGTGTCTCAGGCCAAATTTCAACTCAGGTTTTCACAACTCCAGGCACAGTGCTTTATCTACCTTGCTGCTGCTGGCTGGTTCTATTTGATACTTATGTTCTGTATGTGCAGAGTGAAAAGAGCATTGGTGTAGCAGAAAAAACATTGAGCTTGGAGTCAGAAGTCCTGGATTTACAGCCAAATCTTGCCAATCCAAGTCACGTGACTATAGGCCAATCATTTCACCTCTCCAAGCCTTCGTTTCCTCCTCTGTAAAATGAGTATCACGGTGCTTATTTTTGCCTATGTCAATCAATCAAATAGAGTTTGTTAAGGTTCTGCCATGTGCCAGGCACTGAGTTAGGTGCTGGGAATACAAATGCAAAAGGCACCTCAAGGAGACCATATTCTACTACAGGGAGACATTTTATCCATATACAAGCAAATGATGACTATATATACAAAATAAATATCCAGTGATTGGGCCAGGGCTGGGGGTAGTGTTCAGCACTAATCACATCATGAATTAGTAAAACACTCTTGAAAGGGGTAGAGATGTCAGTTGAAAAAACCAGTATGGCCCCAAAGAAAGAATAGAAGATACCTCCCAGCCTCCTTTGCAGAGGTTGGAGGCCATCAGTGTAGAGCACTGTATGTATTTTCAGGCTTTTGAATCAGTTTTGCTGATTTCCCCCCTTCTTCCTCTTTTTTTTGTATGTATGTTTATATGTATATGGGATGGCTCTCTGGGAGGGAGGAGGGGGAAGGGAACTGGAAGAAATTCTAGTGATATAAAAAACAAAAGAGATCAATAAGATTATTAAAAAAAGAAGAATATCTCAGTAGTCTAAGTGTGAGGCAGTGAGGACCTAAATTAGGGAGGTTGATGTGTTAGAGAAAGGGAGCTCGTGTAGTAGAAATGGTAAGATTGGCAACAGACTGGAAATGTCAGGTGAGTGACAATGAGGACTCAAGAATGACACTGAGGTTGACTGGAATGATGGTGGTACCTTTGGCAGTGATAGGGAGGTTCAGGAGAGGCCTTGATTATAAGCCACATGCAGGAATTTGTGTGCTAACTCAACTCTGGCAGTAATTATAGACCCAATTATAATAAGTGACTGATGGTGGTGGGGTGTCCCCACTGCTGCCCCAAATAGCCCAGTGTGGCTATGAGGATGCACCTCCTCTATGTGTACATCATTCTGCCATCTGGGGCTCTGTGACTATCTCCAGACATGAATGAGCAACTCATCTGTTTTCTTTCACCTAGAAGCAAGTCTCCCAGGAGAGGACATCGTGGATGACAACAAAAGCTGCAACTGTGAATTTGTGACGGAAGATTTGACTCCAGGCCTGAAAGTCAGCATCAGGGCAGTGTGGTAAGAGTCTCAACCACCCAAGCCAAGAGGGGAAAGGGGAGGGGAGGCAGGGGAAGCCTCTCCTTTTTCAGCAGAATTCATAGGGAATTGTAAGAAGTTAATAGGGAGAGACTCAAAAGAGTTTTCTACTCTAGATACTATCTATTGATTCCTGACACATTTCCCTAGGTTGCTCTGCCAGAATAATAATGATGATGGTGGTGGTGGTGGTGATAAGGGTGATAATGATAATAACAACAACAGCTAACATTTATATTACAATTATTATCTTACTTGATCCTCAAAACAACCCTGGGAGGTAGGTGCTGTTAATATCTCCATTTTGCAGATAAGGAAACTGAAGCAAATAACACTTAAGTGACTTATGCTCATACAGCTTACGTCA